>NC_063275.1:12568188-13170875 GCF_910591885.1 Bombus terrestris
TTTCTTTTAAGAATAAAAATCAACCATGGGAGAATCAAGAAATCAAAAGCCACTTTTCACTGTATAGATCAGTATAAAATTTCGTCACAATAATGGACAAATCACGAAAAAGGAAGACAACGAAAATAAAGAAGAAAATCTGGAAGAATCGGTTAGTTGATTATTTGCAGAAAAGATTTCCGTAAAGGCTTTAACAATCGCTAATAAAGTTAATTGAAGTACATATCCTTTAGCCGTTCTCAGGCTGGCAACGTAGAAAAATTAACCGAGTTGAAAATGAATTCGAGTAGATCGTCGATGACGAGCATTTTATAAGCGTCTGACCCGAGCCTCCCAGTTATTTACCAAGTGGTATTTGTACTTACATATTTCTTTGCGCTGTTTCGTGAAATTCTGCAACGTCGTCCTCTTCCATCTCGACAGAACACAGGATCACGGTCGTTCAAGTGGCCCCTTTTACTTCCTCAAAGTCGATCAGACGTTGCAATTAATTAAACCGTCGTTTTCTGCTCTCTGAGCAATATCTTTGTACGTTGGAAGTATTTGCGCTGGGAAAAATCAATTGTGTACCAGGTCATGCAGTTTGAAGGGATTATTTTGTTAAGGAAGCATGATGTTCTTGGTTGGTCGTTTATCTTACTTATGTGACGAGAAACTGTGACAAGGAAGATTCTTTGATCATTTTTTTGCATGCTCTGAGTGTTTCTTGAATAGTTTAGGTTAGAGGGTATTTACCAAGTGAAAGTGAGGTTATATGCAAAAGAATGTCATCCACGTTACGTATTCGAAAAATGTTAGGTTTATTCAGAATCGGTGGCGAAGTAGTCAATTTTCTTTGTTAGTATTACAATAGTCCTTTAAAGGCAAATTTAAATTTTATATTCAGATTAAAGTATAAAATCAAATATTAAATTCAAATACAAATTCGGATTTAACGACTCTAATTCAACTAATTCAAATTTAAACACTCAAATATTAATTCAAATTAAAAAATTCCAATTTAAGCATTGAAATTTTAAATATCAATAGAAATTCATAAATTCAGATAAAAATTCAAATGTAGGGATTCAAATTCGAAATTGAATGATCAGGTACCTCTAAATTCAATTTTAATATTCATCATTTGATTCTATCTTTTTTATAGATATTCAATCAGGTGAGGATTCCAAAATAAATGAAGCATAGCAGTATCAATAGTGCCACATCAGTTATGATTCGAAGGCCATTTAAAGCGCCCTCCCACGAAGTCTTTAATTGATCAAAAGGAAGTCAACTAAAACGACTTCTATTAACTTGGTGATCCAATTAAAAGTAATAGTAAATAAAGGACAAACGCAAACGTGCATTCAGGAATTCAAGCGAGACTGGCACATATGTACGTTCTCAGATTTCCGTAGCGCCGCGTAGCCGTTATTTGTTTATCAGTTCGTATTTCCTCGGCAACTTCCGTTTTCCTTCGTACTCTATGCTGAAATCTAGAATTTATTTCACAGTTTCTGCAATTCAACCATTCTCGTTTACGTATAAAGTTTATAGCGTTTTGAAGTTTATTATCGCTCTGGTGAAGATAAAGTCACGGACTTGTTAACTGAATTTATTAATTTCTTATGAAAATCGTTTGTATTATCGCAGTATATTTTATAAAACTTTTTACGATTTTTTTTTGTTATATAGTATATGAATACTTTTCTTGGATATTGAAATATCTTTTTTTATTTGTAATTTTTCTTTATTTGTTTTTTCGAATAGTATCTTTGCCACACAAAAATGGGAAATTGGAATAATTATTTTTTGAAAAAGGAACTTTACTATCCAAGATACGAAAAGGAATAATTACTTTTATTATGAAATTTTTTGAGAAGATACTTTGCTATTCTAAATTTAGAATTTGAAACGGTTATTGTTGTTAAGAAAAATTGTTCGTTACAAATTTTGAAAATTATAAAATCATAGTATAAGATTATAATGTACAAGTAAAGCTGTGCTTTTAACAGCTATCATAATTTTTTTATTACCTTATTCTATTCTATTGCATACTTTATTCTTCTCTCTCCAAATTTCTCTACGAATATTTTTGTTCTGTTTAACTTGGCGAGTGGAATGGCGATCCAACGTGTTTATCTTCCACTTATAGCAC
This sequence comes from Bombus terrestris, assembly GCF_910591885.1. Lineage (NCBI taxonomy): Eukaryota > Metazoa > Arthropoda > Insecta > Hymenoptera > Apidae > Bombus > Bombus terrestris. Next base: position 12,570,326 of record NC_063275.1, read on the forward strand.
AAGCTTTTATCAAGCGAATTTGAGAAATCTCATCGTGATTCATACGCAAAATCTTGATGTCCCATTTGGTCATACATACTTTTTCAAAAATCCCCTGTAAATTGTTTTCTTAAAATAATAATAAATATCCTCGTACAATGCTTATTTAACCCTTGATTAACATAAGAATGTTCTGAGATAATCTTTTTAAACGTCAATTTCCTATACCTTAAAAGAAATGTATTAATTGCTATTATTTTATACATAAAAAATCTAATATACCAAAAATAACAAAATGAAAATTATTTTATTAGGAAGTTTGTTTTCTATACTTTAAATTCATATACATACAAATATTTCATAACTATTACTAAATTATTTACAAAAATAATGCTAAAACGAAATCATATTATTTGTATGCTATTTATAGTACGAGTGTAATCACGCGTACTTATTTTTACCACTTTCTTTTTGTTCCATGTATTTGTAATGCACGAGAGGAGAATTTAAATGTGAATATGTGTATTGTCCATTTATAGCACGAAATAATTACTGTATATAATTTGTTGTGGTTATCAAGCTTTTTCTTCTCTATTATAGGTACTATTATTAGAGGTACTTATTTTTCACAGTTCTGTCTTCAATATAATAGTCACCCTGTCAAACTATTATTCGTCATTAAAAGTTAATAACCTTGAACCTAAAAGTCCTTATAACCTTATTCCCGAAATGCTTTAATCTACATATTTAAAATGTTCGAAGCATTGAGAAGTATCACTTTAGGATTTCATTTGAACATAACCTTATTAATAAATGGATTGTTAAGGTTAATCGTAATCATAAATTATCATACATGTTATGAATAACAATTATTTATATTATATATAAATATAGTATATAGTATATTCTAGATTCTGAATTGAAGATCATTATAGTATTTATGGAATTAATTCAAGTCTGCCTACGACTTAATATTATGGAATTTTTTCGTTTCAACTTCTCCCACGTAGGAAACGTGCTACCAATAGTTATGTCTATCACAATTTACACAGATGGTACTGGTGTTTTTATTTGTGGTGTGAGTATGATGCTTAACTGTACTATAAGTAATCACTGACTATGTAATATAAAAGGTCTCACCAATAAACGTGTTAAACTTAACCTATTTTTTTGCTAGTACATATAGGGTTTCACAGACACTCGTGGACAATGTTCAAGAGAAACACTTAAATAATGAGTAAACTAGAATATTAGCACTAGTGTTATCTCAGAGGCAAAATATTGTACATTTAGCCTCGGTAATAATCCAAAGTTAAACAAAAAGAGATTAATTCTTATTATATTTTTTGATATTATCGAACAATTCAGTGCTAAGGGGATAAAGAGATTTCACTTACAAATTCATATAATATAATTCAGTATAATATGATGTTTATTAGTTTGTCAGAAAATCGTTGGAAGTTCGAGTCTTAAGGGCGGAAGTAATTTGCGCAATATTCACGCGATCGTGAATCATTCTGGACAGCTTCTGCTTCCTGTGGAGCTGGCCATCGGCACGTAAATTAAACAGAAATTTATGGATATTTAATCGGTGCAAAAATTGCAAGAAGTGTTTTGTGTGCAACAGCAACTATGTTTGCCATAGATGTGTTGTATATTTTCTTTTTTTTCTTTAATGAATAATAAAATAAATCTCGTGTTACACAGCGGTATTTGCATTGTACGGAATATTTAAATTTTATTGTAAAAGTAAATCTGTGTTAAAATTTGAAACATTTATAAAAATGTAAAATCATACTGTTTGAATTTTTATACGAAAAGTATTTTGAATTAAAATTGTAGAGAATATAATTTTTTACAGAGGGATTAACTTTGAGGAAAATTTATTTTGTAAAATTTGTAATAGAACAAAATAGGTGTGACTTTTTAAACAAACAATTCAACAGTGGAATATTTGGGATTTTTAAATTATTTGGTTTTTAGAATTTAACGAAAAGAACGATTTATTGGTTTAACTTATTGTTTTATTTTGGCAGGTAATTACAAAGTGCATAATGGTACATTCGTGGTACATGTTATTCAATAATGTAGGATACTATTAGGCCGTAATGCTATCACAGTCCATATATTAGCATTACAAGCGAGATTGTCAACACACGTCGCATTACTATATCTTCCCCAGTTCTTACCCTGTACACAGTACACGTACAATCAAAGGCAGGCCTACCTGTACATGTTATTATTTTCTCCTTTTACTATGCTCACGTCAATTATGGAACTTTACTATCTCTCTACCATCCATTGTAAAATGGCAAATACTAAGAATGTTATGGGTTATTCCTATTTCTAAGGAAGCTATATGTATACGTTAGTTATTTCTATTTTTAAGAAAATATATTAATTCTATATATATTCAATATAGTATAGCATATATTATCTATATAGTATAGTAGCATATTAATAATTATATATATATATGTTAGTTATTTTTATTTCTACAAAAAATAAATATATTTAATTCTCACATTATCTTACAAAGTGTCAAACTTCACCAGTGTACTTTTCTAAGCACAGATTACTATAGCTTATCGACCGTTACTTTGATAAAATCTAACTGGTTCTTTGATTGAGAATAATCACCATGACCACCTGAAATTGTTTCTTCTGAAATTATTATCATTTATCAACTCTCGCAAAGCCATTTATCAAAGCAATATTTATACAAGTACATCTATATATTATCTATAAACTATTGCACGAAAGTTTTGGGTACGTGTTCTGGTTGAAAGGTATATTAATCTTACACCATTGCTATCTTATCCTGCGTACACATCTGTAAAATAGACCTTAAAGTATAATGATTTAATATATTAAGATGTACTGTAAAAAATATTATGTAGTTTCAATCATTTTATTTTTCTCTATTTTTAAACAATTTTTAAACAATATGAAAATATATCAATATACCATTAATTAATATACCATTATTTAACATTTATTATCAGACTGCGGATATTTGTGAGAATGAAAATAATCGATAACTTTATTAATTTTACTAATACATAATTATTTTGTTATACGAATATAAACAATTGAAAGACTAAAACCTATTTGCAAAGTTTTACTATACCTACTACATAGTATAACAAGTATTCTACTTTAAGTATATTATATATCTTTTTATTATTAAGTACATTGCGTGCATTTTTGCAATTTTCCATAAATGCATAAAAATCCGCATTCTCTTTACTACGATATTTCCAATTAACAGTCTTTGACTGTTTAAATTTCCATTCTTTGTTTCTAACTAATAAACTAATAGATTATAATTCTAAAATGTGTGATATTTTTAGAGTATCCTGATAAGAATTACATAAGTCAGATTCACAAATGCGCTGCACAACGCCGCGTCACATAAGAGCGCGCAACAAATAACACGTTATTATATAGTATCCGATGCGCGTAAATGTACAGTCCTCTATGATGTACATATCAACATTCGTTGAATTTTACCACGGTGCAACATTATGAAGTAAAATTGAATGTACTGATTGATCAAGATTATTTCTTGTCCAGCGTCATTGCACTCTTGCCGTAGGAGGAAGAATAGATTTATTTTTGTACGAAGAAAGAAAATATACTAGAGAATATAGATGAAAAAGGGTTTATATCATAAAGTTATTGCCATAGCAGAAATTACATTCGGTAAAACTGTAGAAGGACTGAGTAGACTTTGATTTCTATGATTTTTGGATATATTGTAAAATCTCACATTTGGAACAACTTTTTCCTATGCATACAAGGGCAGAACTCGCTTAGCTTCCGAAATATTCGCGAAGAACTGTCGCTACCACTACCGTGAATTCTGCATACAGTTGTGCGTCTGTGGTTGTCTATGAGTCAGTATTGTTTGCCAATCACCAGCCGCTTATCCTCTGTTTATAAACGAGGATAACAGACATTTTTTGCAGACTTGCATATGCACGGTATCTTTAAGCTCGTTCGATCCCTTGTTTATAAACAGAAGACAATCAGCTGAGCCGACAACCAATTCTGACACATACGCTGCCACAGACGCACGATTATAGGCAGTATTCACTGTAGTGATACGTTCTCGTACGTAGCGGCGTCAATTAATACATCGAGATCACTTTCTATATATTTTTAACGTTTATCTATTTAACCAAATACATATTATATATAACATTTACATTACATTACATAATATTCATCAATGCGGTAAAGCAACGGAGGAGCAATGCCCTTAACCAGTCAATACACTTGGCCTCTACTTTAAGTCAGACGGCAACAGATGCTAAATTGTATTGGACCGTCCACATTCAACAAATTTCGGTACAGCTGAGGAAGCTGTGCGTTTATTTACGTGTGTTTATGTTAGAGGTCAGAGATATTGATGGCTGAGAGTCATTTGAAGGTTAACCATGTACTGCGTTTGACTACTATCTTATCTTTCTTCGGTAATTGTCTTATTCTATCTAATTATTTCAAAGATACTATTCAAGTCTTCCAATTAGTCAGGTTACTTAATTTTAATTTTTTGTCCAATGTAATTTTACTTGAAATTGTTTGAATTTAAATCATAGAATTGTTTATCTAGAATGGCGTATATCTAACATCAATTAGGCCTAGAGGATCATTGTCAACAAATATAAAGTTAAATAACATTAGATTAGATCCAGCTCCTTGTTGTTTTTTTTTGGTATTTGAAAGAAGTACAATTTTCTTTGAAATATAGAACCATATTTCTTATTAATTGTAAGTAAGGTAATAGGTATACAACAATAAACTGGTTTGAAGCTAAATACATGAATATAAGAAAATTGAAGTCAAGTAACCTGTTTAATAATAATTAGCGTAGGAACTTGTATCGAGTGAGTAATATGTTTATACTAGTAAAATGGTTTTAACTTGTTTGAATTTAAATAATTTGACTAATTACTGTTTGAAAAATGATCCTCATCACTATAATTTGGAGCTTAGGGTTTTTGGAAGATACAATTTGGAGGATACAATTTTACTGTTTCACGTCCTTTTTCTTCTAAGTCTTGTCTAGTTTATGTGCTTTTTATTTATAAACGTATATATAACATTATATATTTAGTTAATATAATAGTTAATGTTCTTAGTAGTTAATAACAATCGAGCAAAATTAAAATTGATAATTATCTAATATAAAAATATACAAATATGTTATAGCAAAGTTTACGAAACAGATACAAATGCGAACAATACCGTACCGCCATCTTGCGTTGATTTGCACAATTCTCCACAAATCTCGTGTTTGCTACGTATTTCGTTTTCAATTTTACCAGACATGTTTATAGTAGAAATAGGGTATGTGTACCCAAAGTTTCGAATGTTAGTATAAATGAAAATTCATGGTATCGCATTCTCACGATTGTTTCATCTATCACGGCAGTTGATCGCGTCAACTTGAATCGCGAAAAGCATGGAGCAGCCGTGGAAGCATTGACGGGATCCAGGATCATCTGAAAGTGAGGAATTCGCGGGTGGTTCCCGTGGAAACTCGGGATATGCGGCTGGTTGCCGATGCTCCTTAGGTTCGTTGATCCCCCGACGAAATCATGCTGTCGGCATGCGGCAGACTGGCGCACTTCAAGAAGAGATTAAAGGCTCGCGAGCTGGAGCGTCGATATACAAACCGCGTATTCGGTGGATAAGATGAGCAAGAGCGTCGAGCTACTCGCTGGGTCGGAGGACAGTGAACAGATACAAGTGGGTGAGTGCGCTAATCCTCCTAACCTTTCGTCCTCTACCTTTGTTGTTGACTATTGCTGTCAATTATGGTACGGGAGTTATGCTAGATATTGTATATTGACGTAGGTCAGTTCCTCCAATTATCTAGATAAATATCGAATACAAAAGAATTGATAGCAACTGTTTGTACATTGCTTGAAAATTGAGAAACATTTGTGGAGTTCTAAAGAGTTTAATTAAGTGATGACTTTGTTATAAATGATGATATAGTAATGGTTGGAAGTATTGGTGATTTTGTGTGTTGTCTTTAGTTTCGTTTTTTTATGTTTGGTGCTTGAGCATGATTGATGCATTGAAGATTTTTTTGTAATTCTGTATTTCTCTTTAAGTTTCTTTCTTTAGTCCGTATATATATTGTGTCACATTTTCACGTTGGCGACTTTGCAAGTCAACTTCATCCACCTAAAGCTTTCCGGTCTTATGCTTTTGACATATGATGTTCTGTGGACTTCTAGGATATCTTTTAAAAGAGTTCAAAGGAGCTTTGTCTTTGAAAATATCTCAAAATTCCTTTGTCGTATTTTCATATGGAAAAGGCACTATTTTTCTTTGTGTTTTGATATCGTATCTTTTCTATGGTGTTGCTCGTTGTTACTATTGTTGGTGTCCTTGTTATTCCTATTGTTAGTACTTCTTTTAGTGTCTTTTCTATTCTTCTATTATCCTTTTATTATTATAATTTTTTATGTATATTTTTACATTACTTGTTTTATTATTCTTTTCTTAGACTATTTATTGTTTTCTTTATTGTTAAAATTACTCTTTAAAAGGTTAGGTTTTCTTGTTTTTACAATTCCTTCTAGAAACCTCTCAGTAAGGAGATTGTTTTTTCGAATGCGGCAATTTTTCCAAATTTTAATGGAATCACAGTAGAGAGTAGTCTAGAAAGATATTGGCTACAGGAATCTTATAGGTCGATAGATTATTTCCAATCAGTAATCCGATATGGACCACTATTCGTACAAGTATATGTATATATACATCTCTAATACACTCTCAGCGGAATAAAATCCGCAGAAACGTTCACAGTAGTTCTGTAGTCATTAGGAACCATTTTGGAGAAAATGATAACTAATTAACTGCACGATAGATGTTATCGACTGTATAATATACAAAATACAAATTAAAACTAAATATTTCAATATTAAATAACTTAACCTAACTTGCTATGTCACCTATAGACTATGATTCAAAGGGTCATTTTTATTATGGATTTTTTAATTCTAATTCTTTATAAAAATTATATAAATCAAAAATATTTGACATATAAAATACGATATTTATTGCTAAATATTTCATAATTTACATGGTATCGTATATCTCTTATGAATTATCTGTTTTATAAATTGACAAAATCGCATTAAAACTGACTCTCCTATAATTAATCATTCACGGGTTAATAAAATCTGGTCATTGTATCGTATCCAATTATTTCAATCACTCTACAAATACTTCGTTAAGTTTGATTTTTTCTCCATTTGACTCACTTAAACGCTATGAGATAAAATCTGGATTCATGTGATCACAGTCAACAGGGCTCAACGAGGCTGCATTGTCGGTGATGACTGTTAAATGTACTTTTATGCGATTACGTAAACCGTTAAATTTTGCTCCGTTGCGATCGTCATTGTGTCAACGAATTAAACCACTGCTTTACGTGCTCTTTTTACATATTAAATTTGATTGAGATCATAGTTAAGTACACAATTAAGATATTATATGTAAATCACGTAATAATTTCAGCATCTATGATCTATACATAAATCTATATTAAATTTAACTAAAAGTAAAAATTTATTAAAAATTTTATTATGGGTGCGAATTGGAATCACAGTTGGTCAACTTAGTCGTCTGTTGTACTACTTGCCTGAGTTAGAGCTAGAAGCATAGTTGGTGAAAGAAATGCAGCCTCTTAAAACTCTCCAGTAGTGGCGCTGTTTGATGCACCTAAAATTGCATGTATTATTTTATGTACTTTAATTGTGTATTCAATTATGTACTGATTCAAAATTAAGGATATAGTAAGATTCTGACATATATATCATACGTAGAGTAATTCGTGAAAAAAAAAACAGAAATTACAAGCTTGTCTTTTTTCATTGTTTCTTTTTTTGTAACTATATTCGGTTTGAAAATTAGAATTACATATTTTCCATTATCCGCAATCAATTAGATTGGAGCAATGTCCTGTAATAGTACGATTCCGTATCACATCCGGTTTCTCTCGTGGATCGATGTACTAATGTCGTTTCCGACGAATCTTGTCGAAATCTAATAACATTGAACACACTAAATTGCATTTCTCCTCCCTTTGGATACTTTCTTTCTTATGAAATCACCTTGTACGATTCAACAGAAAAATAATATTAAACGACAATCTAAAATGAACAATTATTAACCAAATTTTTAAAAAGAATCATAAAATATCACAATGCACATCTTATAATTATAAATATAATTTAAAAAAGAAATATTTTAATCTAGTAATTATATTATTATAAAAACTTTTAGTTAACAGAATAAGAGATAACTGGCTGCTTTTTTTAGAGATAAACCATTTTTTCATGCAACGTCACTTCCTCTTTCATCATTGGATCATAAAATATCGCTTAGGTATTCGTAATATTACTCCCCCATTTAGTTTCCATAGAAATAAATATAATGTATTTTTCTTGTATTTTTTGTCGTCCTCAAACTCATCTCCCTACAAAGAGACTGTACATCAATAACCTTTTAAGCGAGGTATCGAGTGTTTCTAATTCCCTATATTATATCCAATTTACTCACTTTACCAAGCTTTGTGGCGTTACTGCAGCTTGGTTAAATGTCGTTGATGTTTCTCTTCCCGTTGTATTTCTAAAATGATTCGCATATATGATGAAGTACGATATATGTATGCATAGAGGAGATAATAATAAATATGTATTTATAACATAAAAGTTTTATATGATAGATATTCAAATACTGTGCTATAGGAAATGCCTACAAAAAATATAAGACAATTCTAACCTCTAAGATGTTCCTATGAACAACTTTAAAAGTTGTTGTATCTACTAGCGCCATTGTATGTATCGCTATATTTTAATCAGTTTAATCCATAATTACACTATATATATTACATATAATGCTATAGAAAATCTTATAAAAGACATATATTAGAAAATCCGAATCTTTAAGATAATCCTATAAAGAATTCTTAATGTCGCTACTCTGACTAGTACGACCACTCTATAATTTAATATGGCACAACATTATACGTATTGTCGCATAGACTGTATTTTCTTCATGATTGTACCATTAATTATATCATATGTTGTATAACAGTGCGTCTAACGTAAGCCATTGGCTATTAACATTTTTGTTTGGGAGTATGTAAAGCCATATTGATGCAATCCAAATAATCTTGTAAAAATTTCAGACAGATTTCCCATTTGACCAGCGATTGCGTATATTTAATAAAAGGTACACCGTGTTATTAAGGTGAAATGGTATTTCCAAATAAACACTTGGACATTATATTCTTTAAATCAATTTCTTATTTTTATTATTTTAATTATAAATATTTTATTTTTCTTCTTTTAGGTTATCTATATTAAATAAATCTCATTTGTAGTAGTTTACCAGTACTATTTTGTTATTTATATTGTATAGTATTTTACATAATTTAAAAATCTTACTGTTAAGTAGATTGACATAATTGTTAATTGTTAATAATTGTTAATAATATACGTTACTATATACGAATTAATTCTTGTATAGTTTCATAGAAAAATCTGTTATCACAAATCTAACATATTTAACTTGCATTTGACCAAAATTTTTGTGAGAGTAAGTAATGTTCAAGAGTAGTTAGAGAAACCAAATAGCTATCAGGTGTCATGGGATTAATTGCTTGGAAGACGCGTGTGAGTCTTCGGGTACACAGTACATATGGCAAGGAACCCGACATTGTGTTGCCCCCAAGAATAGGAACATTGTTCCTGGAAGATTTGACTATCGTTTGGGGAAGGGGTGAGTGGATGTCTTCTAGCAAGAGGTCTCCGAGACATGGCATGGCACTTAACCCCAGAACCTTTGAATTCAATGCATGCCTGAATAATTCGGTATCCTCTTACCATAAGAGACTTTTACTTAGATACATGTACCTAACTTTTTTATCATTCCTAACCTTATATTATATTGATATCTCATTACTTATATTTTATCATATTTCATTGTTCAATGTATACATTTTATTATTGATGTGTACATAATAATAGCTATATACATTTTGTTTATTATGTTTATGCGAATGAATGTTTTACAGGTGTAATGCATTGAAAATGTAACACAAACATAATTGTAACATAATATTAAATTCTTATGGGAGAGGAGTGAATTAAAAGTTGTATTTGCATAATAATTCCTTAGATATATGCTTATGCATATGTATATATTATGTATATCTATATATGTTTCATATCGGTTGATGAGTTCTAGATACGTGAGTGATAGCTTTGTCAGATGTTCTAGTTTTATCTGGACTTTTTCTCATTCTCAAACGAGTTCATGGTTTATTCAAAATCGATATAGTATCTTGATTTTTAGAACTGCTAAAAATTTAAATGGTTTCATAATTTGTTCACTAACAATGTAAGTACATATAAAACGTAATTTTGCCGTAGAATATTGCAACGTAACTACCCTCTCGTTGTTAGTGATTAAACGCCTTTGTGAACGTGATTGTAACGACCTCATTGGAGGAATTAAAGGCTCAGGTGACTTTCTCATGCTCTTGGACATCGATCGCGTTACTAACGATATTGTATACGGGATGGATACGTGGAGTTTTCCGTTATTCCAGTCGAACGTTTACAAGCTTTACAGCAATTTTTTGCAGATAATATCTGCTCTTATTGTCTTCTATTTTGGCTCACTTATCAATATGGATCGTACTTGTATAAAATCATACGCTAAGCTAGATTATTGTCTCTTATATGTATACGAATATTCATAATTATTGTATATCATTATGTTACTATTTATAAAATTATTAATTTTAATGTTTGCACAGTTACAGGAAATTTGAAATTAAAAAAATGCACATAAAATAATTTCCAAATTATTTTTATTTAATAGTAATTAAATAATTCTCAATTTAATAAATTTTTAAAATATCGTGCCTACTAATAATACATATTTAAACGTTTCGAGCGAAACAACTTTTCGCTTACTGTTAGATTCCATTGCTTTAATTGCGTTCATGAAAATACTAAATACATAATTTCCACAATTATCCACAGCGTACTTATAACGCTACTTATAGGTTTGATAATTCTGGCCACTAATCTTCTCTGTGGTACCATTATTGCATGCACTCCAGAGAAACAGAGACTTCTGTGGCGCCATCACAAATGCTAATATGTAATCGCCATGGCAGTCAACCGATTAAAATTGAATTTTAATGCGTATAAACATAACCTACTTCTACTGAATATGAGTTATAATGCTACAATCTACACGACCCGCGACTCGATACTATTACGTTATTTTTATTATTTTATTACTAATTACTAATTACGAATTACAAATAATGTATAAGACATTATTATGTACTTATGTATTTCGTGGAACGATTATATTGCGAAATGTATTATGATGAGATTGTTTTTCGTGAAATATGGCTGTATTGGAAATATGTCTAAAATTATATGTATGTTATGGAATTACGTATCACATAGAAGAATAATTTTTCAGATAGCAGACTTGTGGAAGAGAGATCCCGACTGAACTTGAACGGGAGCCGTCAGCTCTCGAAAAGCGCCACGGAGCTCCGGAACAACGACAGCAGTTCGCCGTCACGACGCGGTGAACAAGCCGATTCTGGTGTCGTCCATCATCATCGGCATCATCGGCACGCCACTTCGGTGGCGCAACGTACACACATCTTTTTCGCAACCTTGAAGAGCCGGTGGGGTCGGAATAGAAGCAAAGAACGGAAAAAGTCAAAAGATGCCGGTACCACGTTATCTCACGGTGTTGAATCCGATTACGCTGCAGATTACTCTTCAGAGCATAGTAAAAGTTCGTCGGCTACGCAGAGTCCAGCCAGGCACTGTCTCACTCATCCAGGTATATATATATTTTTTTATTTATTTATTATATATTATATCATAATTAATATTTATATTATATAAATAAATAAATAAATAAGTACATATATTGTCCTTTTCTGTTTTCAATCATTTCTGGACTTGTTAACTTATTATTAGAGGACGAATTAACTCATCATTATGTCATTATGGTATTACATTACTATATCCAATTTCTTGTATGTAACAATTTTTTTATTTAGAAATCCTTTATTTCTTTATGCGCTGCTTCATTTCTATTACAGATAAATTATAACAATTTCCCTTTGCAGGAACTTATAATTATAGCAGCATGCATCTTGCTAAAGAACTGCATACGTATATAAAATACAAGAAAATACTAAATATGAAAATATAATACGATTTATGTTACTTTATGTTTTATGATCAATGTTTTTCAATAGTCTTGAAAGAATTCTGACAATTTCAAGTAGATAAGCAAATAAGTCAATAAGCAATTAAATAAGCACAATAGACAAAGAAACCAATAGGAAGATAGATAAAGCGATAATATATGTAAATAGTAAGCTTAAATTTTAAGGATACAAGTCAAAGGTGTAAACGAACAAAATGAAAACGTAAATAATAGCGTGCATAGTATAATACATACACGTACACGTACAATACATAACAATATAGTACATGGAAAAAATTAAGTTTCAATTAACCGAAGAATGATCGTACAAAGAATGATGAAACTATCACGAGGGATTGCTTCCATAAAAAAGATCATCCTCGAGTAGAGTAATAACGAGGTTTAATGGATGTTAACTTTGAAATTTGTTCCGCAGCAGGGGAAACTTTTTTCTCTCTGTTCTTGATCAAGTTGCGAAAAAGAGAAAAACTCTGTAAATGTTGAACGCCAGGTCGCGCACGTTTGATGCACGGGATCGATACAAGCAGGTCGTTTATGTTTTATTATATTGATTGATCTGGGAAACGTGTGCTAGGGATTTCTATCGTTTGTGCATCATTATTAGACTGATGTTAAGCTGAAAAGCTTTTCTGTGTACTCCACAAGCTAATAAACTATTTATGTACATATCTGATTGAACAGTGTTCTAAGTTGAACAGAGTCCTTCAGAAACATTTACTTGAAAACACTTTCTAATTTAATTATTATATCATCTTGTTATTTAAGAAATTATTGTGATTACAATTTTAAGAAAACACCGTGAATGCTAGATTAAAGTTAATTATTTGCCGAAGGACTTCATTCATTCAACAATATTTATTCACAATAATATTAATTAAATGTATTTTCTGGAATCATGTTTAAATTAAAGAAGTGCTAAATACATTTATGTATGTGCATGTATAATCTTCAAGAATACCAATCTTTAGTATACTAATTTTTAAACCCACTTATTATAATAATTATATATTTTTTAATGTGGAATGTAGAAATGTTACATTTAAATTTATGTAAAAAATTCAATGTAGTAATTCAAAGTTAAATCTTGGTGAAAACCCAAAATAACAGAAAATTGTATACTATACATCTCCTTTCAGGGGTGTTGGTTCACATTAAGATTAAGTCAGATTAGGTTACCAAAATTATAATCATCCTGTGTATTATATAATCAACACGTTGTGTTTAACGTGTTTGATATTTTTGTACACGTAGAGTCGCCATTGGTATATGGAGGAAGGCAAAATGTCGTGACGAGACCGGAAGACAGCCCTGGAAAATGCAGCGAAGCGTATTCGAAAGGATCCTTGAGTTTCCAACAGTCAAAGGACTCGAACGAGGAAGCTCGAGGATCGATCAGCCAGGATGATAGCTCGTTCGTTCAGGAGGAACTCGCACGTAGAAGGGAATTGGCGTTGAGGCAGCATGCTTTCTTCCAGCTTCGTTTGCACATCAAAAGAGGGGCGAACCTTGTTGCTATGGATAGATGCGGTGAGATAAACCTTTATTTTTCACTTCTTCTGCTTTTATAAGTAGACGAAAGTAGAACTGTGCCTGTGTATTTTGATTCTGCCAGTTGTCTTTGAAGAACTGCGCGAATAGATGTGAAAGGGTAGCAAATTAGTCTAGATCAGTCCTTTTGATGAGTTGAAGTAGGTTTTGTGTATGAGAGATTTCATGAATTTAATATGGAAGCAATTATTTATAATTGTGTAATTTAAATTATGTAATTTACAATAATTGAATAGTGTAATAAAATTTGTAATATTATTATTTATTCTCCTTTTAAGTATAATGTTAATTTTGAATATTCTACTAATAAGAGACAAGTTTCTGCTAATATCAGGCTAAAGTACTCCAAAACAGCTTGAATATTTTAATGAAACACATAAAAACTTGCCACTTTTGTTTTTTTTTTTTTTTAGAAAAGAAGAGTATAAAATACTGGTTCTTCAAAAATGTAGTATCTAGTTTTTAGTTTTTACTTTCCTCCATCACATGCAGAATATTCTACCCATGTAGAAAGAGTACCACTTATTGTTAGAGAAATAGCAAGGTCGTATCATGATACATACATTACTGAAGTTCAACGTTTCCAGGTTCTATTCTATCAGAGGACTTGCCCCAGTTTCATGTAATCCCCCTTTCGTAGAATGTTACTCAAAATCATGATAAAATTTCGATTAAGCAAATAACTATTGTTTGGCATAGAATTGAAAAACAGGACATTAATTGTGTATTTCAGGCGCCAGTGATCCTTACGTGAAAGTGAAAAGCGGGGGTCGATTATTGCATAAGTCGCGGACCGTTCACCGCGACCTAAATCCAGTTTGGGATGAAAGCGTAACTCTGCCAATCGAGGATCCTTTTCAGTCTCTAACATTCAAGGTAAATTCTGCATCGTTATACAAGTTGTATGCATATAAGATTATTAGGAATCTTTTTAATTAAATTTTTCTCAAGCTTTTCTCAACTCAATCTCTCAGTGTATTAAAAAAGAGAATGAATTTATTCTAAAAAAATTCTTAGTCCTTTTCGTTCTTGATGCTAACTGTAATAGTCACCCACGAAAAATTCTGAAAGAAAATTACATTTATTCCATAGATCGTGTTCTTTTTATTCGCTCTCTAATTCGTCCTAGAACGTTTAGAGATGGTCGCCGGGATTTTTATCAGTTTCTTCTTGCTCTTTCTTTTGACTAGCAAAAGACCTTGGTCGTTTCGACAGGTCTTCGACTACGACTGGGGCCTGCAGGATGACTTTATGGGCGTAGCGCAATTGGATCTCACGCAATTGGACCTGGGTCAGTCACAGGATGTCATGTTGGAACTGAAAGACCACAATAGGCCCAAACAACATTTGGGGGAGATTTATTTGACAGTTACCCTTTGGCCGAGGAATCAGCAGGAAAAGGAACAGGTAGATTTTTTGATTTTTTGTAATTTCTTAGATTTTTATTTGTTCCCTGATTAAACAAAGTTGATTGTTTAGCTATTTTTTAATAAGTTTTTAAAGTAATCGTAGCTCCTTATCATGCGAAGTAGTATTAATATACCGTTTAATGAGGATAAAATTAGCATCTGGAAATTTAAAACCGAGATTGTAAAGTCCTCCTGTTTGTTCTATGGTACTTAAATTATGTTGATGGAGCAAATAAATACGATCAGAATAAGGGAGCTTTAAGATATAGGCGACGGTCGTTTAGCTTATAAGTGTAGATAATAGAGACAGACACCTGTCAAAGTAAACTCCGGAGCTTTGTCTGCTCCCTCTTGTCTTCTATTACCACAATGTGTATCAAATTTAATAACTTACTAGTGAGTTTGTAAGAATTTCTTTTTGCTGTACTCTCTTGTACATAAACAATCAATATACAGGGTGGCCCAGCTAAATGGGATCACCTAAATATCTGTCTTAGTTATTATTGTATGGAAAGCTTTTCAAGACAAAGTTGCATTACTGCATGTTTAAGCTCCAAACTCTCTTCGTCTCTCCTAATAAGGAAACTTTAAACGGTAAATGTTCCTGAACGATCGATTATGCGACCTGTAGTTGTTTACTACTATCGAGACTAAACAGCTGCCGATTCAGAATCCATAAACATAGATAATGTCGAGGATTTGCATATTATGGCGGTGATAGGGGCACACAGACCGTTGTGCCACTTTGAACGACGTTATCTTCCTCGCACGAGCCGCTGAAGAGAATTTTAATAAACCGAATGAACTGCATATGAATGCTGCATAATTTATAAGCAGTAAAAATGTGTGAATTTGACACTCTATGATACTTACAGTCTTACAAGTGAACATGTTAAAATTATAACATGACTGGCTAGTTTCAGGTGCACTTTTCATATTAAGAATTAACAAAATATAATTTCAAGTTGTATATGTTGAGAAATTCAATAACTTTGAATATATGAAAAGTAAAAACATGAAATTAAAAAAAGTAATTAATAAAAATAATTAGTGAAAAAAATAATTGATAATAGGACAATATATTTAATGGGTAGTATTTTCCCAGCATTTCATATTTCAGCATTTCCAGAATTTCATAACATTTCATATGTTAGTCAACCTAATAACATCGTTGATCCTCGTAATGTTAAAATCAATTAAAATAGGTCGAGGAACTGATGATGAAGTACCTGAATGGAAAATTAGGGCTCGTTGGTCCAGTTTCACGTTTATTACTGTATCAAAGGAATATTCGACTCTTACTCGATGGACGCTTCGAACAATTCACCCTGGCAAGCATTAAACATTGTACAATGAACAATTCGACGTTCCTGTGGATAGATACCTTCTACGCAGTGGAATATCGGTAAACGATAAGTCCATCGACTATGAACTTCGACAAGCTGCAATTGGAACGCAGACAGTGAACACGAACTGTCAAAGTGTTCGCCATGGAAAGACCTATCAACAAATTGCTCGTTTCGTTGTCGATTCTATAGAAGAATGAATAGAAGGTACGATATACCTTTCCGTTGAAATAAATTGATACTATAAGATTATTTTTAATAAACAGATTGTGGGTGTTTGTGTATTTATAAAAAGTTGGGAGCTTAGTATCATTGTATTTATGATAATGTTTAGTGAGTAAAATAAATCTGTGCTTAGGTTCTATTTCTTTAAATGTGCTCATAAAAATTTCAATTTAACCTACTACTTAATATAAGTCTTTATAACTGTACTATCTTAAATAGTACTATAGTAAGTATATACTTAGTAGCTACTATTAATAAAACTGCTATAATAATAAATAAATCTAAATTTAAACTTTCTTAATATCACGGTTATTAGGCATACAAAAATTGTATTAGTAAATTGTCTCTTTAATCTTCTTTCTTGAATAAAAATACATTTCATGCAGTATTTCATGATAAGCAGGTGATAAGATTCATCAGTATTACACAGTTAGTTCCCAGAACACTCTATTAGGTTTTGAAAGATATGGAAGATATTGATGCCTTCAGAATTTCTTCCATTGCAAAATAGCTCTGTTGTCTAATTACTATTTCTAGATTCTGACTCTGGTATTTGATATCCTTTACCTTACAATATATTAGTATACATTATGTACATTAGTACTTATGAGATTATAAGACATAAATCATAAATATATATCATATCTTATATGATTAGGTATTACGATTGTTTTGATATTTGCTTTTATCTTCAGCCTTACTGTAAAAAGACATATGTTTCGTATTCCTTGATATGTTTCCGCTTCAGTAATCTAAAAATTTCTCCATAAGCGCAAGAAAATGAGCCTGATCTAAGCATTCTAACCGATGGTTATAGTCTCACACTAGATCATTTCGTGTGTCGAAATCAATATTGACGATAAAATACTTGGACAATTATTGATCTGCAATACCATAAAGTAGAAGAAAGAAGTAGATTTCGTAAGTTCTGAATTAATGGAAATCTGTCTAAAGGATTACAAAATCATGAAACGTTAGGAAGAACTAATTTCATCGCTGAAATCGATTCGGTAAAAAGAATGTATGTATTATTTATGATAAATTTATGATTTACACTTGAATTATTACTTTTTGTATAATTGCAAATGGAATCGATAGAAAAGATTATCAATATTGATGAAAATTAGAATTAAAATTCGGAAATATGGTTTGGAATATGATTTGGAAATACAATTGGTCTTCCTGTATAACATTGACTTATCGGTAGGATAGTCGACAAAATATTCATAGAAACGTTTGCTAACGTTTATTGTCGTCGGGTGTGAATTAATGGAGTTATCTTATGTAATGTGTTATAGGTATCAATGGAACATGACGCATGCATTTAAAAAGCAATTACATGAATGTGGTTAAGTAACGCTGACTGGTATAAATTTTTACAATTTTAAGAATCCGAACATTTCTATTTTAATTACATGCACATTTTTTATTATAAATATAACTATAAATATAATTGTTATATTTACATGCATACAAAAGGTTTTCTAAAATGGTAATTATATTAAAAATACAAACTAGGAAGGCGACAATATAGGTTTTTATTTTAATATTTTGCTAGACGTGAGTACATAAATGCTGCGACAAATAAAGCGCTCACAATATTACAATAACCATTCACGAACGGTTTCAGTAGTTAACAGGTTTCACGTGGTCTCAAAAGAGTCCATTATCGGTATGTTATAAAGTACGCACGTATTCAACCTTTTGACACCAATCGTCATTTATCATCTATATAAATAAACAAATTTTACTTAATCTCTAATGTTGACGTACCTTACATACAAAATTACGCAGTCTATGCAGACAAATAAGAATGTATGAAATTCTATATCAAAAGATATAGAATTTTAATCAGAAACTAAAAGAAAGTAGCAGCGTATCTTGACCACTTGCATGTAGCAATGTGATGCTATACTTTGTAAATCCTAAAAATATAAAACGAAAAAGTATCCAGAGAAAAATTAAGAAAATAAGAAATCTTTGCCAGAGTAAGCTTTTTCTCTGGGTACCTCTCTTTTTTCAACAGTTTATGCACTTTCACATTCACGATTTTGAGTTTAAGGATCTCATTGGTTAAAAAGTTATACCTTTTTAAAGTTTGATATTTTTGGCGTATTGTATGGCTTATTTTAATCTGATAACCATTTAAACGGCAAATTTTATCATTTACTTGAACGTATACCATGCTTAAAGTAACGGAATACCGCTTTATTATCAATATATGAATTGTTTTGTCAAATAAAATTTTTCATAAGTGGTCTTAGGCAGCTTGCAAAATATGTACTCTAAACAATACTACTCGTAAATACTTTTCAATCTCCATGAATAAATACTTTTCAATATTTAGTTCCGTTCGTAGTATCAACAAAGTACTTATCAGATAAGTACATAAGTTTCGACTAAAAAGTTGGGTTCTTAGAGGCGAAATTCACATCTTCGTTAAAAGTCAAAAGAGAGTAGAAATGTTTTATTTACTTGTCTACGCCAATGTGATGCGAGTCGACCATATATTAAAGTTAGGCATACGTGATATCGCAATGTTTACCTCCTGTGTCGGGAATGGAGAGGGAAAGAGAGGTTCGGTTGTCGAGTTAAGCTGTATCGTCAAGCAGTCACCATCGTCATTCGAGCATGTTAGGTCTCGTGGTTTTGCTGCCGCCGTATATTCTGTTTTAAAGTTTTGTTTCTAAACCAACGCGTTCTATCTAAAAAAATTCGATCTTTAACAAAGTGAACAAAGTAAAATAATAAAAAGATTTATTAAAAATACGTACAGATAAAAAATTGTCGATTATTTCAAGAGAGCTATTCCGCGGGAAACCAGAACGATCCTCCTGCTAAAAATAACGTCCCTTTCGTTCGCGTAACTCTTTTGTCTTCGCTGCACATTGTCAACATATGCATACATAAGTACATATTTACTTGCACAATTTTTCAAGCATTGCGAGATACACTGCACGATCGTAACTAACGAGTGTGTGCACAAAGTGAATGGGAACGCGGAATGGGAATCATCCAGGAGGCAGTTAAATCTCGAAATGGTATGAAATACGGTGTACGACACTACTTTGTTGACTGACCGCTGAGTGGTGTCAGTTATTGGAGCAGTGTAAAATGAGCGACATACATGTGAACCAGTAACATGAACATATTTACCAAATCGGTTCACTCTACAAAACAAAAAGTAGGGTAGATTATTCGAAAAATGTCGATAAATGGATTCAATAACTTTGGCTTATCAATACTTTATATGTAAAAATATGTAAAGAAGTGACGAAATCTTAGTCTATTTCTCATGAAAAAAAGTCTATCTTACATAATAATAAAGAAACATCTTGTATAACCAGAATTCTATTCGACAAAGGTACTTTTAAGAAATAATGTGGATAACAATGGTTAGTTAAACAAGACAATGTAATATAACTAGCAAGTGGAATCACGACTTAGAGCCACGTGCACACGTGACTGCAAACACTTCCGATGACTCAGTGAGCCTGTAAGAACTCTAATAATTTGTGTTCGAGCAGTTCGTTTGCCGTAGTATTGTTTGAAGAAGATTTTTCAGTTCTATTCTCTATAGCAATTAAGGTTACGAGAGAAAATCTTTAACTTTGGTTATTCAATCTGAACACTAATTCCACGCTTCAGATCGTTAGATTGGTCACGCGATCTGTACGGAATCAGTTAACCTGTATTGGCTGGATCGATTTCAGTGAAATGAAGTATTATTTCGAAACGCTACTGTGATTTTGTCTGTGTTCTTAAAGTCCTGGTATTAATACGTTTGTGGAGGTTTAGTGAAACTGTGTGAGACAAATTAATGGATTTTCTACGATTGCTTTTGTGATTGATCTCCTTATATTTTAGTTGGTTCCGAAGTTAATTATTTTATACTTGAAAGGTTTTATCAAAAGTAATTTTGATTATGGGGTGTGAAGATAATCTTTTTTTTTGTATAAAAAGTGTTAGTGTTAGAAATATATATATAGTGAAAAATTATTCTGACGTATCGCAATATTTATATTATGTAAAAGGAAACCAAAGAAGAAGTTTATGTTCTGATTCAAATGCGATCTTTTATTGTCGTTAAAAAGTGACAGATGCGGACAGTTTTGCTTCGAGATTTACAAGGAAGACTTGTTAGCATCGTTACCATTGTTAACACGCGAAGATTCGTCGATGTGTAAAAGTGTGGCGTAACGAAGTCGAAGATACATTACTGCAGTTAATTTTAACAATAGAAGGATAACAATGCCATAGGAGCGGAACTAAAAGAGTCAACGAAATATTCATGGACATCGTCGGATAAGATTCCAATTTACCTTGCATTATTATTTGTTATTGCTATTTCATATTTTATTCTATTTTAATTTTTATTTTAAAAGTTCTTTTTATTCCAATTGCAATTTTTAAAGTTATACGTACAGAATCTTTATCAACTTTCCTAAATTGACTAAAGAATAATATTTACTTAAAATATTTAAGAAAAATATTTAATTACTAAAGAAATCTTTTTATATTATATTTTTTATATTATATCATATTATATATAACTCGAACCTAACCCTAATCGAACGAAATTCATAGTTCAAGATAAAAACTTCGTTGAAAGTGAAGTAAAATTAAAAATACGAAAACATATTTATATATAGAAAAAGTACAAGTTTATAAGAAGAAGTTAACAAGATAGAAAATAAATTTTACAATTCTGACAACTGTAACCAACGATGACCGACGTAACTATCCTATCGTCCGTGGAGAAGGAAAGAAATTCTCGGCGTCACGTCGGGTGGTGTCAATTAGGCGCGTATTCGCACGCGAAGACCGGAAGAAAGCGTTTATTGGTCACATAATATATATATTCAAAATATTGCAAGGCAAGCGTTTCCACTCGAAGCACCTAAAAAATACCATTCCCTAGTATTTCCAGTTTATAACGAATCATCGTCTTACGTCACAGCTTTACAAAATGAAGAAGAACATAGAGCCCATAAAGCCTAGAACAGACTCGAAAGAAACAACCAACGAAGACAATCAAGATACGCGTCCAAGAGACTTGGCAGAAAGTCAAATATCAGACACCGAGTCCAAACCGGAAATGTCTGACCAAGAACCAACAGTAGCGGGACCACGGAGCGGAAGTAGCTTTTTAAAGCGCGACAAGGTGAGTGACATCCCTCCAAAACAATTGCCGATCGATTCAAAAAATTCTTCCACGAAAACTTCTTTAAAGTTCCTCAAAATAAGCTCCAACGAAGAAACTCATGAAAATAAATGGAAAAAATTTTGGGTTCATCATCGAGATAAGTTTCGACACAAGTCCGAGGAAGATTTCGCAACGAGGAATCGAACTTTTGAAGAAATGACTGCGGAAGTGGATGCGGTATTCCGAAAGGCGATTCGAAGCATGCGATTCGATCGATCCGATAGCGATCGTCGATTTTTTAACATTGACGAGAGTTCTCCAGAGAAAAATGCTGGCCAAGATGATAACAAAAACACTGAAAGCATTTCAGAGTTACCGCAAGCCGTCGAAGCGCCACCTCGAAGATTAAGATTGAGTACCAATCGTATAAAAGACCGTAAGTTCATGGATGTTTCGGCAGGTGAGCAAGGTACCTTTAAAAAAAAATTCGAGAAAAATGATCCTACTCTCATAATTTCTGGCGCCAACGAAGAAAAACAGAAAGAAAATACATTTAAAGTTAATGATGAAATATCTGATATTAATTTCCTCATAGGAATCAATGACGAAGAGAAAGATGTTCGATTGGAGAATAAGATTAGATCGGATCGTTCGACTAGAAGGTGGAGTTCGTTGGAAAATTTAGCGAGAAAGGCGGAAAATGTTGGAGAAGACTCTTCTACAAATAGGATAGAGGGTTTGTCGATCGAAAGACCAGTTCGAAGCAAAGAGAAGAGAACGATCGGATCTTTGAGATCTTCGTTGGAGAGGAAGATGGGCTCTGTAGAGAGGATCTTGGAGGATCAGATAGAGAAAATATGGGAAGAGAAGGTGGAGAAGCATCCGTGGCTGCTGCCTATAGAAAGTTGGATCGTTGAACGTTGTAGACCCTCTGGAACGTATAACGACAAGAAAAATAATGGTTTGAAGATGGAGGAGGGGAGGTTGAGCGAGAAAGAGCAGAGTTTTGATTTCAAATTTACCGCGCCTGAAAAGAAGGACGAGGTGGGAAGAATAGAAATTAAATTGGAACATTTAAAGAGACCGGAGAGATCGGGATTCGAGACTGCAAATTTGATTTCGAGGTTGAGGAAGTCTTCTGAACAGTCGAAGGTAGAGGAGCAAGAGGTTTTGGACGCGAAGGACGTGAAGCATCATGATCTGTTCGATAAACTCAAGGGCAATGTTAGAGAGAAAATGGAAGATATTCATAGGGTAGACTGGAGTATTTTTTTTTTTTTTTAATTAATTTTACTGGAGAAATTTGTTTATATATATAGTTGACTATTAACAGTTGGGAAAAGATGATACAGGATATTGATGAACATTTTATTTTTCTAGGGAACCAGTAGTTATGATTATAATTTAAATTGTAGAATACTATGAAAGATTAGTTTTCTTTTTATAGAAGTTGTTAAGAATTGAAATCAGATGATAGAGGATATTCAGAGAATCTGTTGTTTTGTAGATTCCTGATGCAGTTCACAATCAGAACATACACGGTTTGTCTTTGAAAAAAAACTTAATTGCGGTAACAAATCCAAGTTCTATTTTTAATTATGTTATCTAACATCTCGTAATACACTAAATGTACATAGGATGAAGTCAAAACTGAATTCATGTTGAGAGATAACATTTATCGATGCTAGTGAATGATTCACATTTGTCGACTTGATGACAGAGGTAAAAGTAATGCTGCAGTTACATATAAAATCACTCAATCTGAGCCTCTATCTCTTTTTCATATCTTCTGTTTAAATTACCGTGGTAAGCTCTGTATAGACTTCTCGAAACAATTTGTTCACTATTTTCAGAAACAAATATTGAAGTTGAACATATAGAACCGTAGATAAACCTTGACTGGTTCCCTATATATAATATACATATATACATAGAATCGTGCCCATCGAACAAACAGTTGAAAGACTAATATCGGAGCTGATATTTTGTTCAACATTTTTTCCAATACACATGTTCTAACCAGAATCTTCTAAAATTATTATTTTCCACAGTGAAACGATATTTTTCTTTTCCCTATTTTGTTTCCTTTTATTTTACTTTATTCTTATTATATTTTCCTCCATCAGATAGAAAATTCAATTTCGCATGGCGTATTTTTATGTCTGCAGTATTTCCAAAGGACCAATCGATTGGCGGACGTAAATAGACGGTTAAAGTCACAGATATGGAGCTCCGTGGTAACGATTGTTCTTGTGGAGGCGAAGAATTTATTACCGATGGATATAGACGGTCTTTCGGATCCTTATGTCAAATTTCGGTATGAGTACCCTTATTATTTCCACCTTTGTCCTCAATATTGTCATTGTATTGAAATTATTTTATTTGTATTGTTGATACTATCCCTGTACTTCGCTTCCTTCAGTGTGAAATACTTGTAAGATTAAGAAGTATCGATGTCAACGAAATAAGTTATATGAAGTATCTAATTTATATTTCAGTTGTACTTCTTGTCACTGGTTGTTTAAATTATACAGTATAATGCGATATAAAATGTAATCATTATAAAAGCCTTGCTATCTTAAAAGGAAGATAAATATATCGCTTAGAAAAGCCATACCGATCAACTCTATCAATTGAAAAATAGAAGGATTTGATAATATAGTATCCGTGTTAGAAATATTACTCCTTTAAATGTGTGTCACAATTTAAATTATTCACATGATCCTATGATAAACAATCCTATAGAAACAAATCATTTATTTTTTGAGAATTCAGAATTTGAATACTAATCATAACAAACTGGAAAATTTAGAAAACATGAGATTCGTTAGTCTGATTTCTGAGAAAACCAAATAATATTAAAATTAGCAAATTACTAAATACATTAATTTGATTACCCATCAAGTGTTATTCTTACTTATTGGTAAAATATATCCAAATTAATATTTAATGGTAATTATAATCATTTTCTTCTGCATATTTCAGTCTCGGAACGGAAAAGTACAAGTCAAAAGTAGTGCACAAGACCCTGAATCCCGTTTGGTTGGAGCAGTTCGATCTCCACCTTTACGAAGATCCTTATTTAGGCCAAGAATTGGAGGTCACGGTGTGGGATCGGGATAAAAGCCATCAGGATGACCTAATGGGAAAAACGGTAATCGATCTGACGACGCTTGAACGTGAGACGACCCATCGACTCTGGCGGGATCTCGAGGACGGCTCTGGCAGCATATTTTTACTGTTAACTATTAGTGGTACCACCGCTAGCGAAACGATCAGCGATTTAGCCGCACACGAAGAAACACCTCGTGAACGTGAGCAATTATACCAAAGATATGCTTTGGTGAACTCGTTGCAGAGGGTACGAGACGTTGGTCATTTAACAGTAAAGGTACCTATCTTTAAAAAATGGAGAAGAAGGAGAAAACTTAAGTTTAAAAATAGTAGGAAAATGTTTAATTAGAAAATTCAAAAATAGGAGAAGAATATAGCTTTTTAGGACTAATTAAAAAAGGTTTAACTTTTTTCTCAAGCTCATCATTATAATCTTATTAAATATAATTGTCAACTGCACAGAAATTTACAATATGTATCTAAAATTTTTGAAAGTATAAATTTAGGATTCGTATCTCTTATATCTCTCGTTTATTGCTTTCGATTTGTAGAATTCATAAAATGTATATTTATGATTCGTTCGTTATATAGGTATTCAGAGCACAAGGTCTCGCGGCAGCCGACTTGGGTGGCAAGAGCGACCCTTTCTGCGTCTTGGAATTGGTAAACGCAAGATTGCAAACCCAGACGGAATATAAAACGCTGGCTCCAAGTTGGCAGAAAATATTCACTTTGTAAGCTATCGTGACCATGTAACGAGTTTCAGAAGAGAATATAAAAAATATAACCTTTTTTATTTGTTTCTCATAGTAACGTGAAAGACATCAATTCGGTGTTAGAGGTGACAGTGTACGACGAGGACAGGGACCATAAAGTAGAGTTTCTCGGCAAAGTCGCCATACCTCTTCTAAGGATAAGGAACGGTGAGAAACGATGGTACGCGTTAAAGGATAAAAAACTGAGGGGTCGTGCCAAAGGAAATTCTGCGCAAATTCTTTTGGAGCTGAACGTGGTGTGGAACGTTGTCAGAGCATGTGTTCGAACGTTGAATCCCAAGGAGAAGAAGTACATGGAACCAGAGATAAAGTTCAAAAGACAAGTGTTTTTACGTAACGTTCTCAGGCTGAAGGCAATCATCGTTATCGTGATTGATATTGGAAAATACGTGCAGTACGTGTACTACTTTGATTCTACTTTCAATCTGTTTTAGAAATAGTCATGATATTTATTACGTAAATCACATCGTATGTTTATTTCATGAATTAAATACTGTTTGTCATTCGTCAAAACGAGGATTAATAATTATTACGTTTCCTAGAATGCTATATTATTCATTTATTCATTAATTTTTTACATTAACGTAGAGAGATATTTTATATATTAATCTACGTATATGTTACGTTTTAATCCTATTCGAAGATATTATGAAATTATTCAATGAATAATGGTGAAAATTTTTTCTGTGTTTTATTGTATCCTTAGGAGCTGTTGGGAATGGGAAAATAAAATGAGAAGCATCATCGCACTGGTCATCTTTATTTTAGGCTGTTACTACTTTGAACCTTACATGTTTCCTGGAATAGCACTCCTTATTCTGTTAAAGTATTATCTGGTATGTGAACAAACTAATCAGATCCTTTTACATTTTACCTTGTTAAAGCATTTTTCTAAATCACTTATCACCATCTTTATGAATTATTGACACTCGTACACTTACCTTATGTATTTGCTAATTCGTTAAACTTGATTGCTAGCCTTAAGTACCTGCAAAAATCTAACATTCTGCTGAATACTACTAAAACTTTTATTTAGTAATATTATCTGCAATATTTAATGCTGTAGATTAGAAAATGTCCCATTGAACGAGGTAATCTTATACATTGACTAAATTTCCTATTCTTGTTACTGCTACTTAGTAGAAATTACTATCTTCCTTCTTGAGCTAAATGAAATTAAAGTTAAAAAGCTGTGTGACTAGCATGGATATACAGTTTGGTTGTCCTATGTTTTAAATCTTTACATTTTTAAATACTTTTATAAAATTAGATATAGTAGTATTCTAGTATTTAGTACAGAATTGTTCAACAATGATATTTCAAGGTTTATGCCTGTAAATTTTCAAAATTTTCCATAGAAATGGCTTACATAGTTTAGAGCAATTTTTACCATATTTCTTCCATTTAGTATGTAATATATTGATCACTATTGTTATATCTTCTCAATGCTGGAGCTTGCTTATAAATAATAGACGCCAATAACCAATCAACCTTAAACACATGTAAGATAACACGTATGTAAATCATCTGCTTGACGACCTTTACCTGCATTGCTGCATGTCCACGTCCTTTGCTACCTGCCAGCTTTATGGAGATGGAAGCGGATTCAATCAATGGATTTCCGGACAGGTTGCAGTAATAACCGGTACGCCCCTATCGCATCAATCGAGTTCCCACTTCCACGACGAGGGTGATGAAGGTCCTGCCACTCCTGGGGACGACGATGACGACGATGACGATAAGGACAAAGTAAATATTTTCAGCAATTGTTATTTAAATTGTTATCGATATTTAATTTTGTAAAAGTTTATATATTCATTGAAAATTAAAAAAAATTACATTTTTAATAGAATTTCATATGATTGTTTTATTTATTCTACAGCCAAAAGGTATTAGGAAAAGAAATTTGTATAATTTTATATAAATTTGAGTCATATGTTTCTGTAAAAAATTGAAAAGCTGGATTACCGTTTGTTTTTAATACTGCTGCATAATAGCAAATTATTGCTCTTATAATGTTACAAGTCATTATCAATTGAAATTACATTTCCTGTTTTGTAATATACTAGTTAAACAACTGTCATTTGTTTAATGATTCATGGTACTCATCTGGAATAATAAAAGTTTATAATAGATTCCTAGTTGCCAGTAGCTAAAGGTTCCTTTCAATGAATATTACATTTGGACGTATATCACGAACGCGATAGGCAAGTATTTTGGTCTGGCGCTTTCCTCGATTCAACCTTCGACCTATTCAAACAACGAATTGATGTGTGCCGATATTGGTCAAATCGACTTCATCGAGTTAAAGATTGACCTTGATTATACGTCCTAACATACAGAAAACATTCTATTATTATTACTAATTACTATTAGTATTACTGTTATTTCAAATAAAATTTTTAATAAAAAATTAAGACCAAAATTTGATTTCTTCAGCATATTTACTTATTTTTAGTAAATCTTCTTTTATCAGATTTTCTCTAAAATGGATTATTCTGGTTCTTCCTTTCAGGAAGAGAAAAAAAGTCTAAAGGAACGCTTGCAAGCAATTCAGGAGGTGACCCAGACTGTTCAGAACTCGATCGGTTACATAGCCAGTCTCTGTGAAAGAGTGAAGAATCTCTTCAATTTCACTGTTCCTTATTTGAGTTACTTAGCCATGATTTTGGCGATCCTTGGTGTTGCTGTCCTGTATTTCATCCCACTAAGATACCTTATTTTAGTATGGGGCGTCAATAAATTCTCCAGGAAAATTGTCCGGCCTCACTCGGTTCCAAACAACGAGCTTCTAGACCTCATAACTAGAGTGCCCGATGACGAGGAGCTCCTTAATTACAGGTCTGTTTAGAATTACTCTATAACTTTTTAAAATAAACATCTTTTATTGAAGCTATAATGAATAAAACTTTTTTGATGAATAGCAATGTAGCATATATCTAAATTAACCAACAGAATTTATGTATATCTTTATTCCTTAAAAATATAGTAAAAACAAATAATAAAAAATAGTAAAAATATATTGTTTAACAAATAATATCAATTATTGCAAAGTTGTAATTCAATTTTTAGTACTTAATTTTTAGTAATTTAGACATTATGAATGAATGCACTATATTACAACAATTTTGTAAAGGTAAGAGATAATCCAGAATTTTCCGAAGATTTCTATCTTTATTATTTATAAATAATAATCAAATTTAAACATAAACATTTATTATATTTGTATTATGCTACTGTACTATATTATGCTATAACTATTTGAAACTAATTTGAAAGTATGTAACAAATAAAAATAATACATCTTTTTCAGAGAGTTGAAACCATTACCAACTGCCGATTGCGAGAAGAGCAGTGCATCGGGTAGTCCAGGTGCGTCGAATTTAACGCGGAGGGAACAGAGGAAAAGGCATAAGGCCGCGTAGCAGCATGCCCCGCGGCCGGAAGTCGCGGGTCTACGATCACCGAGCATCCTGAGGACGATCCTGCTGCGCCGTAAGATGCGCCAGCGAAAGGGATCAGCGGAAAATCCGGATGTGATCGACATAGACTGAGAAACGTTTTGTTTCCACTCATAGTTGTCTAGCTAGGGGGGATTTTCATCATTCTAGTTTCCAGTCTTACCTGGTCACGTTAAGAACACCTCGCGTGGTATATCTTCGAAGTCTGAACTGTTTTATTCTCAGTGAGGGTAGTTTTACATCATATTATGAAGAGAAATAGGAAATAGATAAGATATAGTTAGAGGATGAAAAAGATCAACCACCAGATGGTCGAGTTCACTGCAATAAGAAAGAGAAAAGAAGATTGTAATCACAATATTCAGAAGGACTTCCGCATTTTTATAGCATAAGATATTCAAAGTTGCAACTATATTCGGTAATTAAATACGTATATACGTAATATAAAGTCGCTAGATATCTAGATAAATCTCCGGGACATACCACGCAAAATTGTTATTAGATACTGTTTCGATTCGATAGTTGGAACGATTAGTAGTTGTATCAAACGACTCGACTATAATGGTGTTGGTGAGTCTGTGTGTATGATCATCGACAAGGAAGTCAAAATGAAAGATGCAATTTCCCGATAATGCTCTCATGAAATTAACGACAGTAAAATATTGAATTTTATTCTGAATATATAATATCTATTTCCTTGAAAATTAAAAAATTCCATAAATTCGAATGAAACGAGTTTAGTAAACGTAACGTTAAGAAAGAAACAAATTGCGATAAATTGTCGTTTGACTTTCCTGTGTGAAAAAAAACGAAGGAAAACAAACGAATAGACAAACGTTTTTGAAAGTATATATATATATCTGGTTTCAACGGAAGAACCACGTTTCAAATGTATCAAAACTCAACGAAGAATGTGCGTTCGATAGCGGTATATTAGTTAACAATATCGACGGAGAAGAGATACCATAGTCATTTAAAGAAGAAAAACGAGAAAAATACGCGAGAGTAATTCCCACTAACGGGCTATCCTCGTCGATCCGTTTCGTCCATCGGTGTCGTAGATATAGCTGCTACAGAATCGTTACCAGTGACAGAGAGAGATATTAACAAGTTTAAAAGAAAAAAAGAGGAAAAAATATAAAAAAAAAGAAAGGAAAAAAAAAAGACAAATATAGTTGTTCTACGGCGGTCTTATTTAACCGACAAAATTCGCTCGACGAGTTGTTTCTTCCATTTCAAGAACGACGGATAGAATCAGTTATTCGACATTCACACATCTAAACTTTATTCTATATATTATATTATTGTAAAAAAAGAAAGTAATAACAGTTCGATCGATATATATAGTCTGTTCTTATTCGAGTCTTCGCGCTACCTCGTGCTGTAATTATCGCGTTATAGTCTCACGATTGTAATTTTACTATTCAACGATCGTTGAGGAGCTATTCGTCGTTCGTGAAATCAGTTTATTATTTAGTCTTTTACCGTTAAGACCTCTCGAAGTGTCCTAATGTTATTTTCTTTAAATAGTATTTAATATTATCGAATTCTTCGTTCCAACGCACACTGTCACGCGTTCATTCGCCTCCTCGAGCATGAATACAATATAATTAACATATGCTATAACGAGCATCTTTGCGTGTGGAAAATTGTAAAAAGTGACAGAGTTTCTCTTTACGGTTGAATGATAGAATTTTATTACAATTGTTCACGTTATAACCAGGAACATATCGCAGTTTAAATAAAAGGAAAATATTCAATTTCTAATAGAATCGTGCTGGGTAATGGCATTATGCGATTTCTTTGTACAAATCATGGTAATTAACGAAGAAACCGTGGAAAATATTAGTCGTGCGTGAAGATGTTCGGAAGAAACCGGAAAAAAGCATAGAAAGGGGCAGAAAGTTTCTCCGACCAGTTGTATTACTATTTTTATAACAATAATAGTTATCGCTGTCCTCGTGACAATAGTTTGTAGCTCTTGCGATTAAATAACGTTCCTGCCGGACCTCGTAACTTTCTTCATTGTGAATATTACGCTGCGTTCTTTTTATACTGGTTTTTCTCTCATTGTGTAATCATCATCATAATATTGTCTCTGTAAAAAGGAAAAACCACTTTACTTCCGTTATGTATGTTCCATTTCCGGATAGTTACGAGCTCGCGTTGTCGCAAAAGCAATAATAGCCGAATAAAGATATTAATATTACAATTTTAAAAGTTGTACATCAAGTATTATATGAAAAATATCGTAAAATTATGCGATGACTAGCATGCGACTAGTAAAAGATTCATAAAATAATTATAAACGAAATTTTGTATTTTCGAGTACGTTTTAAGGAATTTATTATAGAGTAAAATTTGGCTAATTAGCGTTTTGTCAAATGAATATGGGTAAATCCGCCATGGCAAACATGCTTGAGGAGGGAGGCAAAACGCGTTGAATTAATTATTCCTAACCGCGATTTTACGGTTCGTGCCAGCCGATGAGAAAGCTGAAAGGGGAAGGAGAGATATCGCTGATCCATTTTTTCGCTTTTCTAACTCGGAACATCGCGGCATCGCCAATTTTTTTCCAAGTCTTTCGCTATCGCTTTTCTCGCTGTTTCTTGTATTTGCATGATCGTGAGGTTCATGATGTCAGTAAAACCACAAGTGTTGTAAAAGAAAATTGTATCTTTCGAGTACATTTTCACTCATATTTGACCCTTTGAAGCGTTATAAATATTTTTTATATTTCATTCGAAATTTTTATCTCCTTTTTAATACATTTATATAATATTTTTATATATTCAATTATACATATTTTATTTTTTGTATATTTATAAGGATACAGAGATACAATTATATTGTTGAATTTATAAATCTGCAATTCTAACTTAACTGTATAAAACAAATTTATTATGGCTGCTTAGTACAGTCTTTTAAAATGCAGTTTGTGTTAAGATGAAAATTTCAGATGATCGAAAAAGAAGTTACTAACAGACTGAAATTATTTTAAACAACTAATTCATGTAAACACACAGAATATTTTTTAACATTTAAAATTATGAACCTACATAATTTTAATATCCTGTACGCATATTTACATATTTATATTCGAAATATTGAAAGAAATTATAAAAATTACTAGAAGTAGAGTTAGTTCTTAGATTATTAAAATTAAATAGTAGATACTAAAATTATCCTAGCTAAATCGTCGTTAAATAACATGATCGGTCAACTGTGAAATTGACGAATCGTAATTGAAATCATGACTGAAAGTTCCGTTAGCGTAATTCTATCCCCATCTTCCGTATTTTATCTTGGTAGGAAATTAAAGAAATCGGACTATAACCGGAAGTAGTTCGCGCTTCAAAGGGTTCAAATGTAAGTAATATCGGCCATAAGTATTAAGACAACTCTTGATACTTAGTACAAATTAGATGCATTTCACTGTTTTTATTTTTGTTACAAATGTGTTATTTCATTCGCGTTACCTATGTTTTATAAAGTAAAAAAACTAAGTGAAATAAAATTTATTTGAATTATTTAATAAAATCTTATGGATCGGCAAAGAAGGTATACTATTTATCGTTTACTGTCACGCGTTCCTACATTCTTTTGTTTATATATGTGACACTTTCGGCCAATACGCGTGCTTAACTTTACGATCGTGTTGGGTCTGCTAACAACCAATCAGGCTAGTGTTTCTTCCACAGGACTTTCTTTGAATTCAGCAGTATAACTAAGTGTCTTAAATATGTACATACCTATGGTCAGCGGTGCATAGTAACGTTTATCGCCGATTTTGAGCCTGAGTCGAGGGACAAAACGTATAATACAGAACACACTGAACACTTACACGTGAACGTGAGATGCATACGAAAAACGAGGGAAAATTAGGCGATTCTTTCTATCATGTAGAATCTAATCAACGAACTTTCTTCGTAAGTGAAAAACTTGTGATATTGCAAATCAATTTCATTGTGTTTAGGTCGAGAGATGTAGAGCGTGTGATTTAAAATTTCGTGACTATAGCTAAACAGAAACTTTTCTTTTTTATAGATCTTAGTTTAGCTTCGTTTTATTATAAGGCGGACAATCAGAAGTATGAGTCGATTATTGAATTTGTTGGTGTTGATTTTCGGGATTTTAAATCACATAGCTGATAAGTTGTTTTCTATAGTCATTCCATACGACATTCCTTGTATTGAAATTGTGTGGGTACGTGGATTCACTGTTCCATTTATGTTTTCCATGAAATTGTGAGAATATATTCTCTTGGTAAATTTTGCTAAAATGCTTTGTATTCAGATAAAAGATAAATTTAAGTAACAGATAAACAATGATGTGGATAACAATTCATTGTATTCTTTTCAAAAGATTATAATGAATAGTGTGCTCATGCAATTTCATTTTTCAGTCATTTGGTAACATTTAATCACATTGAAGCGTCGGTTAAATATTAGCACTCATAACAACAGTAAATATAATTACCAACGATAATCGTTGTGACCATAAGCAATAAAATACTCAAAACAGTAAAGGTTCGGAACAATTAATGTTAGTGACTATTAGCAACGCTTATGTAACACATTAACGCTAAACAGATCACTAACCTTGGTAATGAATAATCACTTGTAATGGAAACGATTATTGAAGAATCTACTTATTGTTAATTATTTCTGGTAATTATTATTATTATTATTATTAATTATTTCTGACAATTCGAAAACTATAAATTTTCCAATACTGGACTACATATATTTGTATTGTTTTCATAGTCATATTTATTCGTTCAATCATTAAGTTCCATAACTTAAAATTAATTTACAATTACAACATGCGATTTAAATCATTCAAAAGCTAGACAACTACAAATAAATAATAATTAAATTACAGTTTTTGAAGATAGTGTGAGTATCGATCGACGCTTCAAGAGAAACTATTCCCGTTCTACACCGTGGTTTTTCTACTCTTCCAATTTTGTACTTCCAACAAGGTGTATAAGATATTTCAAAAACATTGCTTTCTCAATTTTAAAAGAGACATTTTCCTCCGTATAAGCATCTCACCGACAGAGAAGGAAAATAGTTTTCTACGTCTGCTCTTGTAATTTGAGCCGTTTCTTTCGGAACACGGTTGTTCAAGCGCAAACAGGGAAACGTAAAAAGATACGAGCGGTCATACATTCACGCGTATATTCATTATTATCTCGTGCACGCACTTTCAAGTTTGCATGCTCCAGTTTCTTCGTGTTATATGAATCTTCATTAAAGTGTCTTAGCCGTTAAGAGGAAAGCAAGGCCGAAATACGGAGAGAGAGAGAGAGAGAGAGAGAGAGTGAGAGCGAGAGAGAGAGAAAGAAAGAGAACATGAGAAATAGTGAAAAAAAGAATATGTAGAAAGGACGAATTTGATTTCCACGAAATCACACTAGGGCGCGTATATTTTTCCCGAATTCTGTCCTCTGGATGAGTGTTTTCTATTTCTAAAACTCCATTTTATTTATTATTGGTCATTGAAAATGTTCGTAGTGCTCTTATTATAAATAGAGTATAGATTTTTATGCATTTATGAAAAATTTGGAAATGCAACAGGATTATATAAAATGTCCAAAGTATAGTATCCTCTACAATATTTAATAGATAAAACAATTTCTTATTCAAATTGCAATTTCTTAATTATATTCGTAAAAATGTGAATTTGCATGAATATACGTAGTCTGATTATGTATTTCATTCAAATAATAAAACGAATAAATATTATTCGTATAAATATTATCCTTAGTTGGATACTAAAGTGAATTAAAGAGAAATATCGAGAATTCGTTAATGAACTAAATCTTTCTTAACTTTCGCTACGAATTTTCGAATTCTTCAAATATAAATTATACAAATATAAATATAAATTATAAATTACAAGTTTCTACATGTTTCAATTCAATTCGAATTTGTTTGCTTTCATCGTAGCTGAACGATAAAGTGATAGTGATCCAGATGGCAGATCGATCGACAATGCTCCGCACAGGTCTGTTCGATAGGACGAACGAACATTAAATTTAAGATAATTAGATAGAGTTTAAAACACAATTTGTGATTCGATCAGTGGATTAATCGAGTAATCGAAATTGAAGTCACGTGTGAAGCAAAGAAGGTTCGCACCAAGTCCAGATCGGTTGATCTCGATCGTACAAAAATAAATTAGAAAAACAGACAAAAAAGAGTGAAAACTGGAAGAGACGAGGATAAAGACAAAGCGATAAAATGTATAGGTATAACCATTAATATATTATTGTATTAAATTATATATATACACACATGCATATACATATATGACTGTTATTTAGATCGAATTCTGGAACTTGGTCGGCATTCTCAGTGTTCCCGACAAAAATGTACTTACGACAAAAGGTGATAAGATTCATTATTATATTCATAAAATTAAAAATAAAGAAAGCTTTTAATATCCAATACCATTTTCATTCAATTTCCAGGAAGATATCTACTGAAAAGTACAATTTTCAATTTCTCAAGAATACAATTTTTATATTCAACACTGAAATTTTTATCCTTTACAAAATAAGAGCAAAAAAAGAAAGAGGAAAAGCATGACAATATCAGATAAAACAATTCTCCGTTTAACTCTAAAGACAATTTTTCAATATATTTCCTTTACAAATCACAATCTCTTTTCTTTGATCTCTTAAGTAAATTTTAGAAATACAATAGAAAACTTTTAGGAAAGTTCTTTTCCAATTACATCTATCATTTCTCTACCGACATGCCATTGAGAGAACTACATTTCTTTTTATGTTAATTTGAGCAATTTTTTGATATATACAAATATGCGATAAGCTGGCTCGTTGAGTCGTCGGTAAAGAACGGCATCTGGAATGGCGAAAGTGAAACTATAACTGAAGTTGTGAGTATAAGACCCATAGGATGCTGACTCACATTTCCATTTTTCCTTCCTCTCTTCGAGAATTCCTTCGGTACAATATGACGCACTCCGCTAACACAATTTCCTTTGTTACGATCGTCCGAGTATAAAACTAACAGGATTTGACCCAATTTGTTGGTCTTTTGTTAATAGAACAGAAAAGAATAAGCAAGCTGTTACTATTAAGAAGGAAAAACTCCTTTCGATTTGTAGAGAAAAATAGCAACAGCAAATATTTAATTTAAAAGAGATTCATACATTTATAATGAAATACATAAAACCATTATATTAAATAAAAAATGGAAGACATGTTTATTGAACTAATTAGATCATTGCAGTACTTATTAATTATTTCAGCAGCATTATTAATGTATTAATTATATTTTCAAAAAAAAATGATACTTTATATCTATTATAGTTGTTTTTTATTAAAAAGATTTTTTATAGAAATACTTAATTGATCCAAGTGCTTTTATAATTTCTATGCTAAAATATTGAAATATTTATTTCCTAACAAAATAATAAGAATAATTACTCGTAGGAATATCTCAATTTCTTAATGCCTCTCTTGACATTGAGGAAGCGACTATTATTTAAGAAACTTTAGAGACACATTTCATACCAGTTTCTTGATGACCACGAAGGATTCTTCATTCATAGGAAGAAGATCCGTGTTACCTGAGTGTCCTAGACCTTGCGCGAGGGTGAAAGTCGAGGTCGAGATCGACTCGGTGATTTGGATCTCATTGAGGAAGCATCGATCCAGCTGTCTAAATACAGATATTTCTCCTCAAAAAGTATTAAATGACTAAGATAGATAGAATTCAATTCCTATGATAAATTAATTTATTTAATGAAATACTATATTCTGCATTAATATGTACATATTTCCTTATTTCTAATTTGAAATAAGAAAATAAAAAAATCTGTACTTTCTGTTATTAATTTAAGTACTTCTATTTTCTTTCCAATATAAAAGTCTTATAATAAATTGATTTGTGTATGGGAACATGATTTTTGTATAAAGATATTTTTTCAATTCATTGAAAAGTATTATTTTAGCTAGAAAACTTGGGTTAAAATATTACATTAAATAAAACGAGGATAAAGAACATGAAAAACGTACTACAAAAAAATTTTTGCAATATCGTCATCATCAAAAAATTCAAAACATATTGTACAGCTGCCATGAACCACTTATTCTCTAACTAGACACTTTGAAACCAATTCCACCATCTAAAAAATCACATAATAGATATACATTATAATTTTTATATATCAACTAAATTATATAACAACTTTTCCACCTATACGTTCAATTTCTAAGTGAATAAAACGATAATAAACCGAAAAAGACAAATGTCACATTTTGTCACTGTAACAGTATTTTAAACAAGCAGTGGATCATGGATAGAAAGAAACTTTCACGACAGGAAGAGATATTTTGCAACTTATGAGAACCTGAATTTGCTTTTTTTTATGCCGTGGGCCTGGTGGCCATGTTTGCCCCGCTGAAATTTTCATATACCAATAGAAAGTTATGAGTGCGTCCAGTTTTCACGATTCCACGAGCCGGATTCAACGGATACGTCGTGACAAATCGTTCTCTATCTCTTTCCATCATTCCTCCTGACCTGGTAATCGTGATTTTCTAAATTGTTTGCTCTCCAGTAACACGTTTGTCTCGTCTAGTCGCATTCTTGTAATTCTGTTCCTGCGAGCTGGTCGATTACTTTGATTTTTTGTAACTTCTGTAGAGAATATTTGATACCAGAGAATTATTGCAGTATAGTAGAGAGTAAATTGTTAGGAGAAGATTGATAATATTATTATCAATTAATGGACAACAATTTTGGATAAAGATCTTTGTTATAATAGGTAAATATAATATTAAAGTAGAGGAAATTTCGCATTAAATTGAATCCACTATGCAATAGTCCTTTTACTCTTTGATCTTCTTTTTTATGTTTAGTATACCATTTCATGTTTGCTATACATATGTACTTCATATTTGTATAGAAAGTGATTTTGGAAATTCATCTGCGTGCAAATATATAATAGTGAATTCATATAGAAACTTCTTTTATTTATTCATAATAATAACTTTATAACTTCAATAATTTCATAAATTGTCAGTTATAGGAGAAATCAACTTTTTTATCAATTAATGGCCAAGGTTAATTCCTAATAATTAACAAACATATTCTGTGTCAGTTTAATTAATAAAATATTAGCAGTCTCATAAAAGTTCTCATTACACAACCTTATCATGGAATTTTACTTTGCATCAAAGTAAGTCTCAAATTTAATTCATTTCAATTTAGAATTATTATTTAATCCTATTACCACTTTCTCTCTATACAGAAGTTTTCTGTTTCCAATAAGTTTTCCTATTTTTTAGGAACATCTACCTGAAATTTCCGATATCAAGAAAGACACTTTTGATCCTTATAGCCTTTTAACCCTTTAACCCCAACTTGTAGGCAACCAAATTGGTGATTACTCAATAAGTGTATAACTAGCAATAAATCTGAAGCTTTAATATTGGAAATTTTTGTATATATTGATATACTATGTAAAGAATTAAAATTAATACGGTATCGAAAGAGGTCGTGTGATATTTTATATAAAATACAAAAATTGTTAAAATAAATATAAAAATTGGGTACTTTGCTATCCTATTGCTCATGCATTGCTAGGATTGAAGAGATTGGTGAGTTCTTATGATTCCCATAACATCTACAAAGAGAAGTGGGTTTGATTCAACAGAAATACGAATGTGAAAGTAAAATTCCATTGCACCGATTCTTATTTATCTTTATACATGCGTATGGATAAACACACAAGAATAGGACCATAGATATTTTTACACGTTTCAGCAGACGAACACATTCGAGAACCATTCCACGGAAGTGATTAGAAAACTTTCTCCACTGGCCGTGACCTCGATCCGACTGACGTTTCGGTAACAACGAGCTGGAATGCCACATAAGGCGAATTAGTGGCCACCGCTGAGTTGCAACAGAGATAGCACATTGGTGATATGAGGAAGTCGTTAGTGTTTAGTTCTGTAGGGCTTCTTTGTTCTATTGGATTTTTATGAAGCAGTCTTTTAACGTTCCCTTGATTAGGATTTATGAGTGTGAAATTTCAACGAAGGAAGCTCGTTCCCAGAAATTGATGGAAGGTAAAATGAAAAATAGCATCAAGGTGGTAGGTTTCCATGAATAACTTATTTTTCATCTACTCCCCATTAATGTAGCTTATAGTGAATTTTTTCTTTTTGATAAATTGATGTAAAGTGAAATGGAATATAAAATGATGGTGTCATTCTTTTGAAGGAGTGATTATAAGGTAATTTTATGTTGTAATTTTCACAGCATTGTTCACGCTATCTAACATCGTTGAAGATTGCAGATCAATTTTATTTCTCATTTTTTACAAATTAGTTAATAGTTAATTAGCTAAAGTTAAAAATTCAATCTATACATTCAATTTAGATCTCAAAATTTGAATGTTTTTAGTGGTAGAAATTAAATTAGATATTTTTCGTTAACAAAAGAAAGACTTGAAATGATAAGGAAGGAAATAAAATAGTAATATCGATAAGAGAATTGTAAAAGAGAAATCACTTGAAATTTGAAAGTTTCCAAAATTTACAATGTTGAGCAGTAATATGTTAAATTGTAATGCAACGTCATTAAATATTCAACAAACGTCGATGACATGGTCATCATATGCTTACGAATCTGTCACGGTATAATCAAATATTATTCAATGTCATGGAACGTGACTGACATGCGAACGTTTTATTACATGTGTATTAGGACATTCATGGAACGATGAATTATGTTTTGAATGCACCGTAATAGTCTCGTGAGTAGAACCTTAATGCAATTCCTATTTATGTTCAACAAAATATTATTTAATACCTGATCCAAGTAATCACAGGATCGTTTATTTTATGGCACCTTATTTTATCAGGATTAGTGTTTTGATAGATTTAATTTATTATTTGCATTTCAAATTTAGTTTTTAATTAAACGCTACGTTTTAATTTTATATTTAAATGTAAAAATATTTTTTATTTTGTATAGAGTTAAACTATTCAAGTAATTTTGAACAATAGTAACATTGCAACATTAAATACTATATTTATATTTAAGGCAATATATATTTATAACGCTATCTCTCATAATTTACATCACAGTGTTATAAAGATACTAAAAGAATGTAAAAGAATTGTGCAATTGGCAATGCAATTTTGTTCCTAGATATAAGTCTAATCTCGTAACTATCTGTATCGTGAAATGTCGACTTATACGGGTCAAGATCTTTCCCATGAGAAATTTTTATCGATTATTAAGTGTAACCTATCTCAGTATTTGTGTACTTAACTAAGCAAACACACCTAATTACAAAAATTATTTTTTCAAATCTTTCTCATTCATATATTTTTAAATACAATTTTCATTTATATATAATAACATTCTTATTAGCCCTTTTTATTATTATTAATGATATATTTATTATTAAACAAATTTTTCATAGATTTTTAATGAATTTTTAGTTAAATCAAAGTTAATCTTTTGATAAAGAAAGGCAATATCCTCTTTTGATTGGGTTGTCCGTTTGCAAAAATCGTCCTAGATATTGGAAACTCATCGCAAACAAAAGTTTAATGAAAGCCATGAATCAGCCTGACAGAAATCACAGAAGCTCGATCAGATGCTCGAGATTCTTCGCGAAGAACGAACTTTACGCAAACAGGATAACCCTATGTAATGGAATGGTAATTGAACAGGAATCAGTTTTCCTCTGCCTACAGCTTCGTCAAGACGGAGAATAAATTATACGTTAATCGTGTTTAAAAACAACATTCGTAAAAACGAGTTTCTACACTAACAAATTGCTTAACAATGCTCACCATTACTTGGATTTCTTTCCTTTGTTGAAGAAAAATTACAACAATCAGGTTAAGTAATCATTTTAGAATATTTAGATTAGAAGGCTATTTAGAGATCTAACGAATTCTCTTATCTTCCATACTTTTCCCTAAAGAAAAAATATGTGACTTTAATCTATATCTTTTATATTCCAAAGGATTATATTTTCATCCAATAATCTTATAAATATATTGCAGATATTTAGAAATAGATGTGAAGAGTCGTAAATAACAATTAGGAACGGCAATAAAAGAATTGAAAAATAACTAAGATATGCTACTATAAGAAAATAATAATAGGAATACAAACTATTAAAAAAGGTTAAACGTAAGTAAAATCTCACAGTTCTTCGTTAGTCTATACTATTGTTCTCCACTTCCGTAATTGTTATTTGCCCGCATATTTCAATTACACGCGCAACGAGCGCGTGACGCAATGCGAATTAAAATTCCAAGTCGAAGGTTTCACGTTACGTGATCCACTTTTCGATGAACATCGGACGAATTTCGTTACCCAAGCAAATTTTGCTGAAAAAGGGTGTAACAGTCGAATCAATTTCACACAAGGAAGTTAGAGTTTAGCATTGTTACGCGACTGACCTTTATCGTTACGTTCCGTCTGTTTGAGTTTCTCACGGGGTGTGTATTTTGTATTCTGAACGCTAGAGCGTGTGTTTGTGTTGTATCGCTAGAACTGCCAACCTATAATGTGTACCTAAATATGTTATACATAGTTAATTAAAATTAAGGCAATATGATAATAACATATAAGTATATATATTCAAGTTCCTGTACCAATAACAATAAACTTTAATATTATCAAAAATATTTGAATGTTTTTAGTAATTACGAAAATAAAAAATTTGACTGATCATTTTGATTGATTTGGTAGTTATAATATTAATCTACGTACATATAAATATGTGAGATATAATAAACTAGTACATATGTTATGTATATTAGTATTATAGTATTTTATATAGTTTTTATCCTCAAGTATTTATCCTCAAAGCTTAATTATTCAATAAAAGTAGACTTGTATACCCTAGTCATCAGAAAAGAAATTATTGTGTTGTTTGATCCTAACCTACATTTTATTATAGCTTGACTGAAATTTCCAAAAAATGTCTTGTTGCTCAAGTAGGATAATCTGCCGATAAAATATGATACGAAGAAATCTGATTATGGCTACATTGTGTTTATTGATAACTGTATAGATTTTACTTACATTCTATCACATATTTGATTATTGCGTGCAAACTGCACTACTATAATTATGCAAGATACTTTATTTTAAGGAACGGATTGTATGTATAGAAGTTTCTTATGTATGAATAATGAAAATGGATCAAATATTTGTTACTATGTCGATATATGGAACAACTCTATAATTCGTGTCGAGGTAACAAATACTTTATACCTTAAATATTAAAGATTCATAATGCTTTTAAGGTATTTGAAACTGTTTCGTAACGCATATCTAGATAGAGTAGCTAAATTATTTGAGGTACTCAAGGTTACTAGATATATACTGTATGTTAAAGTCACTAATAGTTGAAGTAACTAAAGTATGTAAGTGTTATATCCAAATATCTCATGCATCTAAATAATCAAGATATAGTCACGCACAAAACTAAATGGACACATAATGGAAATAGATATCAACGAAGTTACGTTAAATTCAGCTTATTTAGGTAAAACTGTAAATATTAATTTCAGTTATTGATTAAATAATCTCTGTACTATAAGGATATATATGATAAATAAAACTTAACTATGCAACACTAGCACTAGCCCGATTAAACCTCTTCAATACCTAAGTACTTCCACTATTTGTTCACTTATTTTATCATATCTCAAAATATTTCATATTTTGATCAACCGATATATTGCATAACAAATAGAATACCTATGATATTTTCAATAGAAGTTTCTATTTTCACATTAGAAAATATTTATTAAAATACATAACACTTTCAGGCTAATGTACAGCTCTTCATTACTATATAAATTAGTCGTCACCTATTCATAAACCTAATCATTGGTCATACTAGAAGGATCGCGGCGCGGCGCTACGAAGGATGCTTATCGAGCTCGAGGAAGGTTTACCCTGACTGTCCCTGACCCACTTCCGGTCAAGTTCATTGCTCATCCACGGCGCGGCGCGTTGACCTCACCTTGTACGCGTGCCGATCTTCTCTCTTCCTGATTCTTTCCCCTGCTCGTTGCTTACCTGTCGCTATTCAATCTGTACGCCTACGAATCTCCAGAACCAGCATGTGACGATGATGGTAACCAATTCATTCTGTTCGGTGTATCCGAGTCGTGAAAATGGCAGAGTAAAATGAAACTTCATCCTTTTTTTTATAATTTAACACACAAATAAATATACGCTTACAAAGTTTACGTGGCAGAAGTTAAGGTGTTCGAAAAATTGAAAAATCGAGAAGATATGTAAATATGGGTCCTGGTTATGCTCCTTTTTTGTGCTTATGGTCGTGTTCCAATGCGGTGAAAGTTTTTTGCGGCTTCGAGAACTGCATAGGTTACGTAAAATACTTTTTAAGGCTGAACAATTTGTGGGAATTTTATATACCTATTCATAGGGATATTTTGTTGTCCTGTGATGTCGTTTTTTGGTTAATAAGTATTTTATTGGATAATAAATGAGTTAAGGAAAGAAGTTCCGATACTAGTTTTTTATTTTCAGGTTAACAGAGATTCTAAAACATTGTAGATCTTGTTCTTCCTAACTAATCATATAAGTTAAAAGCAGCACGAAAATTTTAATGGTGGATTGTAATTGGGAAACATCAGTTTTAGAAAGTATCTTTCACTATGACTCATTCTGCTTTTTCCATTTTTATTCTTCAGAGAATTGAACCATATCAACTACACATTTTTATAGAAAACAACAAATCACTGAGGTAATAAAAAGCTATAATGTATAGAAACTCAATCTTTAAAGTCAAATAAACCAAATGAAGTATTTTATTACAGCAATTAGTATCTGGAACAAGGTAATTACAATCTCATCCTTTACGATTTACCGATTCATTGATCGAGGTCAAACATAACATCATATTATAATGCTATGTAATGATCGCATATTAATAATAATGCTATGTAATGATCACATATTAACATAATATTAATTGTTTGATCCAAATTTAACTTATTTCAAAATATTTTCCATATCTCTGAAATTAGGCTTCAGTAATGGTTATGTAAGAAATTACCCATAACCTTGACAGTGTATCTCAAGATCATTAACCTCAGAGAGTTAAGTCGTTTCGTAAATAATTATCAAACAATTAAATCATACATTTTTTTCTAAAGAGTAGTATTTTATCCAGAGAGGCAAGACAGATTTACCAAATGGCTTTTTTTTACCAAGGTGACGTTATAACACGCG
The DNA here is from genome assembly GCF_910591885.1 of Bombus terrestris. Lineage (NCBI taxonomy): Eukaryota > Metazoa > Arthropoda > Insecta > Hymenoptera > Apidae > Bombus > Bombus terrestris. Next base: position 12,614,920 of record NC_063275.1, read on the forward strand.
TCAAAAATGCTGCAATAAAAATAATTAACGTAATTGCAGCTTCCATTCGTGATAGGGGGATGAATGCGTGTGACGCGCTTCACTTAAGGTACATAGTTGACAATTCTAACTTTAATCGTTTAAAACGAGTTGATACACGAAGATAATATTCATTCGAGACAATCAAGTACAATCAACGCAGTTCAACGGTAGAGTTCGTCGACGTTAGCGTAATCACGAAAACAATAACATAATTACTCAAGTAGTCTGTAATTTTAGTTGAAGAGGCTAACATTCTTGCATGCCATAACTTTTCGAGCTGTACTTCGTTATTACCTAAATTAAACAATTCTCGTCGCCTCTCTCTTCGTTATATAGCTTTTAGTGCAGTTTAATTGGAATGTGGTACAGTAGCATGCAATTTTTGAACGTAGAGTAATATCAAATGCTATGTATGTACATGTATACAATATTTTTAAGTTTTATTATATAATATATTTTTTAAATGTAATGTCTTTAAAATATTTTTGACAAAACTTGTTACACAATTTCTTATTATTTTCAGAACATTTTATAATTTGTTTTTGAATTTAGAAATGGAACTCTAGGGATTTAGTTGGGAAAAGTAGAATAGGTTTGCTTATGGTCACATGGTCGGACATCAAGTTCTTTGCTTATAAATTATTCTCTACGAGGAAATCTAGAAATTTCTTAAATTTATATTGCAAACTTTTTGAATTTGTAGCCTAATTTTAAAAGAATTTCAACTTAGACTATTTGTAATTGGTAATTTGACTTTTCAAAATCTTTCTTTCTCAAGATCAACCAATTAAAAAATTCAAATTTAATGATCAAAGAATTTAATTAATTATTAAATTGAACGACGCAAAAGTTACTGTAACTATTCTAAGGTACTGACTTACAGTACTGAAAATTTAATGATGTATATTTAATGATATAACTATTGATTAAGAACATAAACAGGTCGTTTCATTTTTTTATAACAACTTTTTCGAGCTCGTGGCGCTTAAGAAAGAGATTAAAGTTTATGTTTTTTGATAATTTCCACCAGCATTCGCCTTCCAGCGGTAGATACCCGTAATTTCACTGTTTCCTTAAGGTAGTCGCAAATTGTATTTTTTTCTTTTTTGTGTGCTTTCAACAAAGGTTGTTAGTAATAAAGAAAATGGAAGTTCTGTGAAAAGCATCGAACACCATTTGTAAAATATTGTCATCACTCTTAAAAGATCATCTTGCGTTACGTGTTTGCAAAAACGAGTCTCTATGGTGCAATCGTAATTGAATGAACAATGATGGAATACTTGAAATGATTGAGAGAATATGAATGGATAAAAAGATGATGGATATTGTCGTAGGAACGACTGCAGAAAATGAAACATGGAAATGTCCTTTGCTTTTGAAGGTTATGTATTAACAGTTAAACTTCTGAGGTAAAATGTAAAACAAAATTGCAATTCCGCGCTTAATCTTATATTTTATCAATAATATGATGTCACACCTATTGTCCAGACAAACTTAAGAAACAACCTAAACTGTGTGGCCAGGGAAAGGAGTTCCTAGGACATTGGAAATAAGGTTGATACGAAGGTGGATTATTAAAGTAATTACAGAGAAAGAGCAGTAGGGGGCTGGACACAGTGGAGGAATTTGTCTCGCTTTCACCTATGACGATCCTCAAAGTGGAGGCAATGTTGTCACAGATAGAAAAATCCATTGTCTTCGCAATCAATTAGATTCATGATAGTAATCCATCGTTTCTAGGACTTCGTGTATCCTCCAGATGTAACGCAATACGGGCGAAGAATGGGATAGGAATAGAAAAGGCCAAGCTTGACGTCCGATTGTAATTTTGTGTAATTCCATGGAAGCTTTCTAGTACCAGGAGGAAGAAAGGCGGTTAGTTTGATGGGCTGGTTGCTTCAGGTTGTTTCCGTGTGCTATCGCGGAAACACGTTCACCAAAATTAGCTTGCACGATACCACTTCCTTTTTTCCTTTTAATCCTAGCTTTTCGCTTTCGGTTTCGCTAGAAGTTTGTTGGAGACAATGAAGAAAAATGATATAGACTTTCAGGTCATTTTTGTTGGTTACAAAGTTCATTAATTAGGTGTTTTATTGAGGGCTCCTCTCGCTAGGAAAAGAGTAAAACTAGTTAATAAAGGACATGAGATATGGTTGTCTATTTTTATTTAGAATTTGTGGAAATGTATTAAAAAGTAAAATTAAGTTCGATGTAGAAAAACTTAGGAGAGATTAAATTGTATAATGATAGAAAGAGATAACTAGAGTCATTGGTTAGAAACATCAGCAATTTCATAAGAGCGAGATTTGTTAGCGGCGTTTATTAGTGAATTGCTTTATATGTAAGAGAAATAATAAGAGAAAGAAATCGATTTCCTATAATATAGATATAATATACGTAGAAAGTCAAAAGGAAGGTAACGAATACAATGAAAACAATAAAAAAAGCAAAGTTGACAGAGAAATTACAAGATATAGCAAAGAAACTAAAAATACTAAAAAATATAAAAGATATCGGGGGAAAAATATAAATGATAATAAAAAGGAAAATAAATTTGATAAAAACAATGTATAAATCAATAAAATGGAAACAAAGAATGGACGAAAAAGAGACAAAATAAAGATAGAGAATGAAATCCAAACTGATGAAGGGAAGCTTCATCATTGTTAGGTTAATCTCGCAAGGATACCTGGTAATCTGTTCTAATCAGCAAACTACACTCGATCAATTATCCGTAACAATGTAAACGAACGAGAGTGAAAGTAAGAGAAATTTATGATTCGTTTTATCACCCGCAGGTGAATCGATGCTCCCTGGTCGGGATATTATTCATCCGTGAGATAAAAATCGTATACTTTCTAAGCTGAGACCTTCCCTCGGTACTTTGAAATATTAAAACGTTTTGCAAACGTATCGTTCGATGTTGGGAGTAATTGAGGCTCGTAAGTGACCCGTTACTTTCTAAATTCTTGTGCGTTTGACTAATATCAGTTCGTCACGTAGTACATGCGTTTTGTTAGACACGACGTTTAACAATGGAATCTAATCTTCTTTATTGTCAATTAATTATTACGATATTACGTTGTTTGGGTGTGTAAAGAGTTTATGAGATCGAGTAGCTCTATCTTTCTCCTGGGGGAAGTGTTCATTTACTTTTCAATAGAATCTTCTTTGTTATATGTTAATTTATATGTTGATTATTATGGTATTACGTTGTATGAAATCGTAGTATTTTCCAGTATTGTGTTTGTATTAGTATTATGTATTAATGTTATGTTTGTATAGTATTTTGACAACATTGATGATCAATTACTAGGTAGAAGTTCTCGTCTAGAAATAAATTTTTTAAATAAATAAATAAAATAGTAATCCATATCTTCTAAATTGGTAAACATTTGTAACTACGTACCTTGATCTCCATTATAGATAAACAAAGAATAACTATAGCTTTCTCTTCATTGATATTTTACAATTTGCTACAATATGTAGTACCATGGTCGTAACCTACAAATAAACAAAATGAGAAGGAAATCAAAAATTCTATGAAAGATGAAAATCTTAAAATAACATGAACTTTGCTGAATATAAATGAGAGGACAGACAGATCTTGGGTATCTAGGCCTGCCAGACCACCGCGCCGCGCCGGTATCTTTTCCCTTTCACCGGTACCACGCAGAAAAATCCGATTTGGTACGTGTACTTGCTGTATCTCGTATACACATACGTAAGTACTTGTGTTTCAATATCTGTACGTGTAAACCAAATGATTTCCTACGCATTAATATGCCATCAAAAACCTTAGGAACTCTCAGCTATTTGTATAATTATTTCTTCATTTATTTAAGATTATAGAAATTATTTGTATATATAGAGAATTATTAAAATAAAGAAAAGGATTGATTTTCAAATGAATAGTAAGGACATAAATGCAATAAAATGGGAATGAGTTTATACAAAACGGCTAGAAAGACTAGATACAATCAAGATTATGTCTTTCTGTACATTGCCAAGAAATGCATTGGCGTCACATCTATAGACGTCATTGTCGTTTCTTCCTGTTCTGTCCCACATAACGGACCAAGGTAGCTATCGATGTCTTGTTTCAAAACTCTCGTAAATCTCCCATTTTATTGGCCTCCTTAATAAAGAAGTATGTAAATTGACCTGATATAACCATATTATAGATCGATATTTTATGCTAACATAAACCGATCTTATTTGTAAATTGCCATAAACTTAAAGAATTTTTTAAGTATCCTACTTTTATAATATAAAAGCAATTTGTAGGATAAATCAATTGTTACTTTTATAATCTTAAATTTTCCAAAATCAATAAATTTTCAATCACTCGAATTTCTAAAGCTTCATTGACATCCAGTTTTTCTATGAAAAATATCTTTCTAAAAAAGAAAAATAATCTCTTTTCTAAAAAAGAAAAATATCATGTAATAAAAATTAAAAAATCAGCTATTAATTTCACAGAATTACTAATTCTCCTAAATTTCCTAGATACCTAGCTTTATGTAATAAGCAAAATTATCTCGTAATAAAGGATTACAAAATCAAGTGTTATCTCTACAGAATCGATTACAGGTTTGATCGTTTCTCCCTGGTGATTGGATGTACACGGTCCTGGCCATTCATCTTGCGAAAGACAAGTAACCAAAGCAGCGTGCAATGAGCAGGGGATCTGAAGGAGGCCGGGGAGAATCCTCGAATTCAATGCCCGGATACACGGCGAGCTGATGATTACACAGTACCCATAACCATCCTACTCCCATGTACTTGAGCGGTTCGACTAGTAGAAGACACCTGCCCTCTCTGTTGAATAACTCTAGAAACGCGTCATTCTCTGCATTGTCTCATAGATTTTGTAATCTGTAACGTGCTTTACATAGGTTGGTAACACTGCGATAAAACTGCAGTTAGTAATTAATCTCGAATATTTTAATAAGAGGGAATTTTCAAGGATAGATTGTCAATTTCAATTTGATGAAAATTATATTTGATGTATAAAGTAATGCAAAAGTAACGCAGTTCTTATCACGATTTTTCTTTTTCGTAAGTATGTTTTTTAAATATATTTTCTTTTATTCAAAAGAGACTATTGGAAGTAATAAGATTTTTTGGGCGTCATGAAACATATTTACTATTTCTACATCATTCTGTAGTTCTAAAAAGATATTTATTTCCTCTTTTTTATATCTGACAAAACTTTTCGACGATATATACAATAGAAATAATCTTGGAAGTTAGCCGAAGTTAATTTTTTTAGTATTGGAATTATAATGATTGGCTTACCATAAATTTTAACTTGATATACTTAAGATGACGCTTGTTGGATGGAGAAGGTTAGGAATGTAATTTTCTATAGAAGTAGGAGTGAGAGGATGAATTTCAAGGACGTTCGCTGAGCAGCAATTCTAGTTATTCGATTTTACATCAATCTCACTGGTAGTTACTATAGAAGCATTATTCATCAATACATTCACTTTCTATTCTCTAACTCCATATAGTCAACCATCGTCTCACAAAATTTACATTCAGATCTACAAATCTACATTCCGTGATAATTTAATTAATATGTCAGTTCTCTTAACTTTTGAATCTTATCATTGTAATGTATTCTAATATCTGATTGTTCTGTTAAAAGTTCAATCAAGTTGAAGAAAATCGTTCTAAGCGGAAGAATAAAGAAAAATTAAATTAATTAATTAATATTTTATAACTTTCGAGCACAAAATCTTTCTTTGTGTTACTTTCTAAAATTGGAATAGCACTTTTTTCCCCTCTGTGAAGAATGATTCTTTCATGTATTTAAATCTAACCCCTTAAAAGACACGAAAAAGTTAAGATATTTTATTTCATTTTATATGATAGAGAGAATATGTATACAGTAATTAGATTACTTTGCTTGAATACTCTGAAATAAATACATAGGATACCAGAAGAACGTATACACATTTTAACAAAAGGCAAACGTCCATAGATAACATTTATTAAACATTTACTATACGTTTTTCGATTCGTATCATGTCAATTCCAATTTAATAATTGAACGATCAATATCAAATCTAATCCCTTGATATGATAAGAGTAGAAGGATATATACATACATATGTATATGTATGTAATATGAACTATTATAACAGAGTAACCTATTTAGACTATATACACTTTCTTTATCCTATAATTTACTAACTAATCAACATCAGCTCTAATCACTTGCACTTTCGTTATCTTAACCTCTCCAAATCATATTTCATATTCATCTATGCAATATATGCTATACTCTAATTTCTATGATTCCAACTGCCATCATCTTTCTTCCATCAGCAATCATGCACTGTACTATTACCATTATGTATCATTTATGCCAATAGTGGAATCCGTAAACGCTAGTTTTCTGGCAAAACGGGAAAAGTCATACACTTAATAATGATATTCCATTGACTATGATAATGCGGTAGCTGTAGTAGACGATGTTATACCGTTATATAACGCTTCTATTAATATCTTTTCATTAAGTTCTACTCAAAGAATCGCGAGCTGTCATTACGACATACCTATGTCTTCGATAAAAGCTGTCTGCCGTACGACAGTTCTTTTTTCCTGGCCGGAGAATCATAACGCATGGAAGCACCATGAGCCGGCCAAGTGACTGACCCATGATTCCTATCATGAGATTGCATAAGATCGCGCCACCATATACATACTATAAGCCGCCTCTCACTTCTCTCGATCCTGTTTCGTTCAAGCTGACGCGAATATTTTGCGCTTGGAAAAGGCGCTTGAAATTCGTTCACAAACCTAGTGAAATTTGAGAGGTTAGGAATAAGTAACACTTAGTAGTTAGCTTTAATGTAAATTTTGGTTAGCATAGTGTATACAAGATGATTACAAGTGGAAACGGAATTTAAAGTAATTTAAAGTTATAATAAATCTAAATCTAATTTTAGAATGATGATTTTAGGATTTGATTAGAATTTTATTACTTTTCTATATTAGGAATGTATTAGAGCAGTTTTTTAGGAAGCATTTTTTTATAGCAAAACACTTTTATATGGTACTTTTGTATGTTATTATAGTTTCTCTATAAAGAAATAAAACTTGTATTGGTACTTTAGTAGTATTGGTTGGCAACTAAGTGGTTGCGGATTTTGTCATTAGGTGGTATTGACAAAATCCGCAACCACTTAGTTGTCAACCTAATTTATTAATTTATTAATAGCTTCGTAATAGAATTGTGTTTTAATGGTTCTATACTAGCAATACTTTTTCATTTTCAGGAAAACATGTAGGAAGTTAAAAAAGATATTCTTCTATATTTGGGATCTTTTAGTATGAATGATTAGTATGCAGAAGAAAGGTTAAGCTATGTAGAAAGTAGGTAACCAAAATAGTTTCTGTAATATCTGTACGGCAAATATGGAAGAAAATGTGTAAGATTAGAAAACAATTAGGACTTTATTGCAGTTCGAACGATATTTTCGCGCGTAATTAGACATTAATAAAATGTTGTTTGTAAAGTTTACATTAACGATGCTTAACTAGCAATGCTTCTACGCACCGGTATATACAGGCAATTTTCTTTTCTGCTCTAGAAGTTCGAAGAACAGTTCTACGTTTAGAACGATCCGATAAACCGGTCGTTGCTGAATTCTCCTGATTGGTATTTAACAACGTCGAATTATTACTAGGATCGTATGAGTGCTTCTCTCTGTCGTTTAAAGCTTAATAGTTTCCCCTGTAATTAAACGACCATGTTAACTACATTTTCAACACTTTTTTGTCATTTATTTCCAGTGCTTATATTATTAATAGATATATATGTATTTTATAACACAGCTTAAGTACTGCTACATATATACAATGTAAATACTATAATAAATACTTTTTATAGCCACTGTAAGTAGAAGATTGTTTTAGCTACTAAATAATATAACGAGTTATACGTGTACTGTACTGTATTATTACTATACTTTAAATATTTTACAAAATATGAACATGAAATGAAAAGATCCAGAAATAGCCATTCGTATATGTATCTATAAATATAACTATGTTAGTAGCAGCCATAATACTGTCGATTAACAAAATTTAGTAACATGCACTTATATACTTTCACTGATGTTTCGTTTTTGCTGAATGTATAGAGGAATAGCCAAACCTGCGGCCACTGTGAATTTCGATTAAATCTTTCTGATCGACGAGCACATCAATTGATATCGATTACAGCTAAGTATTTATAGCTCGATAGTGTTTCGTGACCCATTAGATCGCAACGTGTGATCAATACATCGCGTTGCTTGCGTCGAATTCGTGCACAAATCGAGTTCGGTGAGCAGAATGGCTGACTTGCTTTCTGTCTGCAAATAAACTGCAAAACGATTGCATAAAGATGAATCGCTATAGAAGCCTTCCAGCGCTATTCTCGAAGATATATTTAAGGACTTAACTTCTTTAAAGAGAATTTCTTTAGTTCTCTGTTTTCCTCTTTTGGGAGATGATAGATAGCATATTTTTAAGATTTAGGTACAGTACAAAGGTTTGTATGCTATTGTTGAAAACTCTTGATTGATATAAAATAAAATAATATTATATAAATATTAAATGATGAAATCATTTCTTTTTTTACAATGGTTTAATATTTGTTTGGTTTTTTAGAGTATAATTATGAAGGAGATTAAATAATAAATGTAATATATATTTCTACCAATTTTTCATTCTTCTTTAGAGCTGAGTTTATTATATTAATCATGTGGCAAGTTAGTAATAAAGTTCATAAAATCTTACCGATAGTAAATTTTGGTCATATCTAGTAGTAAACAGTTTCATAATACTTGAATTAAAGGTTACCAAGAAACTAACAAGATCCATAAAATTTCACAAAAACAAATCACCATCATCAAGAATGCATCATTTGCAGATTTAGGATAAAGGTACTCCAAAGTTCAAATAATTAACTTCTATTTATTGAACACTATATCCTTTATACAATCCAATAAAGAAACCCTAATAGATTGCTCTCCACTATCCACAGATCTAAGACAAGGTTCTTCAGTATTCTATACTTTATACCATAAATCTTAATTTATCACATACTATAACCTTCTTAATGTCTAAACAAAGAAATATTAGTAACTTATATTCCACAGATCCAAAACAAAAGAAACTCTACTATTCCACATAATCATCCAACCTGAATTCATCATACTCCATACTCTTTACATAAACTAATCTAAATGGATATAATGGAAGTTATAAAATAAAAAGGTATATGGAATCGTCAGTTGATCTAACCGTATCTAGGGCTGTATGCATTCCTCGCGCGTGAAGAGACCCTTACGTCAATCAAGAGACCCTTTGTAATCAATTTTTATCATTAGTTATTTAATAGTGTAACAACAAGTTATAGACATCTGCTGTATGAAGAAACAAATTTTTTAGATGTATTGCAAAGATATCCAATTGATCACCCATTGATCTCGAAACAGAGAAGACTTCGAGTGCTGTCACCAATGCTTCGTTGAATTTCTCTAACAAAAATGCGTCGCTTTCAGATCAGTAGTGGAACGAGGGAAGGATGCGTGGCGGACAGCTCTGTATCGCTCGGTGGAAAGAGATACCTGGAATTGTCTCGGTTATACCGGTTCGTGGGGCCAATCGAACGAGAGGCTTTCTCCTGGATCACTCGTTTGCACCGAGTCTTCTCGTCCCCTGGAGGGGATATTTATATAGGCTGTCCATTCCGGGTGAGCCCCTTCAAACTGTCCGCGATCTTAAGCCTGTACACGAGAGTAGTTTAACAATTTTAAGAAACTTATATTAATATTCGTTGTGTAAACGCAGTTTGAATCTTCGGTGAACGCCCTTTTGGAAAAAAGAAAAATTATTAGAATTGAGGAAGAGGAAAGAGAAGAAGAGAGTGGTGAAGAGAGGAAGGGGTACAAGGGACATGGCTCGATTGTGGTGCGTTGTGAGAGAGTGCAACCGAGACGAACAGTAACGAGCGAAACGTAGTCGAGTTTAGCGCGAGCTTATCGTTCCGAGGCGGAAGTCCTCGAGTCTGCATTTGTGTCTTGGTCGTTCGCTGGGACTACGATCACCCTGCACCATGGTGAGTAATTATTACGATTAGGGTAATGTTATGTTTAAGAATTGAAGAAATTTTCAATGCATTCTTTTCATTTTTTCCTCCTACAATTCTTGTCTATTCTTTACTTCTTCTTGGTTCTTTTTTTGTTTGTTTTGGAGCTAAGTTTGAAATGGAATGGATTGAAATTGAGAAGAAGGAATACTTGTGAATTTTAATATAATCTTTTTATAAGTTTCTCATATGGTTTTTTTATACAGATTTATATAATTTCTTTGATATTATACGCTATTGAAATAGACATATAAAGCTACAGTTTTTGTCCAACTTAATGATAGTTCGAAAAAATATACTAGGATTCTGTCATTTTTTAATTTAGGTAAGTTAGTATGATTAGATATACCGTTTAGCACTAATTGATTTAGCTTGTCTATATTCGCTAAATTCAATCTATGAAATATATATCAAGTTTCGATGAATACGTAACTTGAGTCAGGAAACTGAAATTAATTTTCATTTCCTTTTTTGACTTAGAATCGATTTATTTTCTTTCTTCTTTATAAATTATTAGGATTCAGAGGTCTAATTTCGATTGACGTACGAAGAGATAAGCTGAAGGACAAGTTTGCATTGTATACATAAATATTTAGCAATTTCCCGGATATTGCCTGTCGATTCCGGTTGTAGGTATACTTTCTATTGCAAAAGGTATTAGTAGATCGTGCATTGGCTTACGCATATGCGTGTATAGAATAAAAGAACTAAATAGTGGAAAGTCGCATTCCTCTTTATTGCTAATCCACCTACACTAATATGAAATGTAGGCGAATTATCGACGATTAGTGACGCTTCAAAATCAATTTACTTTCTCATTTATGCTTACTAGTATAACAGTTTAAACATACAATCTACTTAACTTCATTTTAGTGAAATTTACTCATCTTCAGTAATAATTAAATTATAATCTAAAAAAAAATTGTCAGACATAGAAATTTTCTCTAGTGTTTTTCTGTTACTTTAAAGATCCACTAATTATGAAATACGAAGCGTATCAAATACTTGGAATAGGTAAAAAAAATTGCGTAAAAGATCCAAATGGAAGAAGCAAGTCACAGTTTTCTCTAAAAGGGAACAGATGTTTTCCATGATTGAAAGAAAAAACAAGTTTTCCTTGAAATCCGAATGAAGAAAAAGAGCGAAATACGGGATCGAGTAGTAGGCAAAATCAAAACTGGTGCTATGCTATTCGCCGCGCCGGCGGGAAGGAAATGGGGGTCAGTGTGTGAACAGCTTCGCTCCTTATGTCGCAATTCAGGAGGTCGCCGACCGTCTTCCTCCTTCGATCGTGCCGCTATGCTTCTTTCTCTTTTTTCCTCTCTTTCTTTTTTGTTTTACTCTGTTAGAAAATTGGTTCGTTGCCAAAGTTTCTATCCCTTCTCTGATGGGCATTTTCTTCAGCAGAAAGAGAAATTCTTTTGTCATTTTCTTTATCCTTATTCTTTTTTCTCAGTAAAGAATTATTATTGGTAGTAAATTTATTGTAGCAAAATAAATGTTTATTACTATTTACTCTTTTGTTTTATATTTGAACATATTTTATATTGTCTGTTTAAAATTGGTATTGTTATAATTGATATCGTTTCGTAAAATAGTATCGTAAATTAATTCATACATATTACATTTTCTCTTCTTTAAATGTCAAATGTTAAAATTTTCATATCTAAAATCTTACCATTTTAACAATCTTTAATATGAATAAAACGATGCGGTAATAAAATTAACATTCGTATTTCGAACTGATAAAAATATATTGAGTACTAACTCGAGCAGCTAGATAGATCTCCTCAATTCCATTTTTCAGTAATTAATTCCCTTTTGTCATGTTTTCTTAATTCAACTTCTTGTAAATCCCCTAAACAAATTTTTCTAATTTATACAACATTTTACTCTTCCTTGCAACTCTTCAGTTCAAATTATAAGCAAAGAAAATTATACAATATTCGCAATACTTTTATTTTTAAAAATTATCATAATAACATAATCTCAACCAATAAATATAATTTACGCTATATGTACTTAGTCCAGCTAAAAGCGTAAGTCTAGTTCAAATAAAGTAAAAGTCAGCAAAAAGAATAATGTTTCAATGAAAAGAGTAGTCTAGACTAGGCAGGACGCAGACTCCTGTTTCAAAGTGATTCCAGCAGGGGCTGAAACCTCGAAGAGAGAAAACTCTCGTTAGCTATAAATCAAATGGTGAATACAGAAAAGAAGGAATCAGGGAATTTTAGTGTGAATTTTAGTAGCGAGAAGGGTATCAAATCGTAGGAAGTATTCTTTGTTCTGTTACTAATTGCTTTGTCACAAGACGTGTTCAGTGTTCACGTTCTTTGATGTAAACGCATCCTTAAGGACGAAGTCTCGCCTCGCTGCACCGTGGTTGTGTTAATTACGTTGGTACAGGAAACACGAACGAACGGAAAAATCTTTGTGATAATTTAATTTTATTTCTTCTTTCTTTTTTTTTATAATAATCGTTCAACGTTGGTAATCATGTTTTGATATATTTGTATTTTATTATGTCGAAAATTTATATGTGGTTATATATTGATTATTCTTCTGTGCAATAGGCTCTATTTGTCTCATAACATTAATCTAGTATTAATTCTTTGAAGCTTAAAGCAATTAATCTTCGCTTCATTTTCTGGGTCATAAATCTTATTATTAATATCTATTATTAACATATGTGAGTTCAAAAAAGTTTGTACAAGTTTTTTATGTTTCAGTAGTTTCAATATTTTTGTAGTGTTAGTGTACTCTAGTGCCCTTAATCGAGTTTTAATTAATGGATACGTTTGGAAAATTCAGAATACATATGGGAAAATTGATTTTTAATACTTTTTCTAATACATCAATATACTCTCGACATACTATTCTATATATCTACTACTATCTACTATTATATATCTCTACATACTATTAATCACTAATATAAACAGAAACTCCTATAGTCATAGAACTATAGGTTAAATAATGATATAATCTATTTTTAATAAAATTTAACCTAAGAAGTAACAAAAATAGGATATTCTAAGATAAAGACACTAGTATGTCCAAGAGTTAACAGGTTAAAAATATTTTAAACTTAAAGATAGTGATCGATAATCCCATGATCATCATTTGTTCATCATTAACTAAACACGATCTTTAGGAAGATACGATTCCCGTTGAGCAACCAGAAATTGGCAGTTTCTGCTATGAAACAGAAAGACACGCGGGAGGGGAAAAGAAGCACGTTAGCTTGAAAACAGGAAGATTAGAATCTATCATAGAACGGAGAGGCTTAATAGACAATGAAGATTTGCAGCGTCGATAAGAAGATCCACAGGAATCCCTTTTCAGTTTTCTCTCGTCGCTCCTTTGTTGAAAGTCCACTCGATGAATTCGTCGTAATTACGACGCCGTATACGCGATCTATATTGCGTAAGCTCAACACTTATTACAATATCTACACTCCCGCTCAAAGGTTTAGAGTTTCCTTACCTTCTTAGATGAAACAAATTCTTTTCTACATTTGTCTGAAAAATACGAATATTATAACTCTCGGGCGGGCAAGCAACAGAATATAAACAAAATTTTGATGAGCAATATAAGGATGTTAATATTTTTTGTATTGCTGTTTTTTGCTTATGATTCTAATAGTACAAGCCAATTTCATTTTTCTCCTGCATAAACGGCCAAATTAACAGAGTAAGAAGTCATAACCTTAAAAAGGTTCGACGACTAGGATTCATTTCAACGCCTTTTGGAACCGTTCACGTTCTATGGATAATTTAGCTTCCTTTCTCCTCGTTGGAATACATCAAAACGTTGCTTTCCAGGAAGTGCTCTAATGCATTTCGTTTGGAAACAACGGCTTTATATTTGGCTTACGAATGGCCGCTATAGTGAAGAAATGTAATTCGGACTTATACATCGTGAGGTTGATATTTGTTGAATTTATTTTCGAATGTGAAGGATTGTTTAAAAATTAAACTTTACATCGATGCGTAAGATCGATCATGGCTTTTGAGCTTATTTTTCAATATTGGATTGTGCTCATACATTTTTCACTTTTCCGTTTTGATACCACTTGTATGATATTGAATTATTGGTAACACTTTCAAGGTGGCTGTTATGTTTTATACGCAGAAATATATATGCGGCACCAGAACTTAGACCTTTCGCTTGTTGGAAAACTACGTACTCTGTTAACTAAATTATCTGGACTGCAGACTATAAATGCACAGGTATTGGAATATTAGATAATTAGCTGTTTCATATTTTAATTACTATTATCGTTGAAAGATTAATTTAATTTTAAAGTGTTTCGCTTTTTTAAGATAGTTGCTGCAAATACAAAAACTTTTGCATGTAAAAACTGTAAAAGTCCTGTATATGTCCTATATACTAGTTAAATTTATTGCTGGTTGTAATAATATTCATAAAATAAAACATTCTTCGTAAATTAGGTGACTAGATATATCTATCAATGGTACTAGTATTATCACAATTGTACATTATCACTAATAACAAAATATAATTAGTATACTTCGTAGCAATTGTTTGATTCTTATTGATTATAACAAAGTCTAGAGTTATGCTAGTACGATAACTTCATGAAAATATTCAGTAGCTCCATATTGACAAAGAAATGTATGTGAGATCAGAAGTGGTCCAATGTCCAAAAAGTTTGAAGGTGAAAGTATACATGAAAAAGAAGAAAGTCCACTCGATGAATACGTTAAGTAGAACGGACAAGACATCGAAAAGGACACGGGAATCGGGCCTGTTTCAGATGGGGAGGGGGGTGAGAAAGGAAGTTTGATCGTCCGGATTGTATCTTTTTCTGTCGATTGTTCCTTTGAGAAATTATCGTGAAAGTCTTTGTGATAATGTTTCAACCTTTGTATTTTAAGTCTTACATAATTGTTGTATTAAAGAGAATAAACAGTATTCTGGTATAATAGATAAGTTCGTGATGACATAAGTTATTGATAATCGCAGGTTACATCGTGTGATGGGAACGATATATTGTTTCGTATAACTTATTTTTTTATTGTATAGGTGTTATGTTTGTAAACGTTTGTTGCGTAAAGTAATGGTTACAAGGAAAAAGAAAGTATGCTTCTATGAAAGTTTTAACGTATGTAGCTTTTGAGGACCATTTTTTGTCATTTTAATGAAACTTAAAAATTGTACTAACTTAACATAATTGTCTGGATTGTTAGATAAAATATATTGTATTTCTGCTTCCTTTTCGTAATCTATTGTTTCATTCTCAAAATGTATGAATTTGTGATCGATAGATACTCGTTAAACTCTCCAAATGTAAAACTTTATCTCCAAAACGACATTCATTATGATCAACGACTGATTAAAACTCTTCTGATCACAACATGGTTTTAATCCAAAAGTTTCATAGAACAATTTGAACGTTTCTAACTTCTAAAATTTCTTATTGAAAGAAAACATGCATCCACTTCGAAAATAACCTCAATTCTACCGATTATTGAAGCTTTCATCCGTTTCCAGTGATAAAAATGAAACTGATAGACAACTAATAGGTCTTAATCCAGGCAATTATAGTGGCAGCGAGTCTTTCCTCGGTAGGACACACTCTCGAAACGAAAGTCTCGCGAGAGGGACAGGTCGAACGGTTGTACAGGGATACGTAGAAGTAGAGCGTGAAACAGCGAAGGACGTCAGTGTGGTATTTTCGCGTGTCGTTTCCTCGATCGGGTTACAGCACGGGTAACCATTCGGCTGGTCACGTGTCGTTTCGTATCTGACCGACCGAAGGATCGAGTTGACTGGCGTGTTATCACGCTGCTGTTCATTTGGAACGAGTGAACGTTGACTGGCGACCATTCCGGCATGTTTTCTCCATCGTTTGATCGCGTGCGATTTCTTTAATCGCCTGACAAAGCCTTTTGATTTAAAAGTATCCAACATGAACTTTAGAAAGGAAGATAGATTTCATAAAAATGAAATAGATTGGTCTTTTGTACAAGGTGTTTCAGAAATAGGTGACCAAACTTTGGTATCATATTTTACTGTCCCTAAAACGATGTCTTTACTGAAGCAACAACCTTTTATCCAACTGCTGCATATTCCGAAACATTTCCAACAAACAGCAATTTATAGGAATATTTTGTCCACACTGAAGCAACATAATCTGAGGAACATTTGGGTTTTGGTTCGGTTTCAAAGCTATTTGTTGCTAACAATACGTATATGTATACTGAAGGAGCATCTGTTTCTGCCATTACGTTGCCGCGCGTAGGAATTTTTCTTTGATTTTACTGCTCCAAATAGAAACAGGAAACAGTGGCGACTTTTTCAAGAAACATGGATTAGCAATAAAAAGTTCCTCGTTGTTGCTTCAGTAGAGATGAGGCTTAAGATTCGAAAGGTTTGTAACATGAAGTGCAAGTAGAGGAAATTGTTGCTCTGATAGTCTTAATGGTTTTAATGATGGGTTCTTTGGCGAACTTTATGGTTGTGCACAAGCCTTAAGTACCACTTTCTGCAGCTAGCCAGCATCGAATACTCTGATGAACTGAGAAGCATACCAAAAGTAGGATATGTGCTGGGTGTAGATAGAGGAACTTGCTACGGAGCCAGAGAAAGCTTAGATTTACGGGAATCGTGAACTTTGGACCATTCGGTAAATCACCTTCTGCATTCGACCAGTGTTCACATTCCAAATTGAGAATTTTCCATGAAATTCAAGCATATTAAGCTTGATACCATTCCATTTATCTATTTTTCTATCTCATGATGCCTTCCATTTCCATTTATTTAGCCATCTATCTCTTTAAGATGAAAATTTGTATCCGACATTATTACACTATTTACATAAATCTGGTCATGTATGTTTAAAAATATACATTTTTCACATGATTCGCAAATTTGTGAATGTGACGTATGACAATGATTTGACATATTTCTTATATTAAAAGTGAGATTAAGTTAGGTAGCATTGTGAAAAAGCAAATAGATATATCACAAAAAAATATACAAATAGGAAAATAAAATATATGAAAAATAAAAATATATATATTATAAAAAATTGCATATTTGAAATTTATCAAAGGCTTTAACATTAAATATGCAATATGTAGATTACGGTAGACTAATATATACTTATTCAAATTTATATTTTCGTAAATACAATGAAATATGTGGAGTCTAAAAAGGGATGTGTTTCATTCACCAAATACTATGATGAATACTACATATTGCATATTTTGTATACGAGTATTTTTATGTACAGATTATACGAATTCTGTGAATTTTTGCATTTTTAATTTTCTCATAAATATCTGTAGTCTAATAAGATGTGACAATACTAAATTTCTAAAATTAAATTTTAATATACCCATTTTAAAATACAAACTATACATACAATGAATTATAATATATTCTAAAGTATAAAATGCTACATTTGTTGGACAACCTTTCTTCTTTTTCAAAGTCAACTTATGCGACGAACGAGAAAGAAACATGCGAGAACGGTTAACAACTAGTACTTCTTCCTCTTATTTGGAAGAGGTCGACTCGACGATTCTCTTCCATCGTTAAAGAAGCATTCTCGCGATTTTCTGCTCATCTTCAGTCCACTCAAATGTAAACAGAGATGTGGCTTTTGGCAGTATCCGAATAAGAGACAGTTTTTTGTCCAATGACTATGTCATGAATATTGAGACTGTCTAGAAAATGCTGAAGACTCGAGCTGTTTAATTTTCCATAACTTGGCGTTCCTTCATATCGTTATTTACTTTCATAGTTTGCTTTCATAAAAATGAAGATTAATTATGTGTAAGATGACAGAATACTATGCACTAGAAACACGATCGTCCTATTTCGGTGTTTCCTAACCTCTTTCATGTTTGGATTCTCTCTTATAATGTTTTATGAACAAATATTTTATAATGGCTCACCTTTACTATGCTTGTATAAAAAGATTTTCTTTGTAAGAAGATTAAAAAACAAACACATTCAAAATACATTAAAAATAAGAACTTACATAAAGTTGCGTACCCGCGAATCTGATTATATATATCGCATTAACTGTTGTGTCGTATACTTACAATTGAGGAGAAAATGGAAGAAATATGTGAGTATTTATATCTACTGTTATCGATTCTAACTGTTTTATTATGAGTCCTTATATGTTTTAATTACTTATTCAATTGTCAAATTAGTATATCTGTAAAAAGTATATTGAATCTGAATTACGATATTCGCGTGTACTTTTGATATAAAGAATATGACAGCTGTTTATATACATAATTATATTTAAAAAACAGATATCTTCTTATTTACTTTATATACAGAAAAATTATTTACCCTAGGCAAATTCCCCTAGTATTACTCTAGGTATTCTAAACTGTAATCATTGCAATAAAGACCATATTATTCATGTGTATCACAATCCAAAATATAGTGTGATTTCATCATCAAATATTTAAGTAGTAGCATCAGTTAATACGCCGATACTACAGTCGCATATATTTCTCAATAGAGAATAAGTACCCGTTAATGTATAATTCATATCCATAGAAAGGTTTCAGGCTTTTCTTCTCAAAGTTTTGTTCCCTTTATCATTCTCTCATCAATACAGATCAAATCGTAAATTATAAAGACAAATGGCTAATCAATATCATAACTTCTAGAGTAGTCGCGTCTCAGTTGTGATCATTTGAAGTGCAATAATATTGAAGAATAATAGAAGTATAATATATAGCATACACATTATTATTATCAATATTTTTCATGAAATGGCAAAATATAAACAGTACTAAAATTTATGTTTATAAACTCAATTCTTACTCTACATGAAGTGATTGATTCCGTTAACAATTAAAATTTAAAACTTAATCCTCAAACAAACTTAGATTTGCTCCCTTTCTCAATACATTTCGTAGGGAAAGAAGCTGTGTTCCTAATGTGCTCTCTTCGAGATCAATCCATCGACCGCACCTTCGCAGAAGCGGCCACTTCTCTCCAAATGAGAGAAAGGTGGCACGACCTCGTTTCCAACTCCAGCGTTTGTGTCTGACCTCGTCGATTGATAATCTTTCGAATTAATCCTACATCTTATGGTATATCTTAGGTTGCTTCCGAGAGAAAAAAGCTATGAGTAAATAGATTTTTTTCATTTTATCGAGAGAAATGGATAGTTATATTTGCTGTAAGTAAAATTTTCAATGCGACTCTGTTACGTAATATCAGGACAAGGAACCTAAAACTTAAGACTGAAATAAATATAGTTCTTTCATTTTTAGTATAACAATGATGAGAAAATTAATAATAGCAAGTTTCTCCTATATGATGCTAACGAAATGTAATACATAAGAAAATTAGTAAAGAAATAATTATAATGAGCGATGACTACATAAACATAACCTTTCCAGCATCTCCATAGCATTGAAAGTTTTCGAAAAAGGTTATGTATAATAGCGAAGAAAGAAAAGGAAGTTTATAAAGTTCTAAGACACATGGGAGATCAGATACGTATCAGCCAACTTCTCGGCCGTGTTGAAGGTGCACCTCGGAAAATTCTGACAGAAGAAAGGAGAGAGAAAGTCGTCCAATCGGCTAACCAGAGAATTACAGGGAACGCCCGTATGAATCGAGGGAAAGATCGTCGGTAGGAGGATCTTTCTATGCGTGTATTGACTTTCTTTGATAGTGAAAGGAAGAGCTTTTTTCAATTGGGAATCCGGCAGATCGATTTCTCGTCAGAGGGAGCCACGAAAGCGTGCCGTTGCACGTTAGGTGTTGGAAAAAGAGAAATAGGCGGCACAAACTATGTAGATCGTAAAATTCATTATTGAAAACTTGTTTAAAATTAATACCTGAGTTGTCATGGTAGTTGATACGTACGTAGCGTACGCATCTTTCATAAGAATGCACGATTACTTCTTGAAAGTACTCTTTAGAAAAACTTTCAGTTAGAAGATATACAGGTTGTCTTAGTATTGAGTGAGTATATGAAAAAATAAGTCGAAAATATAGAACAAATCTTTTTCGTTTGTGACTTCGTTTTCGAGAAAATCAAATTTCATAATTTCTTTAGCCTATGAAAATCTGGCTAATTATCAACTAAATATGAGTAAATAATCAACAGTAGGTTATTCTAAATGTGAAAATAATCGTTTAAGGTCTCATTTCCAAAAAAAAAAAAAAAAATTTGGACATGTCTAGTTAAGAATAGACCTGTTATACGCGTACTCGATGTATGGTTATGTGTATGTATATAATAATTATCTTTGTACTAAATTGAACATGAATGATCGAGATTTGATTCGGTATATCTTCTGTTGAAACTACACCTTTCAGTTAAAGCTCAAGTAGTATTACATTGAATGTAATAAAGTAATACATATGTATAATACCATTCCCATAAATGGCCACAGCTTGAAATCAAGTAATCGAAAAAGTGGTGGGGATAATTTGTGGTCATAAATGTTGCACAAGAGGAGCAGATAAGAGATCTTGATCTGGTTATGATTTCTAGAAATATTAATAAATTCAATCTGCATAGGACTATATGCATCGAAATTAGTTAATGCAGAGTATTTAAATTATTTATTATAAATCGTCTCATAAATGAAAAAAATTTGAAGCTAATATGAATTTTCTGTGTGAAAATCACAATACATAAACTGACAAAAGATAATACATACTACGTGATCGATGTTCTGATACCAAAATATGTATCAACACGGTTGCGGAGTCCGTGATGAAATTCAGTCCATCAATTCAGATTTAATAATTCATGAACACAATGTAAATACAAGGATTGATGAACTGTATCTTTCATATTCACCTGTCATCAATTCCACAACAATATGCGCTTCAGTAGCATTCTACTTTTCTTTACCTTTTCTTTTTTTCATGTGAACACGACAAAGCTTCTTGATCCAAGTAATACCATTCTCAGAACGAGGAAAAGTTTTCCTCTCAGATGATATTTAAAGCGCTCTTTCTGCTGCAAGAAAAAGAACTCGCTGATAATAAATAAATCAATGCGAGAGTTCTGCCAAGCGTCTAGTAGCCTGTTCCTTCGAAACAGCTCATAAGAAACTGCCTTAAGGCTTGCGTAACACCAGGCCGCACCGATTTTACGACGTTCGCTGCACGGTGACCGAAATTTTGATCAGAAAGCCGTCACGGGATTCGCATAATACTGTGATGCAATGTGAGTCGATTGTGAATTACGAACGTCCGTATATACAGTAGGAATGAAAATTAGTTACTTGAATAATGTTCTTTTACTTCTGCACTGTTATTTAAATATTGCTCGCTTAAGATTATATATCATGAAATTTTATATTTAATAATATTTTTGTACTTTTTGCAAATATGCTAGATTTTTATGTTTTATTTATTATTTTTATCCTCTAAATACCAGATTTAATTATTTTAGTTAGTTTCAGAGTGGATTTAATTATAAGTAACTGTGTTTCATTATTTTACTGTGAACATATAAAATTGAATACGATGAATAAGTAATATTTACTTGATCAAAACTAAGAAGCAAGTTTTTCTGATGCGAATCATTTAATGATTTTTACGAAATTCCGAGGAATTTTTAGCCAACTTTTGCGAAAGAAAATGAAAGAAGATATCGATGTGAAACTATTCTATTGTTCTCTGCCATTACTGGGCCATTATTGCATCCTGTAATTCCACATTTTGCACTCGGTGTATGTATTGGATTTCACAGTCTATGGGCCCGTTTCCATTGCGGGAACGACGAAGAAAGCAGAAAGACCACAGCCCGTGTCCGGCACGCGATCTTCCGCGATGTAAATCGTATGTACAGCATAATGTAATCAGAATGATGTCAGTAGTACGATCGCGGCATCGTTTTGGCAAAATTCTTTCAACGAAGGAAAGTCGGTAACTCGTTTAGTAACGCACAGGCATCGAGATCCGTGATCTATTAATCGTGATTTTAACAACATATACGTACGATGTACATACACGTTAATACTATACTATTATTACTACACTATTAATATAATATGAGAATTACTTTTTTATCAAAGAAAATTGAATTGAATTTTGTTATATTTTTGTTTTCTTCAATCTATATTAATATTTTTTGTGATATTTACTAAAAGTATGTTGCTTCAATATGAGATCTGTGGTTCCAATTTTGAAGCTAGAACTATACTATATATCATTTATGGTCCTTAAGGTTACTAATATGTTCATTCATCTGAGAATTTATGTACTCTTCAATTTTGAATGAAAATCGATGGCTTCGGTACAGTGAAGTTGGGAAGTTTCATCGTAGCTGCTTGTTCTATACGATGTTTTCAGTTTGCGTTTGACAAATAGTTCTGTCGAAACGGAATATAACCAGTTTGTTATTGCTAACGAAGACGCTTGGAACAATAAGAACACAAAGAGTGTTTCCCCACTTTTCGGATAATTGCAACGACGCTTCTGCAATATTGTAGCATTGTTAAGCAAAGCAGAACTTGGAACTCTCTATGATTATAGAGTAAATTGAATAAGCCTTTATTTAATAAAACTATTCTTCCATCAGACGACTTATTATCTGCCTTTAGTGATAGTAATGCAATTGTGTAGAAGATTATGTAATAAACAATGGAGTAATATTTGAACGTTGAAAAAGATTTTTATTATCACATTTCAATTCTCAATTTTCTCTTTGATTTTAATTTCTTGATTACCATGTTGAATATGATATCTTTTCTATAGATAAATTGAATAGCTAAAAATAAGTAATAGAATAAAAAAGATAAAACTATAATATCATGAATATCATAAAATAAATAAAGTAAGTTTATCTATCGGGCGTAGTATCTACCTTCACGCTAGTGTAACAGCCAATGCACAATCGAAAGCCGTATTGTTATTCACAAAACTGTATTATTTAAATTGATTGTTAAATGCAACAAATATTGGTTTGCGTTTGAAATATAATAGAATGCGGAATTCAATTTTACCCGTAATTGACAAAATCATAAGTATATATTGGTAGGAGTGCATACCAATTAGAAAAAGAAGAATATGAATCTGAAAATGAATCTAATGTATTTCATAAATTGCTGAAAATAAAATTGATTTAATATCAAATTATTCGAAATAGAGAAATTTGTAATTTTAAATTATTTGAAACAGAAACTAGTTATGAGTTAATTAACAAAAAACAATTTATGCCTCGGTATTATAATTAAGAAGAGTAAATAAAGTAAATCAAATTAATGTGTTTAAAGAAAAACACATTAAGTAGTGATTAAATCGCAAATTGAAAAGACGAACGGCGAAATCTGTTTGGAAAATTCGAGAGAAAGATTTATCGTGGAAGTTCAGTCAGCGTAGGTATTTATTAGAAATCATCCGTTTCGTGAGTGTTCATAGTTCGTTAACTATGGTTGCACTCTAAATATTTTCACACGCAATACCAGTAATGACGGTGATGACGATGATAATTTTTTCGTTAGAATAACAAATTCTTTTAAATGTTTCTGAGATCATTCCAAAGCACTGAGATCATCGCTTGCGTTTACAAGGATGATTAATTACCCTTCTTACTTATGAATGAATAATAAATGGAAAATTTAACCTTCAAAAATTTCTCATCTAATAGATACGCTAAGGATAATTAGTCGCCTTTATATTCTCTTCACTATATTTTAAACCTGTAAAAATTGTAAATTAATATCAAGAATCATTTTCCGCGACTAATTCGCAATGTGTTATTACTTATGAATATTAATAGTATTATATATATTTTATAATTATATATAATAATATTTATAGAGATTTGTAGAGAAACTTAATAATATTTATAGAGATCTATATCAAAAATCTAGATCGAAGAAATCGAAATCGAATAATCGACTTCCTTACGTAAAAACAAAGACGTTACGTGAACGTTACGTTTAGTTACGATTCTGTGATATGAAAATGCGAGCCACGTAAGCTAGGTTTACTAAACACCAAAAGGAGACCACGATAAGATAATCTTGTATTCAGAAATCGTATACGACAAACAGAAGCGTGTAAACTGCTTACGTTGCCGAAATTGGAAATCAATTCTTTTCACTCTATGTCTAGGTATTATCCCACCATATTTTATCCATTATCACTTTAGTAAATCCTATGTTCCAACGTGTGCCGATTTAAAATCCTCGCCACTTTTCACATTTTATCTGCAAAAATATTATTTTCATTCATCTTTATTGTATAATATTTCCTAATGTATATAATATTATTCGTAAATTAAATTACCTTCTTAAAAATATGTTTTATTTTTCTTTTTGTATCTTTTTCTCATTTTTTGCCTTAAATGCACAAAAAAAATATAAGTGTTTCAAATATCATTAAAGTATCATATAATTACTTATACAACTATAACCGAATCTAAATGGTTGAAATCGGAATTTGAGAACAGTGGATGAGGTTAATCATGCGAATGGATTTGAGATAACAAATGCATATGACGCATAACGTAACACACTACTTTTTCTATATTTCCGAGTTCACAGCTGGAAGGACGACTACATTCACTGATTATAAGTTGTCTATGCGCTGCGCATAGTTTCCGCCTAGAAACTTCGAAAATCCGCGTTAGTAAATGCAATTGGTTAACAGAAATTAAAATTCATAAAAACAAATTTCTCCGTTTTCACTTGATATCATGTAAGATATCAGAATGTCCAGAAATGTTAAAGTACTTCGTTAAAAAAAATTTATGAACTAAAATCAAATTTAAATTCGCTCTTTTAACCGATAAAAAGAGCAGAATCTTTTATTAGAAATTTTTACAAATATATGAAACCTGTTTAAAATTGGTATTATATTTTAAATTCGCGTATTCCTATGTATTTCGAATTTATTTAGAATTCATTTTTTCAAGAATAAAGAAAACTGTTATTATTGGGAAAATTGAAGAAGGAAATTAATTTCCTACTTAGCACTTGCCTTACTTTTTCCAGAGAAACTGCTTCCTTTCTCTCGAAACAATTCGTTTAATCCGTGCAATATCTCAAACACATTATTCACAAAACCAACCGATCTCCCAAGTATTTACAAGTATTATTAATTTACATGAATTAGGAAAATTTCTTTTCCAAATGGAAAATTACCGTAGTCGACGTTTATATAAATTCCATTAACACCGTGAAAGTATTTTCTATCATGTTTCTTTTATCTCCTTTTGCGGTTATCTTAATAGTTATACCAATTGAATCGTGGTTAAGTATTTGTCATGAGACGGTTCAGTTCCTTGCGTTTCTGCGGATCATCAAGACTTGCGGTTGCGTTTTTTCTACCTCCTTACCGACCGACCAGAAAATCGTCGTTTCGATCGTCCAGCTCTACGATTCGCCATTCTGTTTATTATAATCCCTAGTTGCCATTAAAAATGACGAAAACAAGTAATAAAATGCAAATTCTGTATCGAATCCTTTGACAGTGTAGTAAAATAACAAAGAACTCGTATAACATTGAAGCTGCGTTCTGAATGAAAGCTTCCCTACAGAAGTTGGTGGGGACAAAGATAGCCACTTAGCAAAGCAAATATTCGGACAGTCAATGTGTAACAATATAATATATTCCAATATATATTAGGTATTTCTAACATATTCTAATATATCTCTAGTATATTCTACATTGCTATGCTTTGCTTATAGTTTTAATAGTACAAGTAAACAAATCTGCATTTTAAATCTTTATACTCTGCATTTTATGATTTCAGATTGTGCGGAGGTGTTTAGCATTAACGGTATCGACCTGTTTGATACTGTCGGTAAAATTCGACGTTGTACAAGCCGAAAGATGGTCGCGACAAGTGTCAAACAGCGAATGGATACCGTTAGCGAATCCTAGGGCGACGCAAACTCAACTCGAACAAAATAACCCAGCTGCGGCACCCTTGGCGAGCGGAAGCGCGCAGCTACCTCAACTTCCGCAGCTCTCCTTGCCGCCAGCACTTCAACAACAGTATCAAGAGCAGTTACTTCAATTGCAAAAGACTCAGGAAAATATACAGAAGCTGTTGCTGCTGCAACAGCAACTTAGAGCTCAGCAACAACTTCTTCAGGTATAACGAAGAATGTTTCTTTTCTTTGTACGATTAAATACAATAGACTGTATACATATTTATTTGATAGATGCTTAATTCAAATAGACTTATTTTAATTTTTCTATATTTATTCTAAAAAAAGAAGGATAACGTCTGAAAATTTAATATCTGAGTTTACTTTCAAACTTCAAACATAATCATGTGTGCCTTCAATTTTACTAATTTGAAAGATTCTCTTTTCGTTCAAATTCAAGTAAACTTGGGTCAATTTTTGTCAATTTGTTCAAAAAATTAAATATCCATCTCTATTTTTCAATTTCAAATGCAAATATCTCTGTAATCTTCAAAAAATCTTTTAAATAATTCAAATAAATTAATATCAATTTTTCTGATTTAGTAGTTCTGAAAATTAAGTAGAGTAAATATCTACTTTGACTTTTAAACTTCAAATAAATTTAAATATGTTTGATTTTATCTTTTTCAATCTTTGCTAATGCAAACTTACATCATTTTTTCTAGATATATCTGAATGATTAAATAGCCACTTCCATTTTTAAATTTCAAATTCTAATATTTTCGATTCTGCTATTTTTAAAGAATTTTTGTCAATTCAAACGAACTCCTTTTAAAACTTACAGAAGTCTTTGTTTCCCCAGACTCAGGCTTTCCTACCAAGCGGCTTTAGCAACACAGACGACGGAAAGCAACTGCATCAAGTCGGATTAGAGGGTACGCAGGTGGCAGATCTTTCGTCGGAAGATCTAGTGCCACCTCTTCCTGCCTCTGAAGCACTACCACCAGTTTTCCCAGCGCAAAACTTTCTCAACCAACGACCTAGGCCTCACCCGCCAACGAAACAGGATACGAGCCTTCCCCAAGAGTTCACGAATTTATCCGGTCAGGACATCAAGAATGGTCAGTTGTTGCAACAAGGGCAAAATATTGGAAATGTCGGACAAATTGAAGAGAATCAAAGACAAGGCACGAAACAGCTAAAGGAACCGACTCAGGCCTCTTTGCTGCCTCATGGCGAAAGCGCCCAAGATGAAGAGGAGGAGGTTGGTCTTGAGTTGATTTTGAAATTTCCGAACCTAATCCAAATTTCTAAATATTGAAATTTTCAGACTCCCAAATTTCTAAAACCTATTCTATTTCCTAATAATTAACAAAGATTCTTCACAGTTCTATTTTTCACTCGATTAAAGAACAAACATATTTAACTTCTTTTTTCGATACTTGCTCTTCGTAGGTGCAATTAGTTTACGTACCAGCCGAAACCTTGGCGCAACGAGGTCAGCCGAAAAGAAACCGCGGTCGGAAGCAGTATCCCCTCCGTCAACAACATCAACAGCAACAGCAACAGCAACCTCAACAACCACAGCAACATCACGAAAGCCCAAGTGTTGATACTTTGCACGATCAGGATGCGTTTGCCCGTCAAATACTACAACAAATCCAACAGGAACGCGAAGAAAAGGCTCAATTCTTCAAAGAAGAGCGAATGAAGGAGATCGCCAGGCTAAACGAGGAACAACGAGCACTGGAAAGAAAAGCTCGCCTTCAACAGGAAGCCCTACAAAGAGAACAAGAGTTGCAAAGACAACGTGAGGCCGAAAAGAAGAAAAAGGAGTTAGAAAAATTGGAAGAATTGGCCAAACAACGAGAACTTGAAAGAATTCGTGAAGCCAGAGAGAAGCAACGATTGGAAGAACTAGAAAGGCGAAGATTGGCAGAGATTCGAGCAAAAGAGGAAAAACGTCGAGCAGAGGAAGCAGCCAGACAGAAAGAAGCTGAAAGGCTAGCTGCTTTAGAAAGACAAAAAGAACTAGAAGTCCAGCAGGCTCTAAAGCAACAACAGCTCCTTGACAAACAGCGTGAAAACGAAGCTAGAGTGTCTGGACCAGAGAACCATGATATTCAAACTCATGCTCTTCCCTTGATTAGAGATCAACATCAACAGTTCCATCATCAACATCCGTCAGAAACTTCTAGACAAAGTAAGAATAAAATTAGAGGCAGGCAAAGACCGAAGACTCATTACCAAGATCAACAAAATTACAGAGAACCGACTACAACGCCATCTCCCAATCAGCCTCCTTTAGCAGTATACATGGGAAGTACCAGTTCAAATACAGCCAATGTTAAAGTGTCTGACGTATTAAGGATATTAAAGGATGCCAAAACCATAGCTGTTCTGGACACAGTTGGTCCAGATACCCCTCAAGTATTCGTGGGTCCAACTAGTTTGGATCCACCAACAGGTTATGCCAAGTTTGATCTGCCTTATTTATCGTCTATCGATCATAATCGTGTGGAGAGGAAGGTCGACAAATTGCCTTTCTTCGTGGCACCACTCAGCTTCGATCCTCCTCCTGGATATTCCAAAATTCCCTTCCCAGCGCCACATATAGGATCAGTGGTAGTGAACACCTTAGACAACGCTCCAAATCCAAAAGACAGTGATGATCAAAACCCTAGTCCAACTCCTATAATAGAACCTAACTCTTACA
This sequence comes from Bombus terrestris, assembly GCF_910591885.1. Classification (NCBI taxonomy): domain Eukaryota; kingdom Metazoa; phylum Arthropoda; class Insecta; order Hymenoptera; family Apidae; genus Bombus; species Bombus terrestris. The sequence goes on from NC_063275.1 coordinate 12,643,661, forward strand.
TAGATGGCTTGGACAGTGTATCAGATTTTACTACTCCTTCGTACGAGCCTCAAACAACTATAAGTTACTCTCCAGAACCATTAAGTACTCCTAAATATGAGCAGACATATACAGCATCACCATCTCCCGGATACTCTGGCTCCAGATTCAGATTCAGACAGTTTTATAGTGACAATAAGCCAGCTTCTGTGGTTAGTACTTCCTATTACGACGATCAGAGGACAACTACAAAGAAGCAGAAGTACTATGATGAAAACTCGAGAACGACAGAGGTTTCTATTCAAAATCCAAAAGTGGAAACTGCAGTGAGTCAAGTCGAAGAAGTTTCGTATTCTACTACACCTAGTTTCAAAGAAGAAACAATTGGTCAACAGGATTCGTCGGGCCAACTGACGTTAATTAATCAACAGTTGTCTCAGCAGAGGGAGACACAGGAATACAACACTGGAGGACAATACAGTCAACAGAATTCCCAGTCCAACACTGGTCTCGTTGGTAGTTTCGGCGGTGAAATCACTGCCGGTGACATTAACGACGTTAGAGCTCCCGTTGGACCCACGCAATATAGTTTGCCGGCTGAACTACCGGCGATCTCTCCGCACCTTCCTGGTCTGGTGAATTCTTTATTGGACAAGAATGAGGCGAAACTGCACGCTGCTACTACAACTACGACTACGAGCAGCACTACTACTACAACCACTACGACACAGCGTACTCCTACGACAACATATAGGCCACGTAGTAGACAGAGGTGCTTTTCGTTTGAATTCTTTATGAGAAAAGTATATTAAAATGTTTAGATTCTGAAAGAAATTTAGTTGGATAAGTATGTAGTTTATTTGAACTTTAGATTTTGAGTTATCTTTGCTATTATAGTACACCTTGTTTATCCATACTTTCTTCACATGAACAAGTTGCCTATATTGACTATATCGTATGAATTGCGGTCGAACTTTAGTTATTCAAAATAAATGCAATAGAAATACGTACTCATATGATGAAGATAGGGACAGTCCAAAGACCAATAACACGAAGTGGAGGGCCTTGTCTTCCAATTTGTTCGAATAAACGATGTTCCAATTTACTTAAAAAATAACGGATAACTAAATCTTTTTCGGAGAACATTTCATAGTCTACAACTTCAAGGTCGTCTATCATTACATTGTTGCTCATGATCTTCAAGTGATACTGAACAAAAAGAAAATACTCAAGTTAAAAGAACCTAGCGAAAAGAATCTAATTAAAAGAAAACGATTAGTTATGTCATAAAATTGAATATGAGAGTGGCCTATACTGATAAATTTTCTATAAATAGTAAAAAATATATTAAATTTTGGTAATTGTAGGAACAGATTAGTTTCTACAAGGCCAAGAACAACAACCGAAACCCCATCGACCAGATCGAACATAGATAGAAGTCGAAGACCGTACAACAGATCCAGATCTAGATTCACGACCACTACAGAGGAGTATCGCGAATCCGCTTACGAGCCAACTAAATCTAGAATCCCGGAAACTACGTTGAGGTATAATGTAGAGCAAAGGAGGCCAACCAGTAGAACACATAAGTACAGGAGTCGAGATAAGACCAGTCAGCAATCTGAGGTAAAACGTCTTGCGAATTTACGATCATGTATAAACTGCTAAGCCAGCTGTAGCTCTGCTCTTGAAAATTAATCGAATCCTGACTGTATTAAAAATAACTAGATTCTTAAAAACAAGAAACTGTCGGTTTTTATAGAAAAAAATAAATTTATGAATATTTTAATAAAGAAATTACGTTTATGTACTAAATAAGAAATAAATAATATATTAAAATTGATACTATGGAGATTGACGACGTGATGTTAGCGGCACGTGAATATTAATAATATTAACTATCAGTGTACAATATACATATATCTATTTATTTATTCATTTCTGCAATTATTTATTGCTCCCAGTTTTGTATTTTATAAAGTTGAAAATTAGATTTTGTCATAAATATAGAAAAAATATATTTTTTTAATTCTTTACGTTTAAACTACTAAATTGATCAAGACTAATTGATCAAGTGTTATTATTAATAATATTGTATATAATAACATAAATGTTAAATATTTTTATATTTTATTATAAATTCTGATATGATTATACATACTTCCAACTTCAACAATTTGCACACAAATACTATTCCAATGTCAATAGGTTCTCGGACACGCTCAGAGCCCGCAGACCGAGCAATCGTATGATACTGTACCCCAAGGCGATTCGAATTCCCCTACGTCAAACGGGTTCATCCAACCGACCAGGCCAGAGTCGAGTATTCTTCGTCAACTGGATTCATCGTCGAGCTTGAACGACTATACTCCCGAGAATTACCCGTCCACCATTGTCAGCACCACCGAGAACTATCCATCTCTTCACGATGTCACAGTGAATCACGCTACGGCGTTGGTTTCTGAAGTTTACTCAAGAAGTCATAACTATGCTCAGAATATTCAAGAAAATCCACGTTATCGATCTAGTTACGATCAATCTACTTTAGAACACACTGGTCTTGAGAAGACTCCAGTGAATGGATTTAATTATCAAGTTCAAAGTGGAGAGTCACTGGATCAAGGAATTGTTCAAAGGCCAAAAGATTATCAGTTAGATGGAAAAGCAGAAAACAGCGATTTTGAATTGGCTACAACTGTTGATCCAAGACTAAGGACACCGGAAGAGCAACGTTATTCTCCGGTTTACGAGGTGAACGTACCACAGAATCAGCCAGAGTACAGTCTCACTGGGCAGGATAATCTGCATCGTGTGGAGGGCGATAAGATTCAAACCGGTGTTGGCGATGGTAATCCTAACGAGCAGCCAATATTTATCCCATTGCCAGAGAATAAACAAGAGGATTATGAGCTGTCTGTTTCCTCCACCGAGCTTCCATTGTCAGATGTAAGGGAATTTGTCTGATAAAGTTGAAGCTTCTTTAACCTTCATCTGCTGCTTACTTAAATCTTTATAATTAAATTGTCCTTCTGCTAAAAAATCAATATAATGAAGAGATAAATGGTTATAAATTTACAAATTTCTTGATCAAAGATTTTACTTTGATTTCTTTTTTTTTGATTTTGATCAGAGACAAATTTTTACACAGAGAGAAATTTACAAATTTGTACTACGTATATTGATTTTTTACTAATTAAATTTCTGTACATTCAGATATAAGACTATTTACACTGATACAAATAACAAAGCAACGTGCAGACTATATTGATTTTATATTATTTATCACAACAAGAAAGACAGACAAAGGTAACTCAATCGTGACGTCAACACAATTTTCATTTCAGATAACAACAGAAACAATCACAACGAGTACCACTCCTGTGGTGATTCGACAACGAGTTCGAGGACGCATTGGCACACGATTGCATCATGAACCTTCGGTTCAGACGCGAAATAGGGGTTCACAGGACGAGTACGTTCGTTTCAACGTGGTGAACCAGGATTCTACTCGAACCACATCCAACAGACAGAGAGTCAGATCCAGGCCTCGTACTCAGAATCATGGATCTCAAGTTCAGACAGACGGCAACGAATATATTAAGATTCACGCAGTTCAGCAGCAAAGACAAGCCACTACAACACCAGCGCCATCTACAACGACCACTACAGTGCGTCCAACTGAAGAGGACATTGATTACGGATTTATAAGGCCACCAAACTTCCGACCGGTACATCCGGTGGATAACAGATTTCAGACGGCTGTTACATACCGGCCCCAGCTTCCGGAGGTAAGTGAGGATATTAAATCATGTTCATTTTTATTTGTTCAAATCTGTGTAGAGGAATTATGTGAAGTGTCTTTTAATGAACAATTTAAGCAAGAAACACAATGGCATCTTAAACAACAAATTTATTTCTTAACACAATTCTTTAATATTCAATGATGATTAATTTAATAACATTACATTACGCATAACACTTTGAAGAGACCAGAAAAAAATCTTATAATAATTTATTAATTTATACAGTTATTACCACATCGCAGATATTTATGTAAATTAAATTAATAATTTAAAAAACGGAGCCTATTTAATTGTTTTATATATTAAATGTTATAGTATATAACATAACTTGAGTATTTTATATATTGTTGCATATTATATGCATTTTTATATGTTCAAATTTTCTAGTCGTTGTACTTTATATAATTATTATATTCTGTAAATATAATATACAGGTAAAATTTGAAATGTATATAATTTAAAAATTGTAATTTAAAATTTACCAAAGAAAGCATAACATTTGTAAGAACGAAAACATAAAATTTACTAAATAAAATATAGAATTTCTGAAATTTGTAAAATTCTCCAATTACCAAGGATCTACAAAAACTTTTAAAAGATAACCATTTAAAATAAAACTTCTCGTTTCCAGGTGCCGCAGGAATCTCTGCTACCAAACGACGAGGCCACAGTGGAATCGAGTCCTCCACAGACGCAGCTGTTAAAAAACCGTCAGAAGTATCAGCCAACTCCCAATCGTCGTCTACCACTGAAACCTACAACCTTACCATCGCCCATAACGACGCCAGAAATCACCACTACTACTGAAGTAATACCTGTTGCCACAGTGCTTCCAGACGACACGATATACACTGTTAGGCCAAGATCTAGACCAGACGAGATAAAACAAACTAGAATAAGAAGTAGAATACGACGACCTGGTAGAAAACGTGTATCTACCACTAGTACAACCGAGTCCGTGCTAGAAGCGCATAACGAGCTCCCATTGGACGAAAATTATCCGCCTATACGACCACAATCTGTGACCACAGAGCAACAACAGGAGCCATACGAGGATAATTACGATAACGGTGGAGGATTCTCCGGTGGAGTACGTAATCCAACTGAACATCAATTCTACGAGTCCTCTAGTGAGAACGTGAGTACAGTTGGAGGAATAAATGTTGGTTGGTTATAAATTAGAAGTATTGGGTGATAACATTTTGTCCTGTACAATACGCGTAATTCGTATATATGGAACAAGATCTTACAACCCAATGCTCTATCAATCAGTTGTAGCCGACTTGGATATAAAGAACCAAATGATCTAAGTCAATGAGTAAATTGAAGGACTTGAAAATTGTCAGTATCCTAAAAATGTCTCAAATTACATGTTTGGACGTGCTACATCTATTTCATCTAATATACAATATATCTATAATAATGTTTCCAACGACTAGTTAGGACGATTAGTAGGGACGTTAATGACAGACGATGCGAAGCGTGATTAGAAATTCGAGCACAGTTTCTGTTGGTGTTCGTACACGGTATAGCTGTAGTCTCTTGTTTCTGGCCTTCCTCTACGCCAGTTCGAAGGCTCGTTCACTAGCCCGCTTGTGGGTCGCGATAAGGGAGAAATAATTATCGCGTTGTAATTCACGATATGGAAATTTTATGGTTGAGATTATATTGAGACCCATCTTGAGAAGTACATAGTGGGAATTTTTAAACGATGCAATGGCGTAGGAATTATAGTACTATATATATAAATAATATGATATTATTAGCATGATAATATTGATGATAACATTTTATATTAATAAAGATATTGTAATATATTATATTATATTATATTATGGTACATACTCTCTCTCTCCATATATATATATATATAACAATTATAGTATTCATTTTAGTATTTTGTATAAAATGCATCATTGGTTATAATAAATTATATAAATATTAGATAATAATATTTATTATGTAACAATATTTATTTATTAATTATATTTATATTTAGGTAATACAGATTATAATTATAGAAATAATATACTATTTCCTTTTTATATAAAAATACCATAATGTACTACATTATACTACAATATGTTATAGTACACTACTAACTACATTATCATTTTAACAAAAATTTCAAAAATTTCTCCGAAGTCTACATATTTTTTTCTTAAAATTGAAATATTACCTAGAATACAGTGTATCAGATTTTCACTATAAGTTACTAAGAATCCTTGTTAAAAACTCTCTTCGTTAACTTTACTTCTAAACTCTCTCTCGGTATACACTAAAGCCTTTAAGGAAAATTTATCCCTTTTCACACACACACAGCACTCACAAGCAAGTTTAGCCTCTTAAAAGGAAATTGCACTAAACATTACAACGTATCGATTTCAATGAAACTTTATATACAGAAAAATTAATAACACGTACTTTGTTCTAATGGAACTTACATAAATAACCTCGAAATATCAAAACCTGTACCTTTTACTGTACATTTTGCTAATTGAGATATGTGTATATCGGCATAATATATGATGTAATTGTACTTTATATACGTTATAATACTGTTTATTTTTAGTAATATTATGATAAGACTCAAAAATATTAATTAAGGAAATTTTTGGAAAAGGGATCCACAAGACAAAAACTAATGAAATTTTTGTTATACTAGAAATTACAATTTTAATCTTTATATATATCAGAATTGATAATTATAATGACATTTAGAGGACCTTATTCTTTTTATATTTACAAAAATAGGTAAATCTTTCATACTAAAAAATATAAGATAAATTAAAAATTTATTTATGAGAGGAGTAACAATTTCACAATGAGACATGACAAATAAATAAAATATTCCATTTGAGTAGAAAATACACCCAGCTCTCTTTTCCAAAAATCTTCTTAATTTGATTTTTCTTAGAGACATGACAAAAGTTATGACTTATAATACCATCAACTTTCTTCTAAACAAGACAGCGTATTTCTGAATGCACATAAATCTATATAAATAATTATCATTCAATCGCACTGCTTATCCAAACCTCCATCCAATTAAAACTTCTCTGAATTTTTAGTATCCACCCGAGTTCGTCCTAAACTTTGGCAACTATCCAGCGCAAGCTGTTCAACGTGACGAATACGACCAGACTCAACTAACCAATAATTCACCAGGAAAATACAGCCAGACTTCAAGAACGAGACCTTCGGAAGACAATCACCAGACGACGGCAGACATTTACGGAGCTGAGAGTCAATGGTCTACAAAGCTGACGAGAACTTCGTTCCAGCCGAGTTTCGCAGTGAATCAGGTCCCAGAGGAGGCTTCTAAGAACGGTCAATGGTTCCATGAATCCTTGAAAAATGTTAACCCACCAGAGATAATCACAGCAGCACCAGAAGTTTCATCTGTAACACTGGTAGTCTCTTCAGATGATAAGAAGATAGAAAAAACGCAAAAAGAAGAAGAGGAAGATGAGTCAATGTTAATGGGTACCACAATATTTGGTAGGAAAACTGGTATACAGGATCATACTGAGAAGATGAATATGACTGAAATGAGCACCAATATAACAGAGATTAAACAGAAGACTAATAGTGAGATTGAAGGTGATCAGAATGGAAATTCTTCTTTGATGGATAAGGTTGACAGTTCTACTGAGCAACAAAGTACTGATTTCGAGAAGATTGTGAGGAAAAGCGATAATTCCACAACTGGGAGGAAGGTAAGATATATTTGGATCTAGATCTAGAGTAATCTGAATTTGTTAATAATTATGAATAAGATTTTTGCAAAGTTTGAGAAGGTTCAAGGAAAGACTGTAATGGTTTATTTATAAGGTCAATAAATATGTTAAATATTATTCTAGAAAAAATATTATTGCAATTAATAACCAATTATTAATTAATATTATTGAATTGATGAGGAATAATAACAATATTTAATGTTTTATTTGCGTAACTTATTTATCAACTGATCCTTATAATTATTAGTGCAAATATAACTATTTTTAATTAGTATCGAACGACTCTTTGTAAATTTTCTTCTAAATTTTCCAAAATTTAGACGGTTTAAAACAAAGGAGATAGAAAAGACATAATTATAGAACATGGGCGTCATAGTAGTTTTTTTGTATCTGTAGGTGATGAAAATTTTTTCCACCTTTTGAAGGAAAATATGTGGTTTTTCTTTCCTGAAGACAGCGTATAGGTACGGGAGGTTATTGGAGATCGTTACAGGCAAGGTGAAGGAAAGCTTAATATTACTATGAGAGGTTGGTAGATCGTTATGGGGAGAGAAGGAGGATATTAATATCGACATGAGCAGTTGTGGTGAAGACAGTCCTTTATTAAGGTGAACAGTATTATTTTTGACGACGATAGGAGATTTAACAATTAAAATTATCAACAATATTATAATAAAAATTGAAAAAAGTAAGGAAACAGAAGAGTAATTGATCTGATATTTTCATACAAAAGATAGAGAAAAATGTATATGTATTAAAATATTTATCTAGCTTAAGAAATCGGCGAAAGAGTTGAAAAGAGTAAGGAACATAGAATTAAAAGTTAATAAAAAATGTAATACTATACGAAATGTATAAATAATAATCTAATAGGAATGTTATAATAATACTACATAACATATTATAGAATAATACTATAACAAAAAATAATAACAAGAAATGCATGCAACTATTTGCTTCAGATCACACGGAGAAGAAGAGTCCGCGTTCGAGTCAGGCCAGCGGTGGACGATTTTGTCACTGCCGAGTCCCAGCACTTCAATTCTGCCCTGAACGGTTTATTCCAAGGCCAATATAAGTACAACCCCATCCGTGAACCGAAACCTCTTGCAGGAGCTTCAGCTTCAGCCGAAAAATCGATTTTACAAGACTTTCTATCAGATATTCTAAAGAACGACGAACCTACGAAAATCACAACCACTGAGGTACCTGAAACCGCATGGACAATGTCTCCAGCCGTGACCACTCCTATGGTGATCCCTGAAGACGTCAGTGGAACTACGGAAATCCAAATTACCACAATTCCAACCACTTATAAGATTGAAGAAACAACAATCACAGAGTCGCCTTATGAAGATCTATTTATTAAATTAATTAAAAAACCACATGATAATATAAAGATAAACGAACAAGAGAAAAAGGAAAAGAACGAGAAGAAGATAGTTACTGGAGAGAAGGAACAGCAAACTTGGGAAACAACGAAGAAATGGAACCGGAAGAATTTTCAGAACACTCTCAGTTTTGTCTCAATAGCAGGTAAATATACAACCAAAGACAATGATGAGAGCAAGTCGAATGATGAATTAAATGATTCAGAATCATTTCGAAATATCGAAGAAATAAATTTTAATCAGAAAGAATCGAATAGAAAGAATGATGTGCTAGAGGATCGCAGTGAAGTAGATAGAGACAGTACAATAGAATTCGAAGAAAGTAACAAAGGATCAAAAGACGAGGATTATAACCATCCCAAGAATCACAGGGCCAAATGGAGTGAGGTAAGATACCCGTCTGCCTTTGATCACTCCAAATCATCCAGCTGGAATTACGATTCAAAAACGAGTGGTAGATCTGCCACAACGTCGATTCCGGGGTTAGTAACGAAGAAGGAAGGAGACACCAGTGTGAAGACACTCTCAGACTACGTCCAAGCGATCTTCGATACCATGAAGAGTGCTGAGGAGGAGACAACAGTAACCAACACGGAAAATCCAGATGAAACCACTACCACTGGGCTTCCTGTATTTAATACAGACATTCCAGATCATGTTAATGAATCAAAGCAAGAAATATTAGTGGATAATGAAAAGATTTTTAAATTAAAAGACGATGAAGTTAAAATGACTACTCAAGCGAGCTTTGAAGAGTTACAGACAATTGGAGATGTTAATGAAAATGGTAAGGAATCGACGGAGACTGAATCCACGACGAATATCGATCTGGAGAACGCGACGACCTTGGGACGAATCGACATGATTGCAGACACAACGACGAGTTCTACGTCCGAGAATTATTTCGCAAATGATCCTTCTCTTTCGACGACTCTGAAACCGAGTAGCACCACTTTATTAATTAATTCGACAGAATCAATATTAGGAAAGGTCCTGCGAACCTCAACAACTACCAAGGTCTCGCATATGACGGAGATTTGCTATAGAGGCCGATGCGTGATGACGAGGCCCAGTCGAGACGATCAGTTCAGATGAAGAGAAAAAGATTGGTAATCGATAAAAATGTAAGAGAATAAATAGCGTCATTCCCTTCGATCTGATCTAGGGAATGGATCGTATCTGTATATAGAGAGGGCCTCATTGACCGCGTTCTTCATACCATGTCTCGTTTTATTTATTTAATTGGAACTTTCTTTAAAAGCGATTTTCTTAGTAACTTTTTCTTCGCGGAAGGTGCAGAGTGTAAAGCTTAACTCGTTGAGGATTAATTAGTAAAATAATGTGTAAAAATATTTTGTGGATAAAAGTGTTCCTTTTGTTTACTAAAAGTATAATAATTAATAAATGTTAATTGTCAGATAATTTTATTGGATGATTTCACTCACTATGAGCGAAGCGGTGAGATGTGTAAAAGTCTCTGTGAACAAAAATATTTCTTCTTTTCACTTGTAAATAGAACTATGATATTGATGATTGAATAAATGATTTTCATCTCAATGAGTAGAGATTAACCATATGTAGATATAATATAAAGAAGAACATATAAATGGAAATAAATCCAAAAAGTAGCTTTATTAACTCCTTTTTAGTTTTAATCAGAACTATGATATTAATTACTGAATAAAATATCTTCCATCTCAAGGAGTTAAGACTAATCAAATGTATAATGTAAAGAAGAAGATATATGTAAATGAAGAAATGTGAAAATGATTGAATTAAGTGAATTAAGAGATTCAACAGAGAAAGTAGTGGAACATTACCCTAGTCAGGGTAAACTGGTTCGATAAGAAATATCAAGCACCGTTGACGACGAATCGATAACGTGTAACGAAGTTTGTTTATGAAAATCGTGCCAGGGGATTCTCTGGTGTTTTTGACTCGGTTCGAAGCCGGAAACAGAGGCCCTGCTAGCGTTCTCAGCAACGCCTCTAATCTAGAGCAAAAAGAGGATAAAGAAAAAGATAAAAAATGAAACGATAAAGTGCTAAATCTATTTAATTGAAATCTACCTGTCACCTGCTGTTGGTATGCGTGTAAGTTAAACGTTTAAGTACTTTATTAAAAACATAAGAAAGTAAAAACCAGCCTCTTTTTCATACAACCCTACGTAAGTTCCTTGACACTTCCTATGATTGGTTTGTTAAACTGATCTCATTGACCCCCTTTTTGTTTGTGCTGCAAACCTCGATGTCTGATTACAATTAGTATTTATTGAGCAGGTCACTTTATCTGAAAATTATTGTACGTTTATAAAAAAATTGAGTACTATTTAAAAATTGAATACTGGGCGCTGTAGTTAATTTATGAATTTTTCGAGCTTAACTTATTTAGCTCTAGAAATGAAACAGAGGGCGTTGTAAGCGGCTAAAGGATTTTAGATTTTTTGGTGATATTTACAAATGAAGTTTATGATTAATAACTTTATTGAAGAAATTCCGCTCGTGAAAAAATTTCTTTAGATTCAATGCATTAGAACTATGCCAAATTATGACAAACAATTAATTCCAAAGAAATTTCGTGTTTCCTTCTTTTTTTACAGAAACATCCTTTTCTGTTAAGAAAAATCGATGTCGCATTTTAAAATGAACGAAAGATATAGATGAGTAAACTGAAAATTTAATTAAAAAATTCATTAATTATGGAATGTGTAACGCTACACACGCGCGCACACATACACATATACACATGTACATAGAGTCGAAAATCTGACCCCGATTCAAGGCACAAAGGATAAGGATTGAAGAACAGAATCGTTACAGCCGATGGGATTAAATCATTCGTTGGAAAACAGAGCCAAGAATAAACGTTTCTCCTATTGTAGCTCCGCGATTTGAAGAAGGGTGGGAACAGGATGGCTGTGCACGTTTTCCTTTCAAAGGGAAAGACGGACAACTTCTCCAAACTCGCCCCTTTCGCGTTAAATTGAGCCAACAAACTCCCAGGACCAAAGTTCAATGGAGTTCATCAGCCTGGTTGCATCTCTTCTAATTAACCTTCCATTGTTTTTCTGCGAAAACTCTCTAACGACGGTCCGGTCGGTCGTAAGTTTAATTTTTATTGCACAATCCAATAATTTCTGCAAATGAGTATTATTAATTACCGTTTATCTGAAAATTTATACAAAAAAAGAACAGATGAAGTTAACAAGGAAAGTACACATACATGGAATGCACCTAATAATTGAAGATTTGAAATGATAAATGAGATATACACGCTCTAAAAGCAAATATTTTCAATTTTCGATCTTTACCATCTTAATAAATTTAATCAAAAAAGAAATGATCAAAAATATACATTTTTCTTGTAGTATATTATTGTATAATCTTTAATACTTGCCATTCGTTATTTAACTTACTACGTATTATACTTATTATACTTATGTTATATTTCGTGTTATATATTATATTACTTATAATATATTGTAGTCTCATATCTCATCATTTAAATTATCTAACATTTAGTATTTGTAGTACACTATAGTCTCTAACACTTAAATGGTTAACCATTTAAGCTCTATAATTTCAATATTAATTTTGTAATTTACAATTTTTTAATTTCATAATTTATAAAAAAATGTGGAATCCATTATGTTAGTGAGTTTAATAATTCTGCTGTTATTTGTCTAATAGGAAAATTCCATATATGTATATAATTGTCAATATGGCGGTTGGAATTAATCGGTCAAATTAATTTGATTCGTCCGTGGCATTCGTTCGATCATCTTTAGAATTCTATTTCGAGGTTCTCGGGGTTGTTTATCGATGCAGGGAACCCCTCTTGAAAGCCATCACACCCAACGAAGAAAATTATCAAAGCGTACCGGAAGTCACATTACGATCATTTTCCAATAGCTACGCTTTCCTATCCTATCTACATTGTATTGAAGGGCCATACCATCGATTCTTGTCGATATCTGTGCCACGGGTACGACACCACTGTCACTTCTGATGGCCACTTTGAGTCCGGAAATAGGAAATAATCAACTCGACGATATCTCGAAATAGACTAACGACGGGTTTGAATTTAGAGCGTGCCCTTGACACTGCCAAAACGTTCAATTTTCCCTCATCACCCATGTCATAATTCGACACTTTTAACGGGTATTACGACAGTCAAAACACGATTCGGATATTCGATTTCTGGTACATGTTGCATGTTATGTCATTTCGCGATCAATCGACATTCCCTATCGACTTAACTCCGCTATGTCCTTGAGCTTATTTTCAATACAATTATGATTTTTTATTGCCAAAAAATTTCTTTAACTTGAAGAAATTGTTAAAAAGTTTATTGATATAGGTATAATTTCTTGTCCCACTTTGAATTGATCGGAAATAATATTGATCAACTCCACAAATTGAAAAGTAAAAAAGTATGAGGTTATAAACAAAATTTATATTATATTGTAAAAGTTTATTATATGCAATAAATTAAATAAAAAGTAATATTTAAGGCAAAAATAGTCACTGTAAGAAAAAATCTTTTTTGTCTTGTAAAGATCAATTTTATGATTCGAGTACATATCTGTTGTTACCATATTAGGTTAGTTATTAGATTATATAGCAAACAAAAGATTGCAGTATAGATTACTAAAGATTATAATGTACTGCAAATCTTAAATAAAAACGATTTAATGTTACAAACTACAGTATATTACAAGTAACAACATATAGCATGTTGAAAGTGCCAAATAAAAATGGTAAGTATTAAAGACTAGGTATAATATACTACAAACAGATCGCACAGTTATAACCATTTCTTCCGCTCTAAATTCATTAAATGGTAAAGATGAAAAATTGATTATATTTTCCAAGAAATTCTTTTAATTTCTTTCTTTTTGACAATATATTTTAAAAGATCTTTAAAGGAATTCATAAATTTGTGAGATATTGAAGGTAACAGAACATTTGGAACATGTAATAAAGAGAAGTTTCATAGCAGGCGTAAATGTCTGCCGAACTCTCAACCTAATTTTCATATGCCACGAATACTCGACGTTTCCGGTGGTGTCACATGGCGTAGGAAACGACGGGGAAAAGTGGAAAAAGAGAAAAAAAAAGAAAAAGTGGCACAAATCGTGGTGAGTAGTCAAGCGAGAAATGGCGTTGCACCGTTGCGTTGGATCGATCGCAAGTCGCTTTATGTCAGAAGTTCGTCACAGATGGCGGCACTACATAGAAATGTTTCCCTACTTCGAGGAAAGAACAGGATGAGTCATAGAACATTAACATCGGCGAGAGCAGTGGTACGACCGCGAATTTCGCGAGACGGTTCACGCGGGTAAACTTTCACAGTAACTTCATGTTACACGAGGTATATCTAAAGATTTTTCTCGATAGTTTCTTTAAATTTATATTCACATCTTGTTAAATCAATTTCAATCATCGAATGATCAAAATATCAGTTATTTATTAATAATTGTTCCTTAATATTATATATTTTGATACTTCTATTCTTAATGTGACTAAAAAATATTTCTTCATAAATTCTGAATTTTTAATTTTAAGTTATGAATTTTCTATAAAAGAAATAATTGTGAGTATTTTTTTAATATATAAAAAAATTTGAAGATTGTAGAGATCCTCATTAAGGATCGTTAGATTTTCGACATTTAATGGTAAGATTATTATTTCTTCAAAAGATTTTGTGAAATCTGTTAGTGATTGATCGCGATCAATCATACTCGATGATCTACTAATAATTGATCAAATTAATCAGAACGTTCGATTAATCATTAATCAATCCTGATAAAAACGACCATCGATCATAACCAAAAACATATTTAACTTAAATGTCACGTGATTTTGATCATTTCTGCAGTCACTTTTATATCAAACCTATTCTACTTATAGACGAATTCAATACGACTTACCATTATTACGATTTCGCCTTCATCCAGTTTTAATTATCTTCATCAATAAAATACTCACATTTTTCACGTTTATATTCAAGCTATCGATCAAGAAACTTCACAATGTCTCATAACCGCTACCGGAAGAAAATTGCAAATTATTTCAGAAAATTGCCCCATAATAATCCGTCGCAAGAGTGGCGCCACTATGCGGCCAGTGCCGCGAAACGATGCAACGGAGACGAAGGGCGAAGAGAGTTCGCGAATAGAGGGTGCATAGAGGGAGCGAGTTCAGTTCAGGCGCAAAGGTCCTCGGTTAAGGACGCGACGGTCCTGCTAATCGGGACACTATGCCAGGCGGCGAGGGGTCCCCGATCAATCTCCTCGACCACCGTACATCGACCACCTCCGGCGAGTGCGCGAACAGTGACGAAGATGAGAGGACGACAGGCACCGCTTCCAGCACGATGACGACCGTCCTCACGGGCGACGGTCTTAGACGGAGGAAGGTCATACACGCGGCCAAAGAAACCTTCGACAAGGGTGAGTTTTAATAAATCTCCTCCATTTGTAGTACTACTGATCCCAAACTCATAAATCATCTTGTCATTCCTTATGTTTGATTTTTCATCAAGCAGATATAAACAATTCGTTCGGCGTAACGATAGTACATGCATTCATATGGATATGAATAATTCGTAGCGATAGTTAGTACACATTCTCAGTGATAAACACCAAATGCAACCAATCTAGTAACCAACAGAACCCAACGACTATACAGTCGAATTCGGTCGTATTATTGGACGACATCTAGGCATACAATACGTCAGTATTCGGACCGTTATTCTTTGCCCTTGCGAATATACGTTTCAGTCAGAAAACATAAGAAAGAGTATATTCGCTGTCCGCAGTGCGCGCAGTCACGGATGCTATCTCAGCGGCGTTGGTGCGCGCGTTCTCAATGCCGCGCCGTTGTAAATACATGGGACTGTGTATGTACAGAAGGTAGATGGGTTTCGTTACGAAAGCTCGCGCAATAATCGCGATGTGGGGAAGTATTAAATCACAGTCAATGATTTTCATGGTTGCTTATTTTCATCCAGGAATCGATTCACCTGAACCAAAAATGGTTCGTACACACGCCCACCCGGTCATCCCCTTCTTCTTAGCCCGCGAGTCCCCTCTGAATTCAGCTTATCCCCATTTGCACCCAACTCCACTCGGCTGCGTACGCATGTCTTGATTCGCGGTTCTTTCGCAACCGCGTTCTCTTTAAGCATTGTGACCATTCTCTGGAGAGCGAGTCAATTTGTTTATATTATAGGTGAATATATTATCATGTTCCTTAGAATGATGTTAAAAAAGAATTGGAATATAATTGTCCTCTGAATGTTGGATTCTTGAAATATATTTACAAATCATTGGTAGTTTATTTTGAAACATCATACCTCTGAAAAACTCATGTAATTAAAACTTTCCACAGTTTTTGAAGTATTTAAGAACTTTCCTATTTCAAAACTTTAAATGAACCAATTGCTTTGGAAGTACTGTATTATTTCAAGGATTCATCTATAAATCATAGATTCAACTCCTTTTGCCTAAAAATTTTACGAATGACGCAAAACTTAGAAAATCAACTTTTGGCTGTATTTTCAATGCAAATAATCGCCGTGTGTCGCCTCTCCTCGTGTCGACTCTTCGAGATCTAGATAGCGAAGTGGGGGTTAGACCAATAGAATAGAGGCCGGTAATCGCGTGCAAGCTGACGAGAGAGCGCATTATCGCCTAAGGGCATTGCATTTTCGAGCAAATTTCAGCGATACCAGTGTGGTTTAGTTGGAATTCAAACGTCGTATCTCACATCAATGCTAGCGTTCGAACGGTCGAGTTTCTTCACCCTTTGACCGTCAGGATACGATCGGTCACGATTTGACCTTTAAAGCGAATAATCTATTTTATATCGTGCTTTTTTCCTTTACGTTTCTAGAAATAGCTGAAGTTCGACTACATATTTGTTCAAATGGTCTTGGGCCAAAATGATGTTAATATTTAAAAATTTCTTTTGAATCATTTCTCAGAGGATTTGAGATAGGAATTATCTAATTATGGAAGAGCAGCTAGATCCACAAAGGAATTTTATTAGATTTGATCATGCTACTCCACAGAATTTCGCTGAAACGGATACTCCATATCTAAACGTGATAACTCGGCTCTCTGTGGCTTTATCTTCTACGCCGTGTCGGAAGTAATTGGATCCATCTATTTAAACGACTTTGTTCGGGAAAACCGTATTTACATTTCCTTTGTAAATTATTCTATGAATTATTTTCAATAATATTGTTTTGCTATGAAATTCTTTTTAAAAAATGAGTTGTTTCATTTTTGTCAGAAATTAATTATATCATATTTATTAAAATTTAATCTGTATTGAAACATAGAAAATTTTCGATAAAGACCATTGATAATCCGATTTGTGATGTAGAAAATATAAAAAATTTCCTAATCTTGACTCATCACAAAAAAGAATTTCTAAAGAAATCCCCAAAAATCCCCAGTGTTGATTAACAAGCATTATCGAGGGGTAAATTAGAATTAAAGAACATACCACAAAAGCATACCATGTAAACCCTACTCTAATTCTCACCATGAATCGCGTGAACGCGAACATTACGTGATTCTAAAAATCCGTGCAACACCAAGAGGCTTCGTTCTATAGCGGTAATTGTGCATTTTCATTTAGGTTCGCATTTTCGATACCAGTAATCCGGCGAATGTAATTTTATGCGGCGTTGATAATCTCCACGGAACGAATACGTTTGATCATCTCATCGATGCACGACTACCTCGCACCACAATGTGGCTATATTATTATTGCAGGGTGATATGCATAGTAGTGAAATTACCTGATTTAGTGGAATTTATTTCAATGATATACTCTACTTTAAGTATTATGAAGTTTAAAATATGATTATATTAAATTAATTAATATTTCTTAAGGTTTTTAAGTTTGATACTTTTTAAGATTATTATTATATAATTTAATAAGATTTAATATATTTTATCTTAAATTTTCATGATTTTGACAATTAATGTGGATACTAACTTTTCTTGTATTGATTAATAAAAACAAAACATTTCTGTTCTTAACCGCAAAATTTTATACATTATCACGTGTAAACTGTAGTTAGAATTTTTAAATCCATTTTTGCAAACGATGCCAGAAATATTACAGAAAATGTATTGCAAAACAAGAGATCATTTTAATATTTATAGCTTTTCCCCTACATAAAAAGTCGCGATTGAAACTTGAATGGCGGTTCTTTTCACACGTTATATCTCAGCAGGCAGCCTCTTCATTCTATATAAACGGCTCGTTAAGCACTAAGGAAGGTCACTGTACTAAAATTATTTCCCTCAAATTCTCAGCATTTTTAAAAAAACCTTCTTCACTAAGGTTAACTTTCTCAGCAACGACCACACATTTTCTAAACAATTAATCAATTCCATCATCTTACTTTTATAAAAATCGTGGGTTTTAGAATTGAAAAATTCATAGAACATACATTTCATATGTATTATTGAAAATTGTTTAAAGTGTAGTAATTTCACAATAATAAAACTGCATTAAAAAATATATGTTAATATCGAAATTTTTATAGATAATAGTGTAGAAAACAAAGTCAAATATTCTATCAAGTTTCTCTCATTAAATCAAACAACTTTTGCGCTAAAATATTTTCTCATAATAGTTGAAGAAGCAATCTTTACGTGTTACATGAAACATAAAAATGGTTAAGACGCATACTTTACTTTCGGAAAAGCAAGTTGACGTCATATGGCCTTGAATAAGATTTAAACTCCTCATATTGCTGAAAATGTCTCAAATTACATATTTTTACCCTCGAAACGTGCAAACTTTAGCTCCTGATAGTTATATCAGTTTCGCCGATTATGTGTAGCCTTTTAAGAAAACTATCCTTTTCAGGGTCACCCTGTACATATACCGGGCTGTGAAATGGCGGTATGAAGTGTAACTGTATATACTTGAGCGTGACGTAAGAGAGTGCTCCATCCCCTCTATTACCTGCCAAAATGAGGCATGTGAACAGTCCTGAAACGACTCCTATCGTCAATACACGAAATGGAGATTTCTAAAGATGCTTAAGTGATTTCTCACTGTTTTTTGAGTGTTCGAATCATTATTCGACATGTTTCGTGTGTTTTACATCCTTTGAATGGTTAATCTAGTTCTTCTAAGATAATAGTTTATTTCATTACATTATTAAAATTAGTATTACATAAAAAGGTAGGAATTATATATACTAGAAAAATAAGATAGTGATTAAATAAAAATGGTTTAACATTTTAAGTTAATAATAATGTTAATAAATTGATTTATTAGAAATTAGAAACTCAGGTATGTTTTTAGAAAGTTATATTATTCGTATCATTTTTCAATATCTTTCAAATGGTTAATTAAATAATTCTTTATTAAAAATAAAGAATTGCATATTCAAGTTACATATGCAATTCTCTTTAAAAGAAAGTAACGTAAGTCAATTAACAGGTATTAATTAGGTAGGTTACGTTAAACAGAATACGACGCTATTTAGGGTCAGGAACGCGAAGCCATACGGCGAAAAGCACGTGCCACTGATGCTACCAACGCATGGAACGCAAAGAAATGGGATGATCGATACACCAGTCATAAAGTACCACACGTTTGACATCGATTTGCTTTAAAAGACACGTAACGTTCATGTCATATCTCGTAAATTAAGTACAGCAACTAAGTATGCTAAAAAAGATAGTAACAAAATCCTAAAAATTACTCTGTATATAGTATATGGAGTTACTTCTACGTGCAATTTTCATATAAAAATATCAAATGTGTATGTGTGTGATAAATTATATCATTTTAGAATATATAATTTTGTATTACATTATATGAAATGATAAAGTTTTATTATCACCCGATATATACATACTTAAATAGTAAATACTACTATTCCAGAATATTATTCTACGCTGCCGTTTAGTATGTATACATACATACATATCGAGTTAATTTCAAAACAACTTCGATCTCCAAATGCGTTGACTAATAAATCCTATAATTCCAGAATATTATTCCACGCCCCGTATCTGGTAACAAAACTTTAGAGCCATCGAGTATAGTAATTTAACATCGAATAACAAACTCTACGACTTCAAAATGTCATCATACGCAGTATACATATAACAAATTTTCGACCAAACATTGCAACTATGACTCTGTATAGTGGCTCACAAAAATATTTGGACATAGAAAATTTTTTGCTTACTGCGTGTCATTATAGTGTTAAAGAAATTTTAAAACGTTTCGAACAATGTATATGTTTTAATACATATGTATATATGCATATATACGTATAGTCAGCAACAAAAATACGCGGACAGTAGTAGAACTAAGTAAGTAGAAATAAATATCAATGAAGTTTCGTTAAGTATAACTTACTTGCACAAAAATATGAGAATTAATTTCAATTATTGAGTAAATACTCTACATACTATACAGATACATAATAAATAAAATTATCATTATTAGTATAAATAAATATAAATAAAATTATTATATATATAATATTAATACTAATTCGATTAAACTTCATTGATACCTACTTCCTCATATAACTTATCTTTGTCTCCGACTATATCTCATGTTCATTTCGAAACAACTAATATAGACAGAGCATTTGTAAATTTTCCTTTTATACACTTTAAGACGTTAAAATTTCAAAAGCAATCTTCATATAGTATGACACAAATCTTTCTGAGGTTTACGATTTACAATGCCGAGGTATAGACTAATTTACCAAAACTGATTTTTAAAGGATGATAATCTAGAATCTCCATGAAACTTTGTCTAAAACTTTCAACTTATTTTGTACATCGTCTTTTTTGTTCATTTTCATTAACGATTCTCTTAGAATCGCAGCTTCAATTAAAACTTAACGGTTCTACATATCTCCTTAATAATTTCGTAAACATTTTTAAAAATTCTTATGAATCTGTCGGTGTACATATTTTACTTCTACTATCTTATTTTTGTCCCTGACTATATTCATAAACATTTTCTGTGTTAAGTGTTCGAATATTTTCATAAATCACTGCCCTTCCTTTTAACCGTTCCTAAAGAAATCTTTCTAACTTTCGAAAGCAACGTCTCTACGATATTCCGTCTCTGGATGTTCGAAAGGTTTTAACTGATACTTTCCTCCTCTATGGAAACCAAGGCAACCGTCACCGTGCTTCTTCTAGAAGATAGTGTGTTCAGAGACGCGTACATAATATCACGCAACACTTGAGAGAACAGGCTATGGGTGAAATACGGTCGATTTAATAGACTGGAACTATTGTATGAGATGTAAAATGTTGAAAGCGTACAAGCCTCTATACCCTGCAAGATAACATTTTATCAATTCGACCAGAGTTTCGGGTTTATTCATTTCTTAAATTTATGCATAATTGCGGTCTCGAAATGACAGGATCTCTAACAAAACTCGATCAATTATTGTAGCAGCCACTCAACTGGATAACGCAGTATAAAGTCTAGAGTACTGTAAAGATTAGGTCTATAGAGTTGTATATAATTTGATGAATTAACTCGTGTCTATAGTGGATGACGAAAGTATTTGAACATATATTTGTTTTTCCCGATAATTATTTAGTGTGTAAATCGATTAGATGTAGTAGAGTGTTTGATATTCAATAGATTTACCTAACACGCGGAAAAGCCATTATGAGATACTTTGATTTTACAAATCATGTGAAAAATTTTATATATGTAGTCAACACAAGGAAAGATAAATGTATTATTATGATACATATAAAAATTCATATTTACGTACATGCTTTACAAAAGTTGTCTTTTTAAGTTTGCACTTAAAGCTTGGCTGATCTATATGCTTTCCATTTATTAAAAGAATACTATATCAGGCATACATAGTATCATATAAATGTTATGAATTTCTTAATAATTAATAATAATTGAGCCAATTGTTACCATTAATAGTTACTTAATATAAGAATATAAAAATATACTATAGTAAAGTTACTGTGTTTGTTATTTATATATGAAGATAAAGGTGGGAAAGGTTGCTTATTCTTCTGTCACCTATCTGAAGTTCAATAACGTAATAACATTCATGTTAACCATTGTATTCAATAATCTTTTAATGATTATTTATTATTATTTTAATAATTCAATGATGATTTTTTAACATTACTACGTATTACTTCATGTATCTATCACCTAATAGACCTCACATTACTTTTTACAAGAAGACATTCCATTTTATAGAATATATAGGAAGTTTCAGTGAAATCTTATTATAAATAGAACTTATGTACGATATTTACAAAAATAAAAAGATGGTGCATTAAATTCTTCGATTTTATTCTGCTATAATTTTAATGTCGTTCAATCAAACGTTGTCCACCGCAGTTAAATGGTCATAAAAGTTAAAAGTATAATAGGAATATAAAAATCATAATAACCACACTAAAAACATATCATGGCTAATTTAAGATAATTCTGTGGAGAAATGAAATCTATAAAATCGTTATTGGTCGTATGATAGAGATATGACCCATTGATTGGTAACAGTCCAAAAATATACTTATTTTATTTCACATTTACTCTTCGTTGATGTTCGTGTGATTTATAGAAGAGAAACTTTGCCAGAAATTCTTTAATTCAATTTGCCCCCGTTAATATTCTATTACGTTCTATAATGGTAGCAATATAAAAAGAATAAAAGATGAATTACTAATATACAGTAATAGGTAAATATTAATAATTTAATTTTTTACTGCAATTTAACTGTTAGATAAAGATACTTTTTTATCTCTGTTATATTTCACTTTTATTACCTGAAACAAATAAATCTCCATATGAAGTAACTTCTTATATAAATTGTATACAATTTGAATTTTAAATAGAAATTAACTTACAAAAAAAAAAAGAGGAAATCAGAATTACTTTGAAAAAAGAATACATTTCGTTTTAACGGAAATATAGCTTTTGCACAACCCTGCGCAAAGTAAAACAAATGCTAGTGTGTTATTCGATTCTGCAAAAAATTAATACCACCGTTCTTTCTATCGATGGTAAAGCAAGTAACACACAAAGAACAATAAAAATCGAATTCCCCTTTGGAATTTCCGCTTCCTAACCCGTGAGCACCTCTGCAACGTCGTTTATCACCGGAAGAACGAGTAAAACGTTAAAAAGGGAAAAAGGAAACTTTTCGTGTTCGTACCGCGTGTTGAACGTGCAAAATGATGTTCTAACGAACAAAATACAGTGCATTATACAACAAGCTCCGCCAGCTCGGAAAATGCAATTTTCCATAGAGATGGATAACGAAGGGTGGAACTCTTAACTTTCAGAATACAGACCATACGGAAGTTCCTGACAATGTTGCAGAATCTTACAAAATTTATATTTCTTATTAATATATTTATATTTATATATAATAAAATATTAATAAAATAAGAAACATCATATATAAATATAATGTATTATATAATATAATAATATGTTTTTTATATTTTTTATATTAGGCCTTGGATGAATTTTAATGTTCTCAATTGGGGGAAATATCTTCGTTTATATTTCTCTCTTTCAAGGAAAGCAATAGATATAAATTTAGTACAAAAATAGTAGTCACATTATTTAATTTTTCATAAAATTAAACAATAGTCGAATTACCTAATTTTCTATAAAAAGAAAGATAACTAATTCTAAATTTCAGACGAAATTTCGAGAAGATACAGTCTTACATAGATTAAAACAAACATAATTCCTGCATCCAATGAAGCTACGATATCACGGCGGTCGCTGAGCAATTTCCTGATTCGTAACCGTTGGCCAGAAAATTACCTTCGGCACGGTAGCGTGAAACTCTTTTTATTGCGGTCTTGCAATAGGAACTGGTTGCGAGGAAGTTTTCAAATCGCCATTAATACAACGTGTCCTTGGGAGGTTTGATAGAAAACGTGGATTAAAAGCATTTCTTAATCTTACTTATTGAAAAAGAAAACGCATCACACAATAATGTCGCACTATGTTTTAACAATTGTCTATCTTTAAATTCGTTTAAAAGATTCATCTTCTTAAAAATTTTGGTAAGTTTGATTAAAAAATAGCAGAATTGGAAACGTTTTCCAAGTTACTTAATGAAGAGGAAAAAAGATGGCATAATACTGTCACGCTATTTGTTCGTGTTATATATATTTTTTTTCCTTTGTTGTTGTTATATATTTATAGTTGTCCATTTTTAAATCTGTTAAAAAAATGAATATTTTTAAGAGTAATAAATTTTTCAATTTCGGGAGATTTTTTTAAATTAGATCCATCTACAAGAATTTCAAAAAATGAACGATAATCCAAAAAATAATAGAATTTTAATAATTCAAAAAGTAGCGTTGTGCATTGCGGAGGAATTTGATTGGACAAGAAATGGAAAAAAATTTATTAATGACTTCGCAAGACATTAACTGGCCTAAATTTAATTTATTATCGAACAAAGGGAGCTCATATATTTTACAGTCGTTCCACGTAGTTGTATCTTCTTTCTTCTGTTTTCTTATTTGTGGTTCAGCCACAGTTTGAACGTCCTCCAATATAACGACCCTATGCTCTGTTCCTCGTATTCTATAAAAGGAAACGGGTGACTGAAAATTGAAATAAGTATTATCGTTATACGAAAAAGCCAGTTCAAGTATTTCGTTAATGATCACCGTTGAATTGTCTGCGACTTATTTCGAATTCGTTAAAAATTCTCAGTACTTCGCTTTGATACTCGACGATCTTTCCAATTCTTTATCTTCGAGTTAATTATGTCTGTCGAGTATGTCTCCAGAAAAAAGAGCTCTGCTTCTTCATTACATTAAAGAAAAAGATGTGCTGTATAAGACACATGAAATGTGATAATTGAATATTTTCGAATGGTATAAGAAAATGAAAACAAAATTTTGTATACAAAAATTGTATAAGTAATTTATAATATAGCTATCGCAGACAAATTTCATATATCATTATAAATATATTTTATTACACGCGTAAACGACCTGTGACCCTAAATTCATCTACGTATGTATATCAGTCGATGTTAACAAGCATCGCTTCAATTCATAACCCCACAATATCTGTTCCACCAGTGGTACATTTTCGAATATACATTACCTCTTTAAAATAGATAAAATCGATAAATCAACAACAATCAGAAATTCAGATTCAATTCATTTACATATTATTGTTTAATCGAAGAAGAGGACTGTTAGACTGGTTAGGCGAATTACAGCTCGGGGGCCGCTTCCACGTCTCGTTATATGGATCGTCGCGTTTCCATCAATTACGCGAGCTATTAAACCCCGCAATTTGCCGCTTTATTAAGGAAACCCGCGTTCTCGCTTCATCACGTTCACGGAAAATTAATCCTTGGAAAAATAACACGACGCTAACGACGTGTCTCGTTAGGAGACACCAGGACTGGCATGGATCGATATTTAATAACAACACGTCGTTTCCATTTTCCTTTTCTTTTGCAGCATCCCGTCTACTCAGGCGGAAGATACCATGCACAGGCCACTTGATGACCCCCCGCCGCCTATGGATACAGAAGGTTCCAACTCAAGTACGTTTTCGAATCATTACATACTTCTATTATGTACCACTGTAATCTCGTTATGTCCTCTATTTATCATTTCCTTTAAAAAGTTGCTACAAATTATGAAAAATGTTTTAATAAATTTAGTATTTAATATTATTACTTTTTCATTTTTGGATAGTTTAGTGTTTCTGCACTTTATTACATATATGATGGATTTTATACATTTATAGAATTCTGTATAATATTGTCAAATAGTATATGTATTTGTTATTTATATTTGCAATGTATCTGTTACACATCAGTTTCAAGTTTGAAGTTAACTAAATTCAACACAATCAGTGCTTTGGCAAATCTCTCTAAATATCTCCTTATATTATCAACTATTATAAATATTTATTATTTGGTAAAACAAATTTTGACATTCAATATACGTAATTTTAAACGTTAGAAAAGGTTAAGTTTGCTTTTATATATTCAAAATGGAAGAAACGAAAATGCTTTAAAAGAAACACCTAGTACATACCACAAGGCTTCTTCTTTCTTCGTTTCTTTTTTCATGTAAAATGATAGAACAATTTTTCACTGTTATCGTAAACGATTTCCATAATTGAAAAAAATGCCACTATTCGCTGTAACACATGTTTGACCAATATAACCGCTAATTACTCGACCATTGTCCGGATTGAATTATCCGTGACGAAGCAAGAAGCCAGTGGTGAGAACGTGTGCAAAAACATTCCAACTTGATTCTACGCCCGAGCACACCGGATCCTTATATCCATCTGAATGGCTCATCTATCACCATATTCCTGACCAATTGAAATCAATACACGACGAGCACAGGGAATCCATCGTGTACAGTATACGGTATCCACGTGACGTACAAACAAATTTTGTTGCACACATCCTCGTTATTCTACGTTACTACATACACGGTTTATAATTGGGATTGGCTTTCTTGTTTACGAAAACGCGTTCTACGGCTATTGATTTTATCGTTATTGATCAAACGATTGCGTGTAGGGGCGGGCGGAGCTTAGAAATGACGTACAAATCCTAAATCATCA
Organism: Bombus terrestris; assembly: GCF_910591885.1. Classification (NCBI taxonomy): domain Eukaryota; kingdom Metazoa; phylum Arthropoda; class Insecta; order Hymenoptera; family Apidae; genus Bombus; species Bombus terrestris. The sequence continues at coordinate 12,670,210 of NC_063275.1, forward strand.
ATTTATAATTAGTAGATTAATATCAGGGCTGTCTAATGTAATGATGTAATAACCAATTAATATTAGGAAATTAGTGGATTATTGGCATAATCGAACAATTTATATATAATTTGTAAAATTTACTTGTAAAATTTTATTATTATCGCATTTCATACAACTATTTTATCTATTATTGTAAATAAAATATGTACATCCATGTACTATAAAATAACTATTAGAACTATGATCCGATATGAATTCGCACTACAGTCATGTAAGAATTTGACGCGTCAGCCATCTAGAGAGGAATCTCAAGAATATCATATACAAGCGTGTAGGAATGAATAGAATTGAGAAAGGTGGCGTTAGCGAATAAAACGGCCAACCAGTGAAATTGATTCCCCTACGATATGTTTCCAATTCTATCCTTTTCACATTATTGCTATACATTTGTAGCTCTTTATTTACTTATTCTTCGAAACATCGATACATTTCTATATTCTAAAATTTTCGTATTTTTACGTTCGCATACGTTTTCGGGTAACTTCTCTGTTCTTGACGCATTATCGTTGTGCCGATATGTCGGTAACACCGACATCGGAATTGCAATTTGGCAAGATTATCATTGTGTATGCCTTCACTATCGTCTATTTGGTAGAAAAGTTTCGAAACAAATAAACTCCTGGCAACCGGTCAAACAAACTGTTTGATGATGTTGTTACAAGTTGCTCTTCGAAAGGAAATTATAACGAGAGGTTTCAAGCCTGCCACTTATTCAAAGCTTGTTACGTGCTTTTATTAAGATGTCTGCTATTTCTTTTACTATGTATAGTAACTCACAAGAGTATTCTAACACTTACAATAGGAAACTTTTATGTATATATTGTATGTGTTGCAGAAAATATTTTGAAATCTTATTAGCATCATAGCGAGATAAGACTGTTATGTTTATATTAATAAAGTTCGAATATAATGTGAAAATGTTTATATGTAGAAGTTACAAAATGTATCAAAGTAATTAAATAATTAGTCATTCATTACATTAATAAGGTACAATATTCATTAAAAAATTAAAACTTACTAACAAACAAAATAAATATATAGCGTTTAGTAAAAAAATTAGTATATGTTATGATAGCTTAAGCTGTAATAAATGTTAAAGATCCTAGGTCCTAGTGAATATCGAGGCTTATTAATAAAATCTCTAAAATATGTACTTACACTAAATATCTTGTATCTTTTATAGAATTTTTTAATACCCAAAAATATCTTAATAAAATTTGAGAATTATTCTACACATATGCTTAATTCTAGACTTAATTCTAGATGTAATTTTCATGTAAATTATCAAATAGTAAATTGTGTAATTTTAGAATATAATTCTATACGTTATATATAGTTATTGTAGTCGAATCTCATTACACTGTTAGAGACATTTCAAAATGTTTCATATCATACACATAATATATTCATGAATGATTTCTATGTATAAACATTCATGAGCTGCTCTAGGTATATGGCACAGAATATGATGTAACGAGGTCGTAAGATCGGCCAGTAGTCAAAGCATTCATATTTCGGATATCGGGACAAAGAAAATGACAAGAACAGCAGTGGATAAGGAATTTAAACCTCGACGGGCGCCATATGTATATCTATACATACAAAGAAAGTTTTAATATAATGTCATTTTATATCCATTTTGTAAGATAAATTTATATTTATGTTACTATTTTTTTCCCCTACTTCCATTTTAAATATTTATATTTATATCGCAATTTATTGAAATAGTTACTAACATTTGCAGTTTTTCTACTTTGATATAGATATAGATCTATATAGAAATATAGACCCTATAGTTTAATTCTTCAATTTCAGATTATCACTATTAAAATCATTTATGTAAAGTTGATACGACGTGGATACAAATATTTAAAAAGAAAACAGGTTCACGTTAGAATACTCACGGAGGATGCCTACGTAATATGAAAAAAGGTAAAACATGTAAAAATGGAAATACATAAGGGCTATAAAAATGTTCAAAATATGAAAGATGTAGTAAAACAACGAGACAAGAAAGTGAAAGCAAAAACCCATGAAACTTGCATTACCCCTCCTTCTAACGAATAATTCATCGAAACGGAGGCAGAAGATCGATAAGTTAAAGTGTGTATAAGACATGAACGAAAAAATACAAAACTAACGTGCAAACAATTATTCAAATTAGTAAATTAACGCAAAGAGCATCAAGATCTTTAAAGTGTGCTTTATCAATGTTAAACATATATATAATTCTTACTAGAATGGACACATACAGGATGTTCGTTGTGGTAAATTTCATTGATATTCATTAAAATGAATACAAAATTTTAGGAATAAAACTTTTTCATTTGCCCGTGTTTATTTATAAAGTATTTTTATTTATTTTAAAATTATACTTTTTAAAACAATATTGCTTTTTTAATCGGATATGCTTTTTTCTGAATTAGTTTTCTTGGGAAAATCTGATCAAACAATATCATGCCCAGAAAAATGACTTCACCTAACTGTATTTCAACCAATCAAACGATCAAAGAGCGATGAAAAAATCCATCCTGTGTTGTAACCACGTTGCAGAGGATTAAACACATCTAACCAGCGTTAAGGTTTATTTATCTCCGCGTTCTTTTTGGATCTACATGCTGCTCATTGATCGTCAGTTAATTTAATATAAGGTGACCTTTTAAAAAGCGTCATCTTCATCCCCGTAACGATAGTAGTTCCGATGAGATATCCTAAGACATGCCCACGCGCGGTTTCTATTCTTTGTTACGTAACTTTTTCCATATATCGTTCAATACTAGCCATCATTTGCGTTCCAGAAGTTCAGCCTCCTCCGTGAGATTTTTTATTCGACTCACGTAGAAAAGTTGGCTTTATTAGCTGTTTTTCTTTTTTATGCACAATGTGGTAGAAAATTGAAAATTGTCGAGGAACTTGTTCAGCGAAAAAATATAATAGGTATAGGAGGTATACTTTTCCACTTTACAATTTCATTGTTCAATATTTTATACTAAATACAGAAGTTTTAACTTCGGTCAGAGACTACACTACACCGATATCACAATACTACTCATAATATAGTGGCTCAAAATTACAATTAAGATTACATCAAAAGTTGATTGTAAACTCTGAAGTCTTTTTTTTTTCTTAGTTCCCTCTTAAACTATGTAATACAATCTAATTAGCATTGTCAGTATATAGCGCAAGTTTTAGTTAGCACATCAATTATAAATTAAATCTTCGTAACAAAATAGCGTTAAAGTTAGTCTTTGTACTTGTTTGGCTACGCTCCATGATTCGTCACTGTTATCTAGTGTCATGTTATCATACATTGCTCTTTATGTATAAATATAGTAAATATTAGCAATTTCTGAGAAAGAAGGATTTCTTTTAATTCCAGCAGAGTAGATAATACGGATAATAGAAGTGAATTTCGACGGCGGTATTAGGTCAGACATGCCATCAGGATATCTTCGCGCGTAGATTGTCAATATCAAGCAATCTGCTGCCTTTTGGAAGACGGCCAGGGCAAACGAGTTTAGTCCCTGTGCCAGAAAACATGTATAATTCGCCCTACGGTCTATAATTCCATAGGGAAATAAGTGTACCTTGTCCAGCGATAAGTACAAAATAACGTCATGGTTCTCATTTGTGGACATTCGAGTGTATCTTATTTCTTACGAGAAACCTGATTATTTCGATGATATGGAGATATGGAATAAAATCAGTAAACTGGTAAAATAGAATCTCGAAGCAGCTAGCTTGAAGAACTTTGAGAACTCGAACGACTTAAAAAAGAATCCTAGAAGCCCGAGAAATTTTGCAACTTAAGAAACTCTACGAAATTAAAGAGTTCTAAAAATTGAAGTATTCAAATCCCAAGAAACTAAAAAATAGAAATCCAGGAATTTAAACTCTAAGAACTCTGAGACTAAAAATTCATAAAGATTTGTTGTAATCGATAATCGATATTCGCCAAATATGAATGATGAATTGTACAGGAATGCGACGTCGTGATGATGTTTCCAAGCGGAGCAAGCGATGAAACTTTGATGTGGCTCCTAGGCCGTCTTCGGGCGGGAACCCCGGGCCTAGTGGTGCATGTCCGACATCATACTTCGTCAGACACTTATGGCTTTTATTTAACAGCTCCCTTTAGTGTGTAAGTATATTTCTTATATATTGTAAATTATAATCATTACATTCTATTGATTATATGAAATCTCAGGAACCAAACTGATTTGATTAAAAAAATTTTAAACGATACTTATTTATTGATAGACTATTGAAAGCTGCCGAAGAGGTGCATTTACCAAAGACTTTACGTCAAGAGTTCGGTGGAGGATTGAAAGAATTTGTAGGTTCTGAATCGAGCTGTTTCGAAGGCAGCGACGATGAATCTCGATTCTTCACTACTCAGGAAAGGCAATCGCTGGTCCTGCACCTGCTGCATACTCTTAGGGCGGGTCCGCAGGATCTTCATAGTCTATCCGGGCTTAAGATGGTAGAAGGTCAAGCAATTATTCCAAAATGCCTTTCTGCTGGGATCATATCCCAGGTTAGTGTTATTCGTTAAACGATCTTTGATCTGCAAATGCAGAATAGTATAAATTCCTTTAAGAATTCTTATAAATAATCAAAATGTCTTACTTAGATTGAATCTATAAGAATTCTTAAAGAAATTTGTATTATTCTGAGAAATTATTAATTATTACTAATTGTTGATAAGTTCAACTTTCTTGAAATTTTTTTAGCTTTTCATAAAAAGATTTAATTGTTTCTTTTCAACTTATTGTTGTACCTGTGCTTATAAGAAGAAATATATTTTTTTCCAGGTCTTCCCTCTTCACGAATTACCTGCGTTGGAGAAGCTGCAACGAACATGGGTTCGCGCGTTTCTTAGCCCCCAACCCTTGGACGACATTTGTAAATACTTCGGAGTCAAGATTACCATGTACTTCGCATGGCTCGGTCATTACACCACCGCTCTGATCGTTCCAGCTGCAGTGGGTGCCATATATTGGGTAAGAAAAGAAATATATATTCCTACAGTTTACAAGTATTAACTATAATGTTTGTAAAACATGAGAATATTTTTTCCAAGTAACTATCCATAAAAGTAATTCTGTAATACCGAGCCGTGAAAATCTCAAATTTTTGGCTAAAAAAGCTTTTAACAAAGCTACAAGTCAAATTTTAAATACCCAACAATTCTTATATTTTCATTTTATAATTTTTAATAATGTTAATCTTGTAACTAATAGCTTTTTTATAGGGTGTGTTCAAAGCGTTTCTACGAATAAAATTATATTTCTTCTAACCATTTTTAACCACTTTGTCCTTAATTTCTAATTTTACATATTCTTGCGTTTGGAATATGTAATGAGTTATGATAAGTGGAAGTTCAAAAATGCACAGAATACACATAATACGCAAAAATATGTGAAATATAGAAAATGTAGTATTTATTGTAATATTTACTAGATAAAACAGTCTTGTGTCTGGATTCCGCCTTTTCAATTATTTTGACAAGGATATGAATTTGCATAAATACCTTCAGCCTAATAACGACTCAGTATAATATTGTAATAAGATTTTATGTAAATGTAGTATTGCATTGTTAACATCTATCTCGTTTTAACTTAATCTTCCAGGTCGGCATCATCGGCAGGAATCAAGCGGTGGAAGACGTAGCGTATGTTCTGTTCTCTGTCTTCAATGTGATCTGGGCCACGGTTTATCTGGAAACCTGGAAAAGAAGGGGCGCCGAATTGGCCTACAGGTGGGGTACTTTGGATCAAAGAGATGACCTACTTGTCGAGCCTAGGCCCTTGTTCACGGTAAGTTTCCTGGCGATCACTAGCGCCACTCTCGCTTTCTTTCACACGTTTTTCGCTTTTTCGCTTTAAAACATAGTTAATTGAAGTTAGTTGTACTGAGTGTAATTCCAATGCTATGATATCTTTTCCTCTTCTCTCTTTTCCGAAATTGAAGGGCACTTTGGAAACTTCAGCAGTAACAGGGAGATTGGAGCCAACATATCCTAGATGGAAGAGAAACATGTTCCGGTACTTTGTCAGCGTTCCGATTATCGCAGCGTGCTTATTCTTCGTTTTCATTGTGATGATCCTCAGCTTTCAGATACAGGTTCGAGACATTTTTTGTACTTTTAGATGAACAAAAACTTATTGAATATGGAATACTTGATTAAATACATGATTAATTCGACCTATTATATGTTTATCTGGAGTACTTATCCAGAATAAAACTTTAAAGGAAAATGCAGAAGTTTACGATAAGATAGATCTAAACAGATCTAAATTTGTGACACATACTTTAATGTTTTTTTAGATACGTGTTATAGCAAAGAAAATTTTACTTTTGGAGTTCCTTCTAAAGAAGTTTACACAACATAAAACCATTTCTTAATCAGATATTCCTTTCAGCATACATCTGAAAAAGCATAATTTTAGTTCCACTCTTATACATGTATATGTGATATAATGTAGATTCAACACTTCATAGGATAGAAATTTCATCGCTTTCCTAAAATTAAATACTTTTTGAAAACAAAAAAATCTAAAGCAAGATGACATAAATTTCTGTTATTAACAAAAGCATACTATAAATTATAAATTGTGAGTTGTAAAAGTTTATTTAAAAATAACAAATTAGATAGAATAACTTAATCCATTTTTTCCAGCTGACAAATTAAAAATTCCTCCCAACTTCTTATTATGTGAATTCGAGTTTTAATAAATTCCTTCGAAATATTCAAGACATAAATGGAGCGATCAATGGACATTCCCACTAATCACTGAATCTTGCAACATGCCTGTAGTCGCGCTTGCAAACTTTTCTTACAAAATCCCATCGAGGAACAAAAATGTCCGGGAACAATTTAGTTCTAGAGGCTGAGACGGTATTTCTACCCAACTGTCCAGAACTTGACGTAAAAAAATTCTGCTCTTCTACTTTTTTTCAAACAAAGCCAGATTCTCAATGTTTTACATATACCTATAAATGTATATGGAATACATTTTACAAATGATTACAGGATTGGTGGGACGCTCGTCTCGAATCAAGAGGACACGCATTCTGGTTGAGTTATGTGCCAAAAGTTCTACTGGCGGTAGTGATAGCTTTAATGGACGAAGCTTACTTCAAAGTCGCTGTATGGTTGAACGACATGGGTACGTATAGAACGTCTAGATGCGCCGAACAACGATTATGTACATTATTTTGGTTCCCATAGTATTGCTATCATTCTCATTCTCGACACGATTGATCAGCCGTGTGCGAGATACGACATGCGAGAGTGGATGAATATTTTCTATAAAATTCCTCACATCGATTTTTGTGTATCTTCACGAGACACATCTGCACGTCTAGTCTTTCTTTTCTTTTTTCTATCAAAAGCCTATAGCATAAATACTTTTCGAATCTTTCCACGGCTTAGCTTCTTCTAGAGATTAATTCAGAACTATGTATAATCCTTGACTAACGAACATGACTTAAACAGATCTATAAAACAGAGTGTTTTTGTATCCTCTTACGTATTATAAAAATAATATCAAACAAACGAGATACATTATATTGTAGATCTTGTTATAATTATATTCCTCTTTCTATTCCACTAATTATTTTCTCAACTTCTTCCTTTTTTGCTTTTTTAATTTTTCTTTTTCTCTCTCCTATTTTTCATTTCTTTACATACTGGAGAGCAGTCATGTTACAGTAGATAGTATTTGTGATTTTTGTGTGTTGGACGCAGAAAACTATCGGCTAGACACCGAGTACGAGAATCATCTGATCTACAAGGTGGCACTGGTAATAAAGAAGAACTCTCCATTCTCAATGATTAGAATTATTATTATTGTATGTTGTACTAGCTGTATTATTGTGTGTCCTCCTCTAACCGAATCATAGAATTTATACCATTTTCGTTTTCTTTATTTTTCCTTCTTTTTTTCTTAAAATTCAACGTTTACATTGATTGATATTGACATAGCTTCTCAACCATGGCGATTCTGGAAAACCTAATACATGTCATTATGAAACATATATCATTCAGTAATTCAAATAATGTTTTAAATATTACTGTAAAGCATGTGCATTTTTTAATGATAAAATACTCACTTATACACTTCAATTCAATCATATACATTCAGTAACAAAAAGAAAATACAATTTTCTTTTAAGATTTCGCGCTAAAGAAATATAAAAAATTACCGTTATTATTGCAATGGTAAAATTTTTCAATAAATATAGATTGTTCTATTCTAGACAAATTTAGAGGTGGACCATTAATTATAGTATTAAATTAAAGCTCTTCGGCTTCGATTCAATCAATTGAAAAGTAAAAGTTTGCTCTGGCTGTCTCTGTCGCTGCATGAGAACTCAATACTCTCCTAGACTACTTTCTTGCTTGCGCTTTTTCAAAACATAATTGTTTAATTGTTAGAATATGGCGTGATTTTATATACATGCGCTTATATTTCGTGCATTCTAGTGTGTGTTTAATTCACCACGACAGATAGAGTATACAGAAGAGACTATGTATTTCAGTTTCAGTTTGTAAACTCCTTCCTATCGCTATTTTACATCGCCTTCTACCTACAGGATCAAGAGAGACTTAAAGAGGTAAGGATCCCTTTAATCCCGGTTTTTCCTTCTTCTTCATCTTTTTCTTCTTCTTCTTTCTTTATTCTATCGAAGTTCTTCTTCGAGAATGTCCATAGACAGAGTTTTTAGACAAACTTAGATATCGTCTCGTTTTTTCTATTACGACTTATCTATCCTTGCAAATTCTTGTCTCTGTAATTAGTATCTAGAAGATATTAGATTGTTTTTGATAGAATGCAAACAGGAAAAGTATATAATGGTTAATCATAATCACAATTTAGGAAACAGTGACTCTGAAAAATAAGTAGAATAGATCAGTCAAATGCTAGAACTTAAATTCTAAATATATTTAAATGTATCTTGGAAATTTCTACTCCAAATTAAATGAAACTTCAATACAATATAAAGTCTTAATTGTGATGAAACAAATAAAAAATAATAAAAATCTGATCTATGAAAAATCCTATATTCTGAAGTTTACTTTAACTCACAATTTAAACAAAAAATTCAAATGAAGAAATATAAAAATTTGTACTTAACAAATTAAAGAGGGTATAGAAAAAAATACAATTTTAAGAGGTCCAAAAGACCATCTGTATTCTATGTTCTAAAATGTACTCTTCGTTTATTCAAAATTAAAGAAACTAAATTATTAAAAATGTTCGTAAGATTACAAATATTTTTAAAAAACAATAATAAATCTTATTGGTTATGATTTCAGCAATTAGCCGCACTACTGATAGCGCGTCAAGTGATTGGCAATTTAAAAGAGTCCGCGGTGCCGTATCTAATAGAGCAGCTGCGATTGGCTAGACTGAGTTTCGAACTTTTTGGCGCGTTGAGTCCCAGCGAGGCTAGGCCGCCACCTGGCGAGGAAGATGACGAATTACGGAAGAATACGGAGGATAAGAGCGAACGTTCCGATGGCGGAAAATCCAAACAGCCGAGAAACGTCAGCCAGGCCGAATTGGAGAGTTCTCTCTACAGAGTAGGACATCCCACTAATTCTCTACTTAGTGACGTTACGTTCAAGGTTTGAACTAGATTTAGCTAATTTCTTTCGTTTCTGATGCACTCACGCAGTTGCGCACTGAACCTGATTCGCCTTGGTGGGCTTTTTAAACGAGAACTGGAATTAGACAACGAATTGAAAAACTTATAATTACAGTGACTACAAAAAGTATTTGTACATATTCTTATTTTCTAATGAAACATTTTTTTATTTTCAAAATATTAATTTTTTACCCTCATATGAAAGTATTATTAAATGATATGAGATTTAACATACTTAGTCTTAACTAAGTATTACATAAATGTAATGATAAATAGAATGTATACTTTTTCTAGTTACCGTATCTCTAAAAGAATAAAATCATTGTATATTTTTTAATTATCCTATTGTCATTGTGTATTCGTTCATTATTATATTGTAATAGATGTTTATATATTTTAGAAGTTGAATAATGAAGTGTGCCAAGGTGGACACAGGTTCTTTTATTGATCACATCACAATACTCTATTTCTCCTTTACGGTATCTTTTTAACGATCCTTCGCTTGCGTGTACAGTCATTCTTCGTTCAATTAATTTTATTTTGGGGGCAATCGAAACATTTGAAAGCGATTCTGGTGATAGAAGAAGAAGGGTAGGATTAAACGGAAGAGGTAGAGCTAATGAATGTTGTCCTGTGTCGTCTGATCGGTTCTTTTTGCAAAATTTTAATGATTTTTTTTTTCCGTTTCCCACTGATTCTGTCGACAACGCACAGGTATCTACTAAAAAGGTAATGTCATCTGATCATCTTACCGTTAAATACTTCATCCTTTCGATTACCGACTGCGCTTATCATCGCATTAAACGATAAAATAGAAAGAAAGGAATGTTATATAAACTGAAATATGTAGTGTCTTTTATAATTCTTTCAACTGAATCAAGCAGTGAATGTTAAAGGAATGTTCTCTATGTGATAAATATATGTTCAATCATGTTTTACTTTTACATTTAAAAGACGCCTAGCCACTCATTATATTGGGTTCAATTTTCAGCCTGATTGATTTACAATTCTGAAGTACACTGTAAAAAGCAATAGAGTAATCAAAAGGGTGAATGGAACGACTCACAGCTTGTAACGCTAACTCCATGTTAAGCGCTGGCTTCTTATGTTTTGTTCGAAAAGCATAGTGATCCTTGCACTACCTATGCTAGATACATATATTGTTCACCTAATAGAACATTTTTCTGAATGATATCTCTTAAATTATATGTGTAATTAAAAATGTTGTTGCAGGTTTCTTATCCAAAAGTATATTATATTATATAATATTAATGATATAATGGAATGTATAAGTAGAATAATTATATATGTATTTCAGATAATAAACCTGCAACGAATTGCGTGGGAAACTTAACTAATTATTTACAGTATCACTCTATTTTAAGAGTAATGTATATGTTATAATTATAATGATAATAATAATGATAAGTCTAGCTCTAGAAGATTTTCACAAACGATTTATGCAGAAATATTTCCATTCGCAGTACGACGGAGCATTTTCAGAGCATCTAGAGATGCTGTCACAATTGGGATACGTCTGTCTGTTTTCTTCAGCCTTTCCATTGGCTGCTATGGCGGCGTTACTTGGAAATCTTCTTGAACTACGCGGCGACGCTTTCAAACTCTGCTTCGTCCTTCAAAGACCATTTGGTCGAAGAGTTTCTAATATTGGAACTTGGCAAGTGAGTAGTAAATACATAAATAAATACAGCAAAATTTCATCTATACAAGTCTCTGTAAAACCATTGTAATTATCATCGTAATTAATAAAAGTTCAATTTACCAAAAGTTATCATAAATAAAATATACTAATATAAAACATACTACTATCAATTACAAAATGTTTATGGAATAATTCAATTTTTAAATAGAAATAACATAAAATTTTTTTATTTATTAGAATGCCATGGAAGCAATGGGCCTGGTCGCGATTTTAGTCAATTGCGCTCTGATCGGGTTAAGCGGGCAGGTGCAACGAATGTTCCCGGAAATGTCGGCCACGCAAACGATCTTGCTGATAGTCGCCCTGGAGCACATTATGCTAGGGATACGATTCATAATAATCTGCGCAATTCCGGATATTCCGCATTGGGTGGCCACGGAAATGGCCAAGGTAGAATTTTTGAGAAGAGAAGCAGTCAGAAGACTGTCGTCTACTCCGTCACCAGAACAACATCCAGCCACAGTGATAGGTAAGTAAACAGTAATATCACGTTTTTAAATGTAACGAGCTATGTAATGTAAGTCTTGTCGCAACATTCTCCTCCTTACTCCGCTTCTTCTCCAACTAGAGACAATTCTCCTGCTTACGGGACCCGATCAGTTTTGAATTCAATGCCTCGCAATGTTTTTAAAATGTTAAGGAATTCCAAAGAATTCCAAGAACTCTGTGGAACCTGAAACAATCAAAAGATGGTGAAGAAAATCTAAGAATAAAAAAAGTTCGTGGAACTTAAGAATCTCTGGAACTATGGGAGAAGTTGGAAAATTCTAAAATTTTTTAAAATTTTCGAAAACTTAAGGGATTCGAAGAATCTAAAAAACTTGAAGAATTCAAAAAACTTAAGGAACTTAGAATAGATCTGAAAAAACTCAAAGAGCTCAAGAAATTCTGTACATTCAAGGAATTAGAGAAACTTTGGTATTCAGAGCTCAAAGAATCCCAAGGAACTCCAGGAAATTGTAGAATTCAAAGAAATTAGAAAATTTTAACTACTCAAAGAACTCAAGAAACCTGAAGTACAATTAAAAAACTCAAAGAACTTTAGAAACTCTGTAAATTTAAGGAATTAAAGAATTAACTTAAAATATTCCCAAAGCTCGAGGAATTCTAAGGAATTTTTAGATAAAATTTTATAAATTCTCGAGCTGACTGTATAATTTTTATTTCTAATAACAATTATTCACCGACTGATCGGGTAAACACGACGCCCACAATCTCTCGTCCTCCCTCCTACCATCTATTAATTTCGCTCGAACTCAGGGAGATTCGTGGTGAGTCCAGCAGACGGTGAGAACGAAGAACAACAACTAATTTCCGACCGCACCGGAGAAGCAACATCCTCCAGTCTTCCGGATACACCGACCCTAGCGTCGTCCACCCAGACACCCAGTAGTCCCCCGACACCTAGTGCAGCATCCGTGCCAAGGATCTCAGAAACACCTTCCGCAGTCCAGACTCCTGGTAGCGCAGGCAGCAGTGACTTAAGCACCCAATTCTTGACTGAAAACACTATGGGCAGCATTCGTGATATTCACAATTCACCTAGATGCTCTATTCCTGGTGCAGAACGAGGTTCGATAGTTTCTTCTTCTTTTTCCGCCCCCTCCCCCCTTTTTAGGAAACGTTTGATAGAAGGATCTATTATATATATTTAATGTAATATATAGTTTAGTAAGCTTATTTTTAATTTAGTAAACATGAATTTTTTGTTGAATAGATCTTTAATGTTTCCTAACTATATAAAAAACAATTTCTTTTTATTTACAAGTAGGAAGGCGTTCAAGGGAATGGCTTCAGACTGAGTCAGAGGCATCGGGTGGAACTGATCACTACAGTCATCACTTAACAATTGGACCTCATGGAGGTGTTGATTGGGTTCGAAGATTAGGTCTCGAAGCTGGTGGTAGGAAGTCCAGCGATTCCGAGATCAGTGGAGCTGGTACGGTTAGTGGAAGCGGGGACGAGTTGACTCTTCACAGGTCCACTGATTGTATCGTCTCAAAAGATCTTGCATCCTCGTCGGACAGTGATCTTCTTAGGTAATCTTACATCTTTTATCCTGAAGTGTAAGATTAAAGAGAATATCTTCTTAAAAATCTAGTGTATCAAACTATACTCATAATTCTGTTTAAAGATCTGCTCCGCCATGGACAGTGGCTCACAGAAACCAAAAGTTCCGATTCTCCCCCGAGAGAGAAAGGGAACGAGAAAAGGCAGAGAAGCAACAGTATCAGCAACATCAGCGAGAGATGCAGGATTACAAACAGCAATCGTCCTATTATGCCGAGAAAGAGAAGGACTCGAGCGGTCTTTCAGACTCAAACAAAACAATTTCAAGTCAGGAGGAGGAGAAACCATCGAAAGAGGACAGGGAAGCGAAGAAGACCAGGGTGAAACAGAGTCTGATGAAGAGAGCCAGGTCTGTGGCGATCTTCTCCTTGAAGCTGAAAGAACGGAGAGCAAGAGAGGCTGAGTTGAAAGCCAAAGTGGCGGAGAAAGAAGCCAGGTGGCAACAACCACAATCGTGCGTCGGTGGCGAGCTCTCTTGCATCCCCATAGAGAAGCTTATATCCGTGGACGACATCGCAGCCATGGAATTACGCAGACTTAATCATTAGTCGCTTGACGTTTCCACTTTCGTTTTACACGCTAACGTAGAAACGTTCGTCTGCGCCAGTGATACTCGCTACGGAACGAATGTTGTATATGAATTTCGCAGAATCTCTGAAGCCATATCAACAACGTATTTAAAAAGAGAAAAGGGGTTCTGCGAATTAATCGATTTATGACCTACGTTCTTATGTAAATATCAAAGGAAAACTAGTAACGCACATAAAAGAAACTGGAAGTTAAATGAAGAACAAAAATGGGGGTAAGGACACTTGTTTATTCCTACAATGAATACTTTTTGTACATTATTTTTTGTATATTTTTGCAAAAATCAATCTTCTCTGTTTACCACTTGAATATGGAACTAATATCAATTGAAATTTTCAATATCATTGTTGAACGAAAACTTGCTCAATTTGGAAGATAATGCTACTCACTGTTTTATCATTCTGGACTATAATGTTGACAACGATGGCGCTGAACTACGATGTACTCGAGCGAGCATTTAATGCAAATGGTTTCAAAGCTTCGAGTATTGACTTTATTTATGTTTTCTAATAGAGAAAGCTCATTTTCTTAAAAATTTTGATTCATTAATATAACAAGATTTCGAGTGAGTATCATTTGCGCAAGTGAACCATGTGCACCGAAAGGCTCATAAGAATTTCTAAAAATGTTTAAGAAATCATTAAGGAGATATGACCGTTATGTATCATCTAGAGTCGTGATTCTAAGAGAATCATTAATGAAAATGAATAAAGAAACGGCGCACAAAGTAAATTGAAAATTTTAGACAAGGTTCTATAGAGATTCTAGATTATCATCCTTTTAAAATCACAATTTTTGGTAGATTAGTCGATACCTCAGTATTGTAGATCGTAAACTTCAGAACGATTTGTGCCATACTATATGGAAATTGTTTCTGACTTCCTTGAAATTTCATCATCTTAAAACATATAAAAGGAATAATTACAAATATTCTGCCTATATTGATTGTTTTGGATTGAAAATAAGATACAATCGGGGATAAAAATAAGTGAAAATGTGGCGGAAGTAGGTATCAATGAAGTTTAATCGAACTAGTACTAGTGTTATATGTATATAAGTTTTATTTATTATATATACATATATTACATAAATTACTTAGTAAATTAATTTACACTTTTCTGTAAACAAGCCGTATTTAACGAAACTTTGTTGATATCTATCTCCACTATCTGCCCATCTATTTTTGTTGCCAACTGTATGTGTAAGCATGTACATTTTCCCCTTTAATATGGTTTTATATTATGTTAAATTGTTCTTATAATTTGCAAATACTACTTTGTAAATCTTATATTAACTCTATAAAAAAGATAAAAAGGCAAAAGAAAGAAAAAATTGAAAACAATTTTGAAGGATGCGCGATAATGTTACAAGAAAGTCACCTGCGCACAAATGCGTGCAGGATTTTAACTCATAACATATGCGCGGGAAAAATATTAGAATTTAAAGTTTTTCTATATTTTTGGGATGTTTCAATAAAATTCTCGAGATAATTAGTTCGTTACTTGAAATTAAGTTTAGATACGTTTTAAAATGTCCATTCTAAAATGGGTTACCTATCAATTTTAAAAAGGAACATTACATTATAAAAACTGGCGTCGAATAATCGACTGGAAATGAGAGTTTAAGATGCATAGAAAGAAACACTGTTACGACATTTGTAAATTATTTAGGCAGCTGCTGTTGATAGCGGAAGCCATTCATATATCTGACTCGAAACTTAAAGAAATAACAAATGATCCTATTGTTGTTGCTGAAATATAAGTTGTTAATTATATGTTACCTAGATGTTTATGAGTTAATGAATTTTCGCTAAATAGTTCTCTACGAGGTCTCTATATGATACAACGTACAAATGCACACAGAGTTCATACACGCCTACGATTAACTCCTTGCCTTATGACTTATTTTTTAACTAATCTCATTCAAATTTACTATGTTGTTTTAAATGAAAATGTTGTTTCTACAAATGAAACTTTAACCGCACGTAATTTCTTTAAAACATTTCGGACTTAATCAGAGTAACGTCCACGTGATTCAATGTAGCTAAACTCGGGTTCAAACATAATTTTCTATTTATTACTAGACTGAGGATTCTTATGTAAATTCATATGTTCGCAGACCTAATTAAACAAATAGAATCTAAGAAGAAATTTATTTTTTCCACTCAGTATTATAATAAACATTATCTTTTAAATATTTTGTATATTTTTGAATATCATGTGCATTTTTGGACTTTTTAATTTCCTATAAATGCATAAAAATTCGCGGTCTATTATAATTCGATAATCGGTAAGTTATGAAAATGATTTTGTATACGATATAAGGCAAGTGGTTAAACAAAAAATAATTAAATGCAGTTTTCGTTCAACGAAGCATGATACACTTGTAAAATGTAAAGAAAAATTTTGTTTTACCGTTCGAACGAGATAAATCGGTGAGATAAAACAGGAGCCTTAGGTAAAAAAATTACTATGAATGAAATTAGCTCGGTTGATAAGCGACAAATAGTAGGGACCGTTTTTGTATATAGGGAATTGTTTACGTTTACAAAGCAACGCGAATAGTGAAAAAATTTGGTTCTATGGCCTAGTTAAAGTCCCCGTCCGTTTGCTAAAGTAGTGCAGTCGTTCACATGAGAGGCACTTTTTAACAACCTTACGTTTCGACTTTTTAACGACCACCATTGAGTAAATAAGTAGTGTTGTGATTAGGTATATGCGTCGACATACAAGCACTGTTGAAGCAAACAAAAAAAAATCAGTATCGCATTATACTTTAGCGTGCCCTTTGGGAACTGCAAGACTAGAAAAACGTCGCGAAGTCGATAGATTAGCCGCTTTCGTAAGGCGAAGTTTAAGGGAAAAAATATCAGCGGAAAGCATCTGTGTTTCTTAGATGTTTTGTATAAAACAGAAACTGAGCCAATAAAAACATTCTACGAAAAAATGATGTTTTGTTCATTTATATTTTTTCCTAACACAAATATATAACTATAACTATATATAACATTTATAACTATATAACTATTATCATGGTATTATAACTATAATCTGGTATAAGTAAAACAGATAATTTTTCTTTTAAAAAATTTTAAAGTATCAAAGAATTAGTTCTCAAAAATCACGATTCGGTTAGGAAAGTAGATCTTACTGAATAGAAATATGAATGTTAAAAAGAAAGTGAAATGATTTAAAACTGCAAATCTTGTTAAATATCTGTTAATTGCTGTAGTTATTTATCTGTATAATAAAACGAAATTATATTGTATTCAACAATGAGATTCTTTCGGGAAAGTTATTGTTAATGAAAGTATAGCTCAGATTTCAGTCCTCTGGTGGTAAGATTGCAATCTGTTGAAAATAGATCCTTCGATCTTTTTGTTCATCTAATCAAATCAACTGATTTATTTACATATCAAATATTCAGTAACTTCTAATAATTTTAAGATCTTTTTAATTGGAAAAATGTTGTTTTGAAGCTTTCTCTTTAATAATCTATTCTCTTGGTAAGAGACTTGAACAGCTGCTGATGCATGTATTTACTTACTAACTGTATTAATTGAAAAACTTGGAACTGACTGATGCGATCGCTGTGTTTTAAATAACTTTTTTAAGATTGAATTAAACGACTTAAGTTTTTTTGAGAAATTAGACGAATTAGTTTACTACATGCACTCTCGAAAATTTTTTGAGAAAATTGCAACTTTTTTGCCTAAGCTTGTAATGCAAATTTAAACAATACGTTTTATAGATTTATATCAGTTATATATATATGCTGAAAATGTCATCGGTTAAAATAAAATAAAAAATCGATTAATATTGCTATGATCTACAAGTGGTTAAAAATATTGAAAATCGCAGTTCTTACAATATTCGACCTATCTGTAATAAATCTACATCTTTCAATGCCTGATGCTTGTTTCTGCATGTCATATCTTTATTAGAAAATATATTATGTTTTATGAACACAACCTATAAATTAAAAACACTCAATATATCTTTTGAGGTTAATTAGGTAAATATATCTGTTGCCACTTAATCAACTATATTAGGTTTAACAGCTCAATTTATATTACGGTTATATATTTATACATTTCTTATTTCTATAGTAAATACATACCATGGTACCATACATATAACGCTTTGAGATATATTTACAGCGCAGAATCGCAGTGTAACAGACAACTGCGTGACGGGAGGGTATTGTAGACTGTAGGGTGAAAGATGTTGCGCAGTATTATGTTATCGCGTAAGTTTACAATTCTTTTCAAAATATCTTCGATTGTTTTCAGTAATTAAGTAAAATAATGATAAGCGCATATTGTAACATTATAGCATTTCATCACTTGGAAGAAATTCTACTCTAAATATACTAATATATTTCATATGTATTTACGTTTAATTTTATGGCTCATTCTCTCTAATAGTTTGTATTGCATAAGATCTAGCAATTACAACTAAATTAACTTTATTTTCTTACACTAAGGTATAGGTGGCATTTTCAAATTCTATTGTAACACTTCATAACCTCACGTATCAACAAAAATTTCCAATAATAATAAAAAATTTATCTTTTACAAAAATTGTGACTTATGTAACAGATAAATTTTCATAAATGTAAATATATTATAAATTAAATCACATATTAAAAAAATTAATATGAATAAATATTTTCTTTTCAGCCTCTTTTAATCAGGGCTTAGCATCCCTGATACGCAATAACATTGCTTTATCAGGATGTCCTGGAACTTTAGTCAATCAAGCCAAACATATGGCCACAGATGCAGTTGTGCAAGAAAGTGGACCTTCCTTGCCACAAAAAGTAAAAAGGAAGCCCTATAGTCCTTTTCAAGATACCAACAATATGGCTGAATATGCAGTAGCACGATTAGATGATCTTATAAATTGGGGTCGCAAAGGATCACTATGGCCTCTTACATTTGGTCTAGCCTGTTGCGCAGTTGAAATGATGCATATTGCAGCTCCAAGATACGATATGGACAGATATGGAGTTGTATTTAGAGCCTCTCCAAGACAAGCTGATGTTATTATTGTTGCTGGTACTCTCACAAATAAAATGGCACCTGCATTGAGAAGAGTATATGATCAAATGCCCGAACCCCGATGGGTCATTTCAATGGGAAGCTGTGCCAATGGTGGTGGTTATTATCATTACAGTTATTCTGTTGTCAGAGGATGTGATAGGATTTTGCCTGTGGACATATATGTACCAGGTAATATTTGATGTAACATTCGTAAAAAGCTTAATGTTATGTCTTAGGCTTAATCTTCTATCTTAGTAGAAAATTGTTATATATATATTTAAACACATTTCAGGATGTCCCCCAACAGCAGAAGCTTTAATGTATGGCATCCTTCAATTGCAGAAGAAAGTGAAACGTATGAAACATGTACAGTTATGGTACAGAAAATAATGTAAATGTACGTAATAATTGTAATAGATTATATATACATGTTGGTATTATAATATAAAATATGATATAAGTAAGAAATAAAACTATAAATTATTTTAAATAATAGTTAAAAATTAATAAATCACTGTTCTAAAATGACTAATTTATTATACAACCATGTCTTTTCCTAAGATTTGTTTATTTTTATGGATTTTTTATCATCATGTACAACCACCAAAAATACATATAAATACTATAAATAAAGAACTCAAAGATGACAGTATTAATTCAAATAATATAATTTCCATATTGATTACATAAATACACAAAAACGATAAAGTACTTTTTTACAGGTATGTAGTCTTGTTATATTTTTTTCTCTGTTTTACTCTTTATTATCTTTGCTATTTAAAATATGTACAATATCTTAATTTAAAAACAATGCAAAGTTAGGCGGAACGTCTTTGCCATTTAGCTTACCACATAGTAAGGCCCCTTTATTTTTCTTCCTTTCTCATATATTGCTCTATCTAATACTACTTACGATTGTGTTTATTTTAATTATACATTATATACATACATTGTTGGATAAAAACACATCAACTGATACGCACCACGCATACGATAGGTACGATACTTCTTTTGTTTCTCAAAGAACATTTTGCAACCTATTGTACCTATCAACATATTTCCCCACATGTAAAGGGTACACGTTTATGAACATACAATTATTTCTGTTGTGTCCACAGCCCGAATTTTAAAAGCCTACTTTGGTCATTGAAGAGCATAGTACGTTGGAAATATTATCAATATTTTATTCTTATTTTCTTCATTTTTACCAAATCCAATTCTTTATTTTCGTGAAATGTTTCAATTTTATTTAAATTTATCTTCATAGATGTACAAATTCATAATCTCTGAAATATGCACCCACGTATCGTATCTCTGATCCATATTTATCTAGTTCTTTATTATAATAATTTTATCAGTCTCGATTTAAAATTTAATTCAAAACATACTTGCCAACGTGCTATGTAAACCTAAAAAGTTGTATGAATTATAAATTTTAAAAAATATGTGAATAAAATCAATGTAAGTTACAAAATAATAACGTTAGGTTATTCTTAGGATGTCAAATTTAGATAAATTACTTACAGAGAGCAACTAAGATATAAAGAAAAATTGATTTGGCTGGAAATATTGTTCTCCGTGTGGCAAATAAGATTTTCCAAGACTTAAATTATTAATGCATTTTAATGTGCCCTTTAATTTAGCACCAACAACAAATATTTCTTAACATTCGTATCAAAATCTATCACTTTTATAGCATAAATTAAACTTTATGTTAATTTTAAAATAGTATTTGTGCAATGGTATGATAATTACATTGAAAAATGCATTTAATTATTTTGATACTTGGAGCGATAGTACTGCCACTTTTCTCTCTTCTTCTTTGCAGATTTACACTTATGAGGAAAAAAGTCTCGAGATAATTTACAATTTACAAAATAATAAAATATATCAATATTTTCTACATCTTTTCACTTTTTTTTGTGTATCTCTGTGACATAGAAAACGACTACAATAAATTGTTTGTACAAACTTATAGTATATATATAATCTTTATGAAACTCTGCAAATGAAATTCTGTGTGATTTTTAGTTACCCGAAAATATTTAGATAATAAACAATGAGCTTTTGTGGACATCATTTAATACCCACATTGAACAATTAAATTTTTGCTCTCTTCGATTTAATCGCAATTAATTAGTTTGTTTGTGATTCAACCTACTTCACTCTCTCGTTTAAGAGAGACTCATGCTTTTATTATTACCTCTGATTTTATTGTTCACTATATAATTCGATAACCAAATTGTACAAACCTAACACTTTTCTGTGCTCCATCAAATAGTTTACACGCTTCGAATATACAAACTATCAAGTTTTTGAATATTATTAAAGAATTGCTTGTGACGTTGAAGGTGGTGGATTACTCGGTAAAGCAGGCACAGGCCCATCAGTCCACTGTATAAGATTATGTTCGCCCATCTGTGTACTTTGAAAATGATCTTTCAAGAGTGTTTGCGAAAACGTGCAATGCATTTGATATGCTTCACTTTCGCGATTCGGATCTCCACAAATTCTATACAAATCTATCGACAAAGATGAGTCATTTAAAGATGAACCTTCTGTTGTTTAAATACATCCAAATTTCCATATACCTTTAAGTATGGCGGTAGCCCATAATTGTACATGAACATCAGGTATTTTAGAAGCTAACTGCATCGCAGGAGTAACCATGTTCATGGACTCTCTACTATTTCCTAAAGAAAGAAATATGTGTCCAAGAAGTACGAGACTACATGACGTGAGTCTGTTTAAATCTTCAGAATTGGCCATTTTTAGAGTTTCCCGGAGGTATCTCCTATAAATATATTTATATGTTTCGGTACATTTGATGGCTTTTTGAAAAATATTAAGTATAGTAACAGTTATCGATTCGTACTTTGCTTCGTTGTATCTCGCTCCAAAAAACGCTTGAAGACCTTGAACATAATAAGCTGCTGCCCTTAAAGAGTGTGAATGAGATGGTAAAGACTCGGGATTTATTCGTTCTAATAAAGCACCTAAATCAGCATCCCTCTTTGTCCTAAGATATACTATTGCCAAGTTCAAATTCGCGAAAGTCCACAATTCCCTTTCTTGTGATGTCTGTAAAAGAAATTATTTTTCACAATACTACTAAAAAGTCACATTTAGTAATATTTAATTTGTTTATTATCCTACTCTTAAAGCAGCAGTAAATTGTGCTTCCGCAGCTTCCATACAATTCATAGACATTGCATATAGTCCCAATAAAGCATGCAATTGTGGCTTATGACCTTGAAGTAACCTTGGCTGCCTTCTACAAAGCTGACAAGCTTGAGAAATTTCTGCAAGAGCTACACTTTTATTTCCCATTACTAGTCTGCACATTACTATATGCTCCAACAACATTAGTTGAAAAACAGAAAGTATAGGTTTGTTGTCAACAACTGCAAAATACAATATGAATGTTAATTTAACTAGGAAGTCATAATAATACTATTAAGATGATAAGTCATTGCATTTACTTTTGAGCTTTTCAATTTGAGTCAATGCTTTATCTGTATATTTCTGAGCTTTGTCCATATAACCAGCTTGCATTGAATGCATAACTGTTACTAAATACACCAAAACATATAAATGGTCCTTTGGCATCCATATAAACATATCTCCAATATTAGAACCCGTAACTATTTCATCTGGTGGCCAACTAGGAGACATTATGGTTTGTATACTTTGTTGCAATTGCTTTAAACAAGGTTTCACACTTTTAACCTGTCAAAAAAAGTTTAAATATAAATAAATAGCATAAATTTATTAAATACAAAATATTATTCATTGCTTACTTGTCCTGCCATTAAATAATGACAAACTTGAAGCACTAAAAAATATACTTTTAAATACTCTTTTTGATGTGGACTACCCTGCCAATTTTCAACATGGTGTCCAGCTGAATTTAAAAGCGGATGAACCTCAGTAAACTTTTTGTCTATTAATAAAAGCATACATCGGCTCAATAAGAATAGAACTCTTGTATAACTTGCATTACTGATATGAGAATAATCAACACCCACTGCAAGTAGACTACTAGCTGCGACAAAATCTTTTTCTGATGCATGTATTTGCTAAATTACACAAAAATATCATTAAATAACTACTTAATTACTGACATTAATTAAAACAGTCTCTAACTTACTGCAAGTTGGAAAATAAGTCTGCAATGCCAATACACATTGTGTTGAGAAAGTTCTATAGCCTTCCGTAATATAGGTTTACTTAGATTTGATTGGTGCTGTTGCTCATACAGTTCAGCAACCACACTTGCTGCTTCAAACTTAACGTCATCAAAAGTGTTTATATTCTGACTCAATCGCCACTAAAACATAATATCAATATTACCCATCAATTAACAAATATCAATTATTCAAATATTAAATTATCAATTATCCAAAAATTAAACCATCGCTTAAGTACATACACATTAACATATCAATTGATTTTTAATCACTCATAATCTTATACATGTATTACCGACTGTACCAAAATAAAAAGAAAGGTTAGAATCAGTATAAACAGATGTATCGAAATTTCCACGTAGTGCACGATAAAAATAAAATACAATATTAGAAGAAAAAGTTGAATGTAATTAATTAAAGTACAAATAATACTTCAACTTACCGCTTGTTCTAAATGAGACCGCGCCAAATCGATGTTTTTGGTATGCGTAAGAAGGATGTTACCAAGTTGAAGATGGGTGCGTGCTTCGACTCTTGGAGGCGGTTTAAAATTGAAGACCGCTTGTAAACACTGTATGCATGACTTGATATTCGGTGGACTCGAGGTTCGAAAGTTTTCTGCTAGTCCTAACAACGACAGATACCAAGCGTCCTGTGAAGACGCCATTTTGACATTTCACGGGTAAAATCTCCAACCGTGATAAGACACGGTCACTAGGTTCGCACACAGGACTCAATTACACTTGAAACAAAACTGGAATCACCGTTCTGAGAAGAGAAGTTACGATCACAATTCGATTTACAATTTTCGCGGTGTCCCGTCAGATTCGTTTCCCCTGGAAACCGCTTATTGCGTAATGTTTACATACATATGTAACAAGACATTTTCTATTATTATTGCTTCACATTTTTTATACACGTACTAAGAATCATCGTTTCCAGGCACAGATAATTGATATTTCGATAACAAGACGAGTCTAGATAGACATCGACATTATTCATTTTAATAATTTCTATGTACAACGGTAGTGAACTATATATCATTACTTCGTTAGCTTTGGATACTTTGGAATATAACTAAATAGGGTTTTATTTTATTTAGTAGGGAATATTGGCTTTCTAACCTCTGGATGGTGGCTTTCGAATGATAACTAGATTGCGATTACTTGAGCACAGTTGTACCCACGATCATATAAACAACTAGGGAAAGGTCTTGACTTTCTAGGGAAAACTGAAAATTGAATCGTGAAAAATCAACATGGAAGACAATAAAATTTTCGC
This sequence comes from Bombus terrestris, assembly GCF_910591885.1. NCBI lineage: Eukaryota > Metazoa > Arthropoda > Insecta > Hymenoptera > Apidae > Bombus > Bombus terrestris. Next base: position 12,694,805 of record NC_063275.1, read on the forward strand.
TTTTGCGAAATAGACAAAGATGGGTAAATTGTCTTAGTCTCTGTCTGAGACATTCATAGCATGTCACACATGTGCAAAACAAGACTCTTCTTACTTTTCATATTGATTTTTAACGATTCAATTTTAGAATGCTTTCTTCCATGTGGCATGTATAGATGTCGAGACCTGTTTACATGATCGTGGCCTCGATACTCATATACCGAAAATCGCACAGAAGAAATTGTGCTAAAATTGAATCGTGAAATTTCAAGATTCTTAAACACGTTCACCTGAGAAAAATGTTTTCTATTACGTAATAGTCCCCTGGTAACCAAACAACTTTTGTTTCAAGTGTTTCTTTGTATCTCAAAAATTGAAAGAGTTATTTAGATGATTCGTTTTTGGTGACTCACCTTGTATAATATAAACAAAAGATGAGTTAGGTTTGGGTTAGGTTAGGTTTGAATTAGGTTAGGTCATTTTATCCAGCCGGCAACCAAACTAACGAATACGCTACCACGAACGTACAATTATAGACAGAATTCTCTGTAGTGGTACCAACAATTTTTTGTAAATATCTCGAAAACTAGGGTCGAGCGCCGGTTACATGTATAATAGAAAAAAATTGTTCAAAATCATGCCTCCGATGATATGTTCAAAAACCATCGAAATCGATAGTGAAAATAAACTTCTAAATAATTACCATTTAACCTAGTACGTGATTAATTTTCTATGCGTAACATGTTAAAAAATCATTTGCTGTTTATTATTCGCGAGAAATCTTCACTCTAGGTGTTACAGGGAACAAGAGGTAACTCGCCTGCTTCCACTTTTATCACTCTCAAAGTGTTGACATAGTAGTAGAATTTAAATATCAGCAAGAGATAATATGTGTAGATTTATTAAGATAACGCATATTTGAAGCTCTGTATCTGTTCCTATGACAATGTTTTACAATTCATTGCTCGCTATGTTTCGATGTATCTCACTCAGTTCTGATGCATTCCGTTCGCTTCCTTCGTCACACGTTACCTACGCAATTTAAGTAAATGGATGTGCCCTTTGCACAATAAGGGAAAGAGTTGGGTTAGGTTTAGATGACCCCAAAACGTGGGTACGGAAAAGCATTGCATCATTGCATGTCGATGTCACATTTGTTCTTTTTCTCGTCTGTGATCAGAGCTTGATGTTTTCATAATGAAAAAATGCATAAATAATTAATGAAATATTAGCTTTTGGAAGTTTGTCCCGATATAATATCATCGATACATCGATACATATTATATAAATATGTAAATGAATAAACTGAAAATGCATATCCGTTTTTTATTCATTTAAATAAAATTAAATATACTCAATAATTTTCTTCTAACGTTAGTGTTAGTATTGGATAAAATGTTTATCAAAAAATACAAAGTAACAGTAAGTATAATATGAAATGTAATGAGTTCTGACAAACAAATTTGCTAAATAAATTAATCTTTAAAGAGATTGAGACACATTTCGAAAGCAAATTGTTAGATGATATTGTATTTGCTTCATTAACTTCATTTCAATTATATATGCATATAATAAAATTACTATATGTAAATAAACAAATAATCAAATTAATATACATGCGTGCACATATTTGAGCATGCAATCCCAAACTCTGATTTATCTTTAATGCTTTACTCTATTTTTATTCTGATTATTATATAACTATCACTTAATTATCTTGTTTACATCTTTATGTAACAAACAGAATGTTTATTAACAATATTGCCTTTATTAATATGAAAATTTATTTTACTTATTATTATTATTATTATTATTATTATTATCCTACTCTTTCTTTAGTAAGTTTTTTTAAACAATAGTTGTTTTCTTTATGTATAAGTTTCTTATCACTTTTAGCAGATCTATTTAAAAAGTTAAAACTATGGAAGGTCATTCATATGTTTCATGTATCAAGATTAATGGAATTCCTATTTTACCACCAATGGTATGCACTATATTATATAGGCATTGTATTATATATAATTACCATTTAAGATTAATTTTGTGATAAAATATATCTTTTTTAGATAACTGAAGATATTAAACAGGAAATATCCAATTATAAGAAATGTGCAATAAATATAGAAAAAAAGTTGAATGTTTCACACATTGCTAAAGAATGTAATAATAGTAATATTTATATAAGAAAAGTTACAAAAGAATCAAGGGATATGAAATGTAAAAAAACAGTTCATGGTTCAAGAGAGAATTTAATTTCTTTTGAATGCAAAAATATTAATTATAATGAAACTAATACTGTGGATATAAACAATATTCCAATAGAAATTTTTGAAAGCTCTAATGACAATTTAGAAAAAACATTACAATCTAGTAAAAATTTAAACATGGAATGTAAGTGTGAAAATCAGGTAAATTTGGCTCCTGGTACTGTTTCAAAATCAAAATCAATAACTGCTAGCGGTGATAGAGATCGTTGCTTGAATGAAACAGCTTCAATAGAATCTATTAGTACAGAAACAATATCAGATATTTGGAAACCACAAGTGCCTAAAACATTAAATATTATTCCATTAACACTGAATAATGCTACATGTAACGGAGATAGAGATTGTCAAGAAAGTAATTTTGATAATTTAGGAGATACTCCTAAATTAGTACGTCAAGGTTCCTATGTGTTAGATACTCCAAGTCCAATATTATTGGCACACATGCAAATGGAACTTGCTACTTCAACTTGTGCTCCATGTTCAGAATATGTTCCAACATCTTACGGGAATACGAACCAACAAAAAGAATGGAATGTTACACAAGCTAAAATTGAGTGGGAGTATGAAACTGAAGATAAAGAATCTGTTCCTATAAGAAACTCTAATCGTAAAACTAATCGTAAAATGTGTAAATCCGTTTCTTTACAAACGAAACCGGAATCTTCTTTTGTAATATGTCCATCAACAAAGTCTGCAGATTGCATTCAAACGATGTTAGCTAAAGAGTGTGTTAATAGAAGTGATATACAAATTAATCACAATGAAAAGTATATTGTAGATAATAACAATGAAAACATAGAAAAATTACAAACATGGAACAAGCATAATAGCTCTTGCACTTTTAATCCAGTATGTAAACTTGGTGGTTCCTTGGAAGATCTAAATGAGCACAATAGCATTTATGCAACTAATAATTTGATGGCAAAATTTTCGAAAGATACAGATATAGATAACCCAATCCCTAAATTGAAATCTACTATTGCATCTGATAAACTTCTAACAGTTTACAAAAAGGTACAAGAGATGCATAAGAATCAGATGGCTGAATTAATGTTTCGTCAACACAAGGAACAAACATTACTACAAAAGGAATTTGAAAAACAACAATTACTTTTATTGACTGAGATTAAAAAATCCTTTCCAAAAATTTCAGTTTCTTTGCTCTCTGAAAATATCTTGTCTCCTGCTTTTAATGATGAAAACAATATGCAAAATGTTAGAACTTTAAAAGATAATCTAGAACAAAAGAATGAAATAGAACATTCACAAGATAATAAGACGAACATAACTTCGTGTCCATTGAATTATATTTATTCCGAAATGAATTATGATAATGCTTCTTGTTCTACTAGATATCCATATACAGCTCGATCATCAGAAACAGAACCCTCAGTCAATATTAATAATTCTCTGACAAAAATAAATGGAAGAAATACAGAGATGCAATCAAATGATGTAAATTACAAAGAAAGATTATTAGAGGAGGGTGAAACAAGTAAACGTTCAAACGTTAGCCGAGAATTATTTCCTTTAGATAGCAAAACTACTCATGTACCAGTCCTTGAGAGGACAATATATGAAACTAAACATGTAAGTATTTATATTCTGTATTTAGATTTCCATTTAAATAGTATTTCAAATTACACAATTATTTTTATGCTACAGATTAAAGCAGTAAATGTAATAAACGCATATGCAAGAGGGTATTTAGTACGTAGAATGATGCGAACCGAACGTGTGATTGCTTTAAAAAACACATACAAAGAAGCCTTACATTGCATGCTTAAACTTCATGTTGATGCACCCCTTAATCGCTCAGAATTTAATTTTTTACATCGGCTTCAATTACAGGTAATATTGTTAAATATTGTAATAAAAAAATGTCACTCAATGCACTTTGTTTTTTTATAATATTAAGAAGTTTATTAGTCTTGTTTCTTTTTTATCATATCGTCTATAAATTTAAGAAGAAAAATTTGCTTTTCACTTGTATCAATTTGATAGTAATTAGCTGACAGTAAGATAAAATAAAACAAATAATTTCTATTTGTATTATTTTAATAATAATCTACTTAAAGTGTTTTAAAATCCATTATTTTATTACTGTTGATAAGTAAAACAATTGTTATTTAAAATATGAAAATTCTTAAGGAAAGGATATTCATCAGAATTTTATGATTTCTAAAAGTGTGACGCAGCTTCTATGAATATAGTGGAGTTATTTGCCCAAAATCCCCAGAAAAGAACGCAAGTAATAGCGCAAGATCGTGAAATTAAAAAATCCCGTATAGAACGTCCATCATCTGCAAGATCATACTCGTTTGCAACTCAACGGACTTTAGCCAGGAAAAAATTGAAGGAGTATGACTCTGCATAGTAAAATTTACTTTGTTTTCTTACAGAAATTTCTATGAATTCTTCAAATGTAAAATGTTATATTATTGAAGCAAAATAAATTATGTCATTATTTGCTATTAGATGCTTGTATTAAATGAATTTAGTACCATAAATTTATCAATGAACATAATTAGTACTTAATATGAAATGTATATTTAGTATTGCAGAAGTATGCTTTTTATTCTCAATATTTAGATTCTCAATATTTAATTTTTTCTATAGCAAATAGAATTTCTAAAATAATCATGTATCCAGTACACAGTTTCCATTTTTATATTAGCATAACATACTGCTGTTTAAACCAACAGCTATAATTATATATATATAAATTCCCATTTATTTGTTGTTTATTTTTTTTCCTGGTAGGATGGAAGAATATCAACCAACTTCGTTTGTTCGTTCATGTTTGTCTAGATCTAGATGTCAAACTTGGACTTCAGATATTAAAGAAAGACTTATCTCTTCAAACATTTTATGTAAGTTATTTTCTTTTATTATAATGTCAGGTCATAATATTTATTACTGCAATTAATTTGCAAATTGTATTAATACATATACATATGTATATATTATTATTTAACTCATTTACTACATGATACATAAGTCATCAATATCAGTGTATTATCAATAATTATATAACTTGCAGATGAGAGTATTAAAAGAAGTACCAGCGCTGGGACTGTACGAAAACCTTGGCGATAAATTGATATAACGGTGCCTTCTATTATTTAATTTAATATATGTACATTGTGTTGAAATATGTAAACAAACCCACTTTGTGCCTGAATTTTTAAATAAATTCGTTTCATACAAAATTTATTTTCATGTTTAGAGGAATCATTTATATAATAAATAAATTTGGTCATGTACACAATTTGTTTTTGGTTTTCAACATAAAATTAAACTTTATATCAATAAACAAAGAAAACAAAAATTTTTGTGACAAATGAATAATAAAAGCATATACATATACGTAACAGTATTTTATAGCAAATTCGATTTATCCAACCATTGGTGCGCGCGCATACGCATACGCATACCAGGCGCGTGCGCATACATATACGCTCTACGACGAAACGAATACAGAGTAGTGTGCATTAATCAGGAGAATATTTTGGCTTATTTTGTAATACATTTTGGGTTGAAAATTAAATCATAGCAATTTATTTTCAGAATAATTATGCTTGCAATAATTGTGATAGAATTTTAACGAGAGAATCATGTGCGACAATGTGAATAACAATCCATTTGCTGGGTTGTTTTCAACTATCAACGATGCCGTGTCATTCTCCTCTCAAAGTCAGGCAATTATCAACGAAAGTAATAGAGCTAGTCATGTTGCGCAACTTGAAGATGAAAATTTTGACGATATTGCGGGAATCCAAAGTTTGGAGGATTCCAGAGATTTTAGAACCGATCATCAGATTAACCACCTTCTTGGTGATATACTTGGAATAACATTACACGAATTAGAAGCAAATGAATACCAAGAACGAAGATTAGTTTTCGTTAATGTTGATTCAGTCGAACAAGCAGTTTTTGACCGATTAATGTTACCTAATCTTGAATCTAACTTAGTACCTATAGACAATTCTCAACAAATTTTTACTGATCCTCATACAACAGAAAAACGAGTAATAATTTATTTGTTTGAGAGTTATTGTCGGTTGCAACTGTATCAAGACGAACCAGAATTATCTGATTCCCTTTTTAGAATAACTCAGGTTATATTACAAAATGCAACTATCGCGCTAGAAGAGCCAGAATTGTTTGAAGAACAAGAGGTATATCAATGTACATTTACATAATTAATGAGATTTATATTTTGCAAAGTTAAATATAATAAATTTAAAGGACTTTCAGTTATTTTTCTTGTTTTTTACAGATTTATAATCAGTTTATTACATTATGTATGGATGAAACTGGGCCCAAATCAGAATTTGTATCATTTGTCAATGGTATTGTGTGTGAGTTACTAAATGAAAATGAAGAAGATGCTATGGATATAATAGCTATGTCTTTTAGTCCTATTCTTGATATAATTTACAAAGAAGCAGCACAAAGTAATCTTGTCCTTTATCGTCAATATTGGTTTAATGTATTAAATCTTTTTTCCTCGATAGAACCCTTAGCTAAATTATTAATTGATCATAGTACTCCTAAAAGCAATCAAGGCCGAGCATATGCAGATACATTATTAGGTGCAATTTTTAGTTTGAGCTGTTTACCAAAAACAATAGAAGAACCATTTTATTTTTTTGAGAAGCCATTACAACAGGCAAGTAAATTGTAAAAAAAAAAGAACAAAAATTATGCATGAAATAATATTTATATATATTTTCTATCACGTAGACTTCAGTTGAAGGAAATATTTGGACAGCCTTAGATGCATTAAATGAATCATTGCAAAAGGTTTTTCATTTACTATTAAAATGTTCGGCAGAAGTTCGTCATTTGACTTTACAATGGATAGGCAATTGTCTTCATTTAAATGCAAATAGAGGAAAAATTTGGAATACCCAGAATGATGTGACTTTCAACTCAATGTTATGTGTTTCTGACGGTTTTATGTTAAATTTAGGAAATGTGCTATTGCGTCTTTGTCAACCATTTTGCATTAAACAAAATGATCCTAAAGTGCCTAAAATTGATCCAACATATTGTGCTGCAGATGTAAGTCAATTTACAAAAAATAATACAACTAAGATTAATTGTCAAATTTTTAACAATGTACTATTCTATAACAATTAACTATCTAGGTTAATGATCAGGATGACTGTATAAATTCAAATATACATTTAAAAGGAATGTCTTCAGAAACTTGTTTGATACCAATGTCGGAAGGTGGTGCCAGACCAGTTGCAAAAACATTTGGTTTTACTACTGAATGCTTTTTCTTAACTCATAGAGCATTAGATCTTGGATATAGAGTAGTGTTAGACAAACTTTTAAGGTTTGACTTTTAAATTTTTCTTCCCATTTTAATCAAGACTTATAATAAAAGAATATTGGTAATTAAGAGAATTATATGTTGAATTTTAGAACAAACCAGGATTTGGTAAGAATACAGAGAGTATATCAGGATGCACAGAATGGTGGTAGATCGGAAGTATTTGATATAATAACTCAACGCATGGAAGCAGAAATGACCAAGTATATATTTGTGATTCTTAAGAATAAAAAAAGATTTATCTCTCCTTTTTTACCATAAAAATTTATATTGCATAATTTATTATATACAATTTATATCTTAAATTTTAGGTATTTATCTTTAAGAGCAAGCCTTTTAGTACCAGAGATGCTAAAACTATTAGCAAAATTTCATGCAACAACAGCATTTTGGTTAGTACAAGTATATTTAAATGATGTACAGATTGGAGAAAATGAAGAAAATTACATTCCAAAGGAATGTAAAGAGGTGAAGTTCCCTTTACCAGGAACTGTTCCAGATACTTTGAGGTATCTTCTAAATATTGTGCTTTGTTTCAACTATATATATTAATAATTACAACTAATATTTAACAACACCATTATTTATACATAGATGCATTCCGGAATTTGTGGTAGAAAATACTATTAGATTTTTGTATTTATTACGACGCATAAATCCAAATATTTTTGAAGAACAAGGACCATCCTTTCTAATGCCTGTATTAACAGAGGTGAGCTAACAACAATATGTTAAAAATAGCAAAAATACATACGATTTAATAAAATAATCGAGTATGTGATATCAGATCATAGTATTAATGGAGTCTCAACAACGTTTATATAATCCTCATCTACGTGCACGTCTAGCAGAAGGCTTAGAGGCACTTTTACCTACAAGCGATGAAACTATGAGCCCTGTAACACCAAGCTTAGGGTCATTCCATAGAGAACAATTATTTATCACACATCCATATAGACAATATGTATGTAACCTGCTTGAAATTCATAAAATGGAATATTTTTTTTTCTCATAAAACTTTGTTTTATTATGTATTATTTATTATGTATTTAGATTGTTCCGAATTTACTTAAAGTATTTGTGAGCATTGAAATGACTGGACAAAGTGTACAATTTGAACAAAAGTTTAATTATCGGCGACCAATGTATGTTGCTATGGAGTACTTGTGGAAATTACCAGAACATCGTAATAATTTCATGTAAGCAAAAGACAAAGATAATATATAAATTTATTATTATTTATATTTTATAGTAACCCTATAATTCATATTACATGGTGTTGTATGATAATGATTTTATGTACAGTTCTTTAGCAGAAGAAGCAGAAGCCAATATGGAAACAGCTCAGCCTCCATTATTTTTGCGTTTTATAAATCTTTTAATGAATGATGCAGTTTTCTTATTAGATGAAGCACTTTCAAGTATGGCTCAATTGAAACAATTGATTCAAGCAAGGTATTCAATTTGGTTATTATTTATTAATTTAATCAGCAATATGTAATTTTACTTTGCTAACTTGTATAAATCTTATATAACAAATAATATTGAATAAATAAGATTAATGAAAAATAATTTCAATCAAAAGGGAAAGTGGAGAATGGAACAAACTACCACAATATGAACGTGATCAACAAGCTCATTATCTCTTACATCTTGGAATGATTGCACGATTTGACAATATATTAGGTAGAAAAACTATATACACATTAAAAATGTTAACTACAGAAATAAAATCCATCTTTTGTCATCCAACAATGGTGGATCGTATTGTCTCGATGCTTAATTATTTGTTGCTTCAGCTGGTTGGGCCAAATAAAAACAATTTAAAGGTAACAAATATAATTGAATTATTAGATGCTCCTATTTAAACTGTAGAATGCTGGAATTAACCATTTTAATTTTAGGTTAATGGACAGAAAGAGTATGCGTTCCAACCAGCAAATTTAGTATTAAATATATGCGAAATTTATATAAATCTTAGTCATAGTGAATCTTTTACGCTTGCTGTTTCACAAGATGGTCGTTCATATAGCCCGGAACTGTTCAAACTAGCTGATAACGTTCTTGGTACTTATATCTGTGCAAAATTTAATTACTATCAGATGCATAAAATATCATGATTCGTATATTCTATATTGTTCTAATTTTTATAAATGATTGAAAATGCCGACTAAAGACAATAAAATTTTAGTTCGTATCGGTGGTGTGGGTATATTAGGCGATTTAGATCAATTTGCAAAAAATGTTGAGGCAGCCGCAAGTCATAAAAAGGAGGAAGACGAAATTTTAATCGATGCTCCCGATGAGTTTCTAGATCCAATTATGTCTACTTTAATGACAGATCCTGTTGTTCTTCCATCATCAAAGATAACTATAGATCGGCAAACCATTGCAAGGTTAGTATTTCTTTGTCATTGCTATTATTCAGGCCGTTTGTTATAACAAAATATATATTTGATTATTTTTATCGTTAATGCTGTTTAGGCACTTATTAAGCGATCAGACTGACCCGTTCAATAGATCTCCTCTTACTATGGATATGGTAAAATCAAATGTTGAACTTCAACGTAGAGTACAAGAATGGATACAACAAAAGAAGCAAGAAAAAACGAGAAATTACCATTGATTACCAAAGAATGGAACATAGTCAGTAAAGTTAAGCAAGTCAATATCAAAGTATAATTTTCACGTTTAATACTTTCTGAATTTTTTAAAAAAGAATTTAATTTTCAGATTTATTAAATATAATCAATGGCAAGTCCGATGTTTTGCGGTATTTGATTTAAATTTGGTTGTTTCATAACTTACAGAGAGGTATATATTTTTCTATATGAATCCTCATAGATATGTACAGATACTAAGTGTATACTGTAATTATTATCATTCTATAAAATTTTTAACACTGTACTTTGTGCAAAGAATTGTCTTATAACGGTATATATAACAATGTAAGCATAGAGCTGAACGTTGTTGTTATTGTATAATACGTGTAAAAACTACTCGTTATAAAGTTTTCTTTTCGACTCAAACAAAATAAATGTTATTGATGAGTTTGGAATAAAATTAATTTCTACCATCCGAGTAAACTTATATATATATATATATATATATATAATAGTCTCAAATTTTGTAGATAAACGTGATGAAAGTTAACTTTTGAGTAAGGGAAATATTAGTAAAAAACTGATAAAACTTTGATCCTTTACTTATTAATTATTGTTAAAATTGTTCAAATATCGCAATATTTATAAGAAATATCATATTGTTTACGTTTACAAAATATTGACAAGTTCATTAAAATCAGTAATATACCATAATGATTGCTGTTTTATGCTCTCTCTGATCACATTCCCTCCATATCCTGTATAATAAAAGTGATATTAAATATTAAGTAAAGTAAATTAAGAATTAAGGTAATGGAAAGGTATACCTATAAATAGGTTTACTACTGAAATAGTTTCTAAATCTGTCGCTCCATCACCAATATGAACAACAGTTGTAAATCCTTTTTCATTTTTGAGTTGTTCTATTATTTTTGCTTTCCCACCATTTATTGCAGTAGGTTGATCTTCATCAAATCCTGCATATTCTCCTACAAGTGATTTCATAAAATATTTAGATATATTATATTAAATTAATGTTATATCAATATGAACAAATAATAACCTGTATAATAGAATTTAAGTCTGTTTGCAAAAACATTTTCTAATGGAATATTCAGACATGTAGCAATTGGTGCAATTAAAGAACGAAATCCACCGGATATCAAAAATACTTGCTTTTCACGAATTTGTAGAGCTGTTATCAGTGTTCTGAAATTTTTATAAGTAACTGTAAAATTATTTACGTATCTAGTTTCATTGTTTCTCGTCGACTTAAAAATTATTTCCTACTTAATTCCAGGTGAAAGTTTTAATGGACGTGAGGTCAGAAATTGCTTTATTTGCATAAAGCTTGGTTTTATAATATTCAACCTCTCAACCAAAGACTGTCGATATGTCAGATCTCCTTGCATAGCCCGATTTGTTCTAAAATCATTTTTGGATGTTATACATATACATATAAGCAACTAAATACATATATAGATTATCTTTCCGTTAGAGCGGACACCCTCAAGTGGTGTAAATAATAATGATAATAATAAAAAATGTGTTGTATTTTTAAACAAAAAAAAAAAAAAAAAATTAAAGGAAGAGAAAGCTTACAACGCAATAACATCGTTTTCTTTTCCACAAAACTTTGCAAGTTCATCAATTCCTTCCTCTTGTATCACAGTCGAATCGACATCGAAGGTAATGGCGTCGGCGTTCTTCCATATCGATCTTAATTCATTTGGATTAGCCATTTATCTCGTTCAATTCAACAAATGGTACGCCAAACTGACGAATTTTTTATCGTTATCACGTACAAAACTGGGGTAATAATCAGACTCGTTTACTTTAAAAAATCATAACATTACAAAGAAGAATTTACGTACCTATACTACATGCATATGCAAGTTACTGTAGTTTAGTTGTGTATCGGTCGAGCTGATTTAAGCACTGATAAAAAGTGTCTTTTACGAAATTCGTTATAATATTCCCCAATTACATAAAAACAGTATATGAATTAGGAAATATAGTATAACTCCGAAATTTTCAATATTCCAGTTTTATTAAAATTATGAGTATTTTTTAAGGTTAAGACATTATTGATACGTTGTGCAATTAGAAAATATACTCAAGCGTATTGATAATGAGAGAAGTAAACGTTATATTTTTTGTTTCATTGCATCATTGTATTGCTACATTACAAAGGAAATTATAACTGAAACATATAATGTTTACTTAAGAACTGTATAATTTGATAAACGGAGATAATAAGAAGAGGAACGTTACGGATGAGGGGGTGAATTTTAAAGGAACTATTGTATTGTTGTGTATAGACATAATCCATTTGAAGTTGAAGAAAAATTAATCAAATATACGAAATAAAACGTTTAGAATCGATAAATTGAAATATTTAATAGAAAGAAATTAATTCCCAATGTGTACGCCTGCACAGGCCACAGACCACGGATTAAGTATAGAATAGATCTGCCATCTTATGTTTCTTACTGTCACATGTACTGAAATACCGATTGTTGAAAATGAAAAACTTTGTTTTATTAAGTATTTAAGATTTAGAGCGGCACGGTCGTACACGACCGTACAGAGTGTAGTGTATTATAAAGCGATTGAAAGATAGAAATTACCACAAACGAGCTAGGGAAGTCAAAAGAAACCAGTGAAAGTAGATAAAGTTGGAAGTAACGTTCCAAATTCATATTATCATTTGCTTCTGAAATTGTAAAGTACAAACACCGAATTTTGAGTAAAACACCATGTTTAAAAATTTGAAAAAGTATAAGCATATTTTTTGAAGTTTAATTTGCACTTTATTTTCATTTTAGGAACTTAGATGTTTAAAAATAAATAACGTGTTGCGAAGATCATGAGACTCGTAAAATTAATTTGACCAAAAGTGCAAATTTCTTTTCGAATTAGTACATAATAGAGGACAAGATTTAATGACTCATTTTGAGATCAATTTTCAAATAAGTTGAGCGCACGTTTGTCCGTAACTTTTTAGTAGGGAAATTAGCTTGCTGTACAAAACTGATAATTATATTTACAAAGCGCGCAAGTAAGGCGAAAAGAATATTATGTTCGTTTATGATTGATAGTTTCCGAAGTGAAAATTTGTTTAATTACTCAGGATGCAAGAAAATAAAAAAATAACAGACTTTATTAGTATGAAGCAAGATTGTTTTGTTATTTATGCGAGTAAAATTAAGAAACACAAAAAGAATAAGCGATGAAAAATCAGAGTAAAGTCTGCCTCTTTTTCTTGTATAATTTTCATTTATTACATAACATAAAGTTAACGAAATTCTAAAGAAACTTGTCAAATTTGTTATATACATATTGCATACGTATGTGTGTCTAGAATTTAGTACGTAATTTTGAATTTGACATCACTTTCAAAAGATTGATCATTTGTCGGTGGTAGGTAGTAATACCGATTAAAATTAAAACAAAATATGATTGTGAAACCAGAAATGATATAGACATAAACAAAGCATAGAATTCAATAACTAACTTGATATAATATAATAATTGTTGATCGTTACATAGATTGATCTGCGTGGTGTACTTAGACGTGTTCGAGTAAAGTGCTGCGCTCTAGTTAGCGATTGTAATGTTATCGAGATTGATGAACGAGTTACAGAATGAGAAAATGAAAAAGGGTAGTTGGAAGTGGAGACTGAAGCTATTCCGTAATACCATAGTATTCGGCTGGTACTCGTTCGGCATTGAGAGGAGCGCGCGCGCGCGCTCGCGCGTTACGATCAACAGACGATCGAAAAATACTGAGGGCAGTTAGTCGCGAGCTTTGCGATTCATCGGGTGATCACCACTACATCATCAGTAACGTGGACTTTCACGATCGTGCGAACAACGATGATTTTTTAAAGCATGCTGTTAGCTGGTGTTGAAAAAAAGGAAAATAAATAATTGGAAGCAACTAGAAAATCGAAATACACGTACACCTTGCAGATAATATAGGAAGAAGTGGTAGAAAAAAAAACAGTCAGAAGGAAGGGGAAAGGGAAGGGGATAGGGAAAGGAAAAGGAAAAGGAAGAGAGAAAAGAAAAGAAAAAGGAAAGAAAGAGAAAGGGGGTGAAAGGCAGTGCGGCGCGATCTTGAGCGCGGGAAGACGCACGGAAATAGGCAATAACAATGCAGCATTTTTGTACGATTATTCGCGTAATTTTGTTCATTCTAATTTATCGATTAACAGAAATCAATGGGGAGGAAATGGAGAGAGAAGAAGATTCATTTTGTCGTCCATTCCCTGAAATTATTTTGCAAGGAACTAAGATCGATAGATCCGAGAACGGAAGCTTAGTGCACGATAAGTTGGTGTATCCTGCTGGATTGTATCGAGTATTTGAAAATAAAACATACGGATGCACATGTAATTTGCGAGCATGTTTGAGAAAGTGTTGTAAAAAAGACGAGATTTTAGGGAAAGGTATTCGGCCTAACTGTACTCGCTCATCAAACGGGTTACCTGCTCCGGTTCTCGTTCTCAAACAGCATCAACTCGCTACTGAGATTAAAGGAATATCCCGTATAGACGAACTATTTTTTCTCGTGGAGGATATGCAGTGTCCCCAGAGGTTTATGCTTGAACCAGAACGTTTCGAAGATGATGAGTTCGTCCTGCTACCAAACGGTACCCTCGAAACTCCGACCGTCAACTATGCAGCATGGAGTTACTGTTTCGACTGGCAAGAATCTTCCAAAAAGGTCGTCGCTCTAATTTGCTCCTCTAATTCGTCCATAGTAAATGCTTCTTCTGATCCGGAGGAGTCTTTCGACGTTGGCATCGTTATTTCTATACCCTTCTTTGTCGCCACCTTTTTCGTTTATGCGATCATTCCGGAATTGAGGAATCTCTATGGAAAGACGCTAATGTGTTATGTGGCTTGTTTGATACTCGCCTACTCTTTTCTTGTTTTTGCCAAACTGCATTACTTAGAGTTTGTCTTCTGCTCCACAATAGGTAAGCAATTTCATTTTATGCTGCTTGCTTCTTCTTCTTTCGCTCTCTCTCTCTCTCTTTCTCTCTCTCTCTCTCTCTCTCTCTCTCTCTCCGTTATACTTCTCTATCTCCTACGCATACACGCACTCTTTTTCTCCCTATCTCTTCATTCGTTTCCAATATCAATATCCCCTCTTTTAGGTACTTTGATTTCTTTGATTAATCAAACATTACGCACGTTATGAAAGCTATGATATCGTTGTCCTATCAGTTTGAATTTCCGGCACTCCCTCTTTCTTTCTCTCTCTTTCTCTCTCTCTCTCTCTCTCTCTCTCTTTTCTCTTTATGATAATCTTCTTTTACGAATTCGCGATAAAGTCGAAGCAAGACGAAGGAACTGCAAATAAATAAGATAATGTATCAAATTCTCTGTTATGAGAGTTGCACGTTGATCGTTTATTAGGTACGCATTAAATGTATATTATTTTGAGAAGTTTCGATGAGTTTTTTTTTTGCACCACAGTTTCGAAAGTCCGGAGAATTGTATATCATTTTCGTCGAAAGATTAATCGAATTAGCACTATGCCTCATTCGCGTGACATCGTTCACTATATCATGAAATTGCACGTGCGTGTGTCTTCCTTTACATACATATACGTATTATATATCATACAAGTATATATATAGATTTATTATGTATATGTATATGTACAGTCGTACCCATAATTAATTTGTAAGTTAATGCTTATCATTTTAGCGAATTGACGAGAAAAGGACAAATGACGCAGAAAATCATATGATATACATTCGTTATAAGAATGAAGTATCCAGGTGTATATATATCTACGTATATTTATCAACATTTTAGCGTTTATATGTTAATAGTAAATGCATATATTATCGTCAATCTTTATTTGATACTTTGACTTTATTTACATATAACGTAAGCGTAATTTCAAAGTATTCAAAAGATCAGATACAATTGTCATTACAAGGCAATGAAATTACAGCTCATCGACATAAATGTGATAATAGACGATTAACAACGTAAGCTGTAGTCAAACAGAGATACCGGTTTCGTGAACGATGAATAGTTTGAATATGATCATTGGTAGTTTGAAAAATGCTTATTGTTAATGTCGTGATGATCATTTACGCAAGAATGTAATGTTCTCGTTCGAAGGTACTCCATTAATCTTGCACGATAACTACGACGATGATTTGACTTTCACGATGACAGCGATTCCATGTCGTTTTCCGAAATCACGGAACATAAATAATATGCGTTTAACAATGTGATCAATCGCGACAGAAATAACGTCGCTTCAGTTCTAGTTACAGCCTTGTTCGTAGATTTAATAGATATCCGATCGATATTCTATTATTATTCTATCTGTTATTCTAGATAGGACTAGCTTTTCCGTTGATTCGTAAAGTTGCTAAAAAGCCGTCCTATCGATGCTCAGATTAGCTGAACGACGATGCTCGTCTGAAAGAAACTGATAAGAGGCAAACTAACTATCGAAGTCATATGTACTTACGATTAGTTTGGTCAAAGGCAAAGAAAAAACTTGTACAATTTCGTACTTGCAGAAACAAATAGGACGATAATTGTTCTTATTTTTCGATTGTTCTTATTTTGTTTTTTTCCTTCCTATTGCCAAAACTGAACAAGTTTTTATTTATCCCTGATCAATAGTCAGAATTTGCATTTCGACATAAGTTTCGTGAATTCTTATCTCGTGAATTTCTTATCTTACGAACATGAAAATGAACAGAGCGAGGATGAGTCGTGATGTCTCTCTTTGTCATGTCGGGCACTGCCTAATGGGAATTTCGTCTTCGCTTTATCTTCTATTTATCTTGCTTTCTCCTACTTTGTCGTGGCATGATGCTATACCATATTTACGCATTTACATATTTGCATATAATGAGCGCAAGCGGAGAAATATCGAAATATCTTGTGGGAACTATCTGCTCGATATCTACAACTGCGATCCAATAAGAGTTGGAGTTCTTGATCCTGGTGTATACGTAGGTATACATGTACCTCGATCGATCTTCTCGTCTTGCCCTCGATCGGTTAGATTGTTTGACTAAAAGTTGGTTCGTACATTGTTTTACCTGTCTTCTTCGACATGTGTATCTTTGATCTTCGTCGAGTTATCTTTCCCGCCGTACGCGCGTTATCCCTCCTTCTCTCATTCTGCCCCATCTCCCACTCTCTCTCTACGTCTCTTCCTACATTTTCTTTAATATTCCTTTCGATTCGTAACCTTGAAACTTGTTTCGGCTATTGGGCAGAAATGAAACGTTTAAGTTCAAAAAGAATGATAAAAGAAAGAAGAAAAAGGAAGAAAAAGGGAAGGGAAAGATCGAAGATGGGTGTGGGAGTGAGAAAAAAGGGAGAGGGAAAAAAGGATATAAGAATAATACGGGAGAAGGGAAGGAAAAAAGGGAAGGACAAAATCCATGGTAGTAGTTGGTCGGTTACAACGTGACGCGGCCAAGAGACGTAGACGTTGGCAATCGTTGTATCGTTTCCGCATAACGCGATAATGTCTGTGGTCATTACGAATCCGGACGATTCACGATAAGCAGTTGCTCAGCGAAAACCTACCTACTAAGATGTTTCGTGTAGTGATCATTGGCCTATTATCTACGATACCCGTGATACACTCGATGGGACAACGATCCACGCGACTCCATGATACAACAATGTTTCCTCGTCGAGATCTCGTCGAACACATTGCGTACGGATCAACGATGAAAGTGGAAAGTAGCGAGCAACCGGAATCGTTCCGATCGAACAAGAGGTACGTCGAAGAGGAGAGAAATGTTTCTACGATACCAAGTACAGAAAGCGTTGACTATTGGACCGAGTCGGTCAGTCACGGTGGAGGAGTAAGTCTGCCCGTATGTTGCCCGTACGGACAACGTTTGAGCAAGGGCCAATGCATTGAAACGAATGTCACCTTTCGCTTCCCGGCTCTTTACGATTCCAACAACTTGACCTTAATCGACGAGGCACCGAATTATCAACGCTATTTCAATTTGCGCGTTCATGATCCTTGCATCGATCGTCAACGCTATAAACTTGACCCGAATATGAATCCGATGGATGCGTTCATGCTTCTTAACAATGGTTCGATCTATATGAAAAACGAGGGTAATATTCTCCGAGATGCCGACTACTGTTTTGGTATCCTCGATACCGAACTGTTCGATGTGATTCTTTGTTTCAATTTGGACGAGAACGAGGATACGCAGGAAACGACGAAAATCACGGTATTGTTTCCTGTTGGATTGATCATATCGGTGCCATTCTTGTTTGCCACGTTTGTCGCCTACATATTGATACCAGAATGGAAGAATATACACGGCCGTACGCTTCGTAGCTATGTCGGTTCTCTGCTGATCGCCTATGTGATACTCGCGGTCGTACAGATGACTCCGCAGCAACAGATTTCGGATTCTCTTTGCATCGCATTTGGTACTCGTCGTATGCCGATTTTAACCAGTTTATCGTCATTTTCTCGATATTCTACGCTGCTTCTTATTCTACCTTTCCTCCACCTTACCATTGTTTCTAATTACGTAACGCAATTATTTTAGTCCGTACGTCCGTAGCACAACGCGGGTATTCCCATACTTATCCATCTTACTTAGCTTATACATCTTACTCTATTCTTTGCGATTCTTTTTATCGTATTAAATCATGTTTATTCGCTTAGTGCCTCTATAAATTCATACTGTGTATCATATGACAAATGCATTTCTATGAACGGTGTACTTAAATCGAATTCTGTTTCAGCGTTCATCATCCATTTTTCTTTCTTGGCCAGTTTCTTCTGGTTGAACGTTATGTGTTTTGATATTTGGTGGACTTTTGGGTAAGTTATATTTACGTATATATGTAAGACTTCGATCATTTACATATCGATTCCAAGCCTTTCTTCATCTTCAACATTTCTTCTTGATTCGATGGCGTTAAGTCGAGTCTAAGTACGACGAACTAAAGTGTAATTTGACTAGCGAGCTTACGACTTATGACCGCTTAATCGTTAAAAGCTTATTATAATCGATGGTATACGTGCCGTGAAACGTATTACAAATACTATTATATCTCCTATTAGCCTTCTAGCTAAAGCAATTCGATAGTTGACGAACGTCGAAGAAAATTGATAGCGGCATAAACGCGAATTAATATCCGGTTCGTGACGGCACGTGTACACTTTGCAAACATTCTTAAATTAAGTTCGATCGGTCCACGAAGTGGAAGTGGCTCCTTTTTCGAGTACTTTTACTACTTAGACGTCTCCATCCATGACGTATCGATTTAATGTCTCACATTGTCGTTGTCATCGGCGATGACAACAATAACGATAACATGTCTTTTCTCTGTTCTCCGTTCCAATTTTCGATCGATCCGATCTTGTCTCTTCGTATACAGATCATTTTTCCCAACTTGTTATTATTATGATAACCATATAAAATTCATAATGGAATAAACGCGTTCGTTGCTATCACGTCCATTTATTTCGGTATATTAAAACGACAATGACGAGCGTATTTAAGTGGTAGAATCGCGTATAGGAGCGAAATGATTACGTGTTAAAAATCGCAAGTAACGATCTTTACTTGCCGGAACGAATTCTTATAAAAGTAGCAGCTCTACCTACATATATATCTGTAAAGCGCCAGGTGTACAGCAAACAAATCGTGGCGTATTCTCTAAACAAACCTCGAAAGCTCGGAATTGCTCTTTTCCTCGACACCAACGCCGACGCCACACCGACGCGACGCCATACCGACGCCACTTCCATGCCATGCTAATGCCACACAGTGTCTATATACACACATAGTACGCGTATACTGTTATGTGTATGTATATGTACGATGTGTACGTGCCGATATCGATTCCGATATTTTGCAAATATTAAAACTACGATAAAACACGAAAGTGGAAGGAATTTTAATTTTCGAAAATAAGATCAATAGATAAGCAACTATTACATGATTTACATGATTTATATGTTTTACAGATGTCCCGAACAGATTTCAGTTGTTAATCGCAACACGTACTGTAGATTATTTTATATTAGACTATGATACGTAACGATATTTCAACGTCTGAATTTTCTTCTCACATCAGCTGAGAAGATTACCGTACGATAATGTTACGTTATTTATTGTCGGCTATCTTTCCAACTTTCCTTCATTTGTCGAATTCTATGGAATTCGCTTTTTCAACGAAATCACACATTCTATATTCATTGTATAGGCATATCGGTATTTTTAAACGTTCCGCGAATAGAATAACGTTTCAAGAAGAGAATCGCGTGACGAGAATGTCGCGCCCGAAAATTCTAACCACTATACTACATTTTAATATCATTTGCAGCGTATGTGTAATTGTAATACCGCGAATGGTCGTTCGTAGTACACTCGTGTAGTTGCTCTTTTTGCCAAGCCCTTTTTATTATATACGTAAATTTAAGTAAGTAGAGATACGTAGATGTGTGCGAGTATAATTAAGGGCGTGACTACGCGGTGCGTTACGCGTACCCATGTCGCCCCCTATTTAATGACCTCGATTCAGCTGATGTGATGATATACATAATATGTACTTACTTATATACAATATACATATACACATACGTGTGCGGACACCAGTGACATCACTCGCCATCAATCACAAATTACCACCGCACTTAATTCGGACGATATATCCGTAATACTCGCCCTCATATCTTTTCGCAAATATCACCCATCTGTTTGCAATTATTTTCTCCCGATAAAGTTAACCTCAACGAACGAATGAACAAACCAATTCCAATTCTAATTCTACAAATCTAATCTATTTCTTTCATTTACGACTATTTACAATTGTTTTTTATTTTTCGCTTTCATTATTCTTCTTCTTTGTTTTCGATCGTGTCGATCAGTTGCGCGTACATCTCTTGAAAAATTCCAATGAATCAAATTGCGTTTTTATTTTCGAACATGTACTCGAACGAAGCTCGAATAAATAGGATAAAATGAGACGAAACGGAATAGAATACGGAAATCATGATTTCGATATCACGATCGTATTAAAGAAAGGTAAAAGCGTTGTGTTCTTATGCCGTGCCTCTAAAAAACAAAGAATTAAAATCTCACTTTCGTAAGATGCGATAAGTAGGAAATACGAAATGCGTCATCTGGAACCACAACTTGCGCGTATCATATATCCTATATGTCGAAACTAATCTGAAACCTGAAAGTAAAAGTGTGTCAACTCTTCTTTTCTATTTTATTCTCTTTGCTTTCGTTTTTTTTCGGTTTTCCCCATTTTCTTATCCAAGGATTCCTGATTTTCAGAGGTTTCCGATCTCTACGGGGCAGCGTGAAGCAAAGGGAGCGAAAAAAGTTTTTAATATACTCCGTTTACGCTTGGGGTTGCGCATCGCTACTCACCGGAGTTTGTGCCATTATGGACTTTCTTCCTGACATTCCAAAGCATTTTATCAAGCCACAATTTGGCAGAATTAATTGCTGGTTTACGAGTAAGTGCTCATAAACCTAGTCTCGATAATTTGATTGTAATTTTTTATAATTTCGATACCGTTATAGCTAACAAGGCAAGGGCAATATACTTTTACGCGCCAATGGGCGTTACTGTGTTTTGCAACATATGCCTTTTCATCTCCACGGCGTTGAAGATCGTGCAACATAAAAAGAACACTGCTCAACAGCTTAAAAGCATAGACAGTAGGCGCCACGATGACAATAAACAATGGTACGTTTTCTTTTTTATTCGTTTATGTGCAATGAAATTGAAAAGTTCTGTCCGTTTGAAAGCTACTCAATTTTTTTACTTACCTACAAGTAACACTAAACTACCACTATGAAGATAGAATAGCTCCGTAATTACAAAATCGCAACATTTTCCTTTCTTTCCTTTAATTACATCGATGTAATTGGACGTTATCCCTCTTATTACACGCCTATGTCGATAAAATTATTTTCGGACCTTCTCTCGGAACGCGTAAAGCAAAGATTTTCCCATGGTTCGATTTGTTTTCGTAATGACGGAAGAGGCGGGTCCCTCTCACGTAACAAATACATCCGTCCGAACAGGGTCTCGCTCGCGATCGCACATTTCATCTTTCAAACTTGCCATCGTTTACATCTACGTACCAGCTGCTACTACATACTTGGAATACGTATTACAAAACATGTACCATTCAAATTCTTTCTACAACGTTATTCATAGATAAGATTGCGCGTATAAGATTTCAGGATACCGTATACGAAAATATATACATATACGTTATACATACGTTACGGATGCAGTTCGCAGAATATACAAGCTCGATTTCGCCAGAACATTGTCAGTATCACATATACACACTGCTATCCGGCAAAGTAGAAAAAGTAGTTGAACATATGCCGTTGTAATGAGCAAGATTGACATTGTCCACTGTCAGTGGTATTGTCAGTAACTAATTTCTTTGTGATCTATGGCAATGCCGGCTCTGCATATTACTAACCGCATCCGCGAATACTCCTGTAATATACACAGGCATATAACTACTTTAATTTTTCACTTTACCATATTTTAATTTTAATTCGTTTTATTCAGGTTCAATCTATATTTGAAACTCTTCATCGTAATGGGCATTAATTGGTCAATGGAAATAATATCATGGCTCTGCAACAATTCACCGGCTTACATTTGGTATCTTACAGATCTTACCAATACTTTGCAAGGTGTACTCATCTTTTTAATTTTCGTTTGGAAAGATAAAGTCAAACGACTGTTATTAAAAAGATTCAGTTGTCACAGAAGTAACATTCTTTCAAGAAACTCGACTCGCAGTGCTTGTCATAGTTCAGCGATATCTCGTACTTGCACATTGACGACGACGACACAGTTTCAGGAGAAAATCGACCCCTATTCGAATGAATCTTCTTCCGACAAAGCAATCGTTATGAATTAACAAGAATCACGATTAGCCTGGAAAGATTTAAATATATGTGTACTTTGATGTTTGCGCGATTCATAAATACGTATGGCCCATGCGACTATTTTTCGCAAGAACATCACAATTTTCTTTGTTTAACTTCATTCACATATCACATTCGTTACGTTTACATGAAAACCGTGAGAAAAATAATGCAGCGAATTATATTGAATCGAAATGAAACAAAATGGATCGAACTGAAACGGAACGGAAATCAATAAAAAATAAAATAAATCAATAAAAATAGTATAGGAAAAGAAGGAAACATTGAAAAATGTTATTAGGTTGGTGCTTGTCACAAATGTGCATTCGCTTAATATTCGATTCGCGTCGAATACTTAATCGATTGATGAAGAAACAAAGAAATGTTGAATGTATATTTTATCGAAGCATATCTAGTCATCGTTAATGGGCTGTCTTTCTAATGTTCAAACTTGCTACCGTATGATTGTTCGATATTTGCATATGAAGCGTTCAACTTTTATTTTATATCGTATAGGAAGTTGTAATCATCGCCAAGAATATGCAAATATAAATTAAGAATCTTTAGCAATTTTCAAGTTTAATATCATTGTATCGTCGAGATAATGTACGAATAAATTAGGGTTACTCCTACTACAGCGACACTCTTTTCTCTTATAATATATAAGTTCTAATAGTAATAATTTTATTCAATGATCAATATGACGAAAATTTCATCGAATTTTATGTTGTAAAATAAGAAAGTAACAATATCGCATTGTTATGTATATCAAAGTGTATATTATTTACTATTCTTATTATGTTAAATATGATAAACATTTTGTACATTTTTCTTATATGTATACTATACATGTTGTACATCTAATTAAACACACATTACATATATATATATATATATATATTTCTTTTTTATTCTACAAAGCTATTAAAATACAGTACAAAGTAATTAATATCTAAAGTAATACTATATCGAACCTATTTATTAAACATCACGTATTATGAGTTTCCAACTTTGTTATAAACCGTATTGTTTGTATTAAACAAGCAAATGTCATTGTTGCTTTGCCAGAGTGAAATCTTGGTAGCATGGTAATATGAACTCCATAATTCATTACACCTCGGTCCCTTCTTTCGCTTTCATTCATTTATGCAAATACATCTTCTCTATCGGCTCCAACGCCTTCTCCATCCTCCAAGCTAGAGAAGTTCAAAAAATGGGCAGGTCTGTGAATTTCATGATAGAATTCTTTCGGATTCGCCAATTGCAGCTCATATTTCATATTTGGATCATGTCTCACACCTGTAATTACCGAAAAAGATAATGATAAGATTGTAAAGCATAATATTCAGCTACAAATGAGAGTAATCAAATCAACCACATATATCTTACCCATAAAGTTATAATTCCAAGACCCTTGACTCGGAACCATGAAAAATCCAAGGAAACGATCAGACAATAGCATTTGTACCTTTTCATAATGACTCGGTAGATAACCTTTAGGATTATTTCCTTTGTCGGTATTTTGCTTTCCCCATTCAAAGCCACTAAAACATGAACATATGTATAGTTTGACAACAATCAGAGGAATCGTAAGATGTTTAAAGACAATGATAAACAACCATATTTTGTTCGAAATACGAACCTAGGTGTTAATTTGTATGCCGTAAGAGAACAAGATCCTGGCGTAAAACTACAAGTAATAACGATAGTTTTTTCTCCATCCCAAATTGGATTTTCTGCCATTATTCGAGCATGCGTAGATATATCCTAATAAAATAATGTCGTATTAATACAATATATAATACAATGTATCATAGAACAAAGAATAGCCTTAAATCAAATTCGTTTAATAAACATATATCCAACAATATAATATTAACCTGCGGTGACAATTGTGGCAACTCGTTAGGTTGAGTATGAATCCAACCGAGAGGCTCCATCTCTTTGAGATATTGATGATTCGGAAGTGTATTAGGTAAATGAACAGTTTGATGGGTACCCCATTGCGGAGCCATAACTATGCATCGTATTTCTTTAACTTGTGGATTATCTGGTGGACTAATCCCATATAAATACCCCGCGATCTATATAAAAGAGAAAGAAGAAAAAGGAAAGATTAATTAGATATTATCCGTAATTTCTCTGATACTGAGCTGTACATATATGTACACTTATTAAATCAAGTATTTCATAAGAAAGACATACCTGCGCTCTCAAGTCCGAAATGGTAACAAATTTCTTAAGAACATTCTTTGGCAAAATATAAGTATAACCAGTCTCCTTAATGTCATCAGACGATACATATATATGATTGGTCCGAAGATGCAAATTAGTAGCTGAAATTGCTCTTACTCGCCATTCAGTCTTAGAACTAAACGTTTGCGTTTCATAATTGGATGTTGTTGCTGTAATAATTTCGTCCCCGTGTTTGTTTACTGTTCGTGTAGTTGTCGCTGTAAGCTGCGATTGTTCTTTTGTTTGCTTTTCTATTTCAGCGATTTGTTGACGTTGTGCAGATGGTGCACTAATTTCCATACCCAAAATGATATCTCGAATTTCTGACTGTGTCAGCGATGCAACGTTTACACTGAAACCAATACAAATTTTCCAGTTACTCTACAGGTATACTTTGTACATATTGTTATAAGGAAAGAAAAAGATCAGATATTATACGTACTTGTTCTTTTTACCATAATCGGCTAAAATAAGATCTTTTAATTGTACTTCGACTTTAATCCATTCATCATCTGTTAAAGAAGGCCATATATGATGTGGTTCTGTTATGGTTGTCTTGTCAGGTTTTAAAACAACTTTTGTTCTCTCAGTGTTGACATGTAATGCGCGAAGGATAAGAATCAAACGTGAGAAAGCCTATAAATAAATAAATAAATAAATAAATAAATAAAATGACTCATAAATCGGGGTTTAGAAAGCATATTAAAAAGGGAAATAGGATAAAAATAAATAGAAATGGAAGAAGAAGAGGAAATTATTAATGATAATTACCGTGTACGATGAAATAGTTTTCAACCAATCATCATACAAGTTAAATAACACCATTTGAGGTTCTGTTGCCTTCAATATTAAGTCACCAAACTTTTCGACTTTCAAACAAGCCTGGAATGGTAATTGGAGCTCCGATCCTTTTATAACAATGTTCGGGAAATCGAGTAAATGTACTTCCAAGGGATCCAACATTCCCTTTCTTGTTACTATAATCTGCTTAGGTTGTTCTTCAACCGGTAAAGATCGAATAAGCGCAGCTACTTCTTCAGCAGTTTTCCATTTTGCCAACTGTTACATGAAGATGCAATTTTAACCACATTAACTACTTTTTTAATATAATAATATAATTTCCTAATTTAATTATAATGAGTATGCTGAATGCATATTACGTACCTGACCTAAACGCTTCTGACCAGCCCAAACAGAAGTATGAATAATTTTTAAAAATAATTGGCCAGTCCGAGGATTAAAAATAAAGATAGCTCCATTTATAGGCTTTGTCGTTAAATTACCTTCAAATGTTTTATGAATTGTAACACGGTAAACGTTAGTATCATCGACAAACCTAATAGATTCGAAAAATGAAAGATCTTTAATATAAGTGTATATTTTTGTTTTATACTAATGAAAATATATAGAGATAGAAATACCAAATAATTTGATTTGAAAAGAGTTCCCCATAATTTTGTGAAGATAGATATGGTTCTGTAGGTTCCGATGAATAAAGTTGCAATGCTTTTCGAATGCGTTCTCTCAATACATATAAAGCCGGGTTAGCCTTCATTATTTTTGCCATTGCTTGCTGTATAAGAGGCTTACATCCTGGGAACCAGTTACCATAGGCGCTAATAAACAAAATTACTATGTTTACAAGATATTCCTGCAGTGAATAATACATTTTTATTCACGGATATTGACCGGTTACGATCATTTTTTCGAGTAGCGATGGAGAAAAAATCGCCTACCGTGTTTTGACTCTAACACGCGCGTTTCGATTTGTCCATTCAAGTAAAAAGAGAGAAATAATCATCGATCAGTCAATTTCTGCGAATTTCAGTATAGCGTTACTGAATACAAATAATACTTAAAAATATATACCTATGTAAATTATAAGCCAAATCGATAGCAATTAATAACCCTGTTGGTGATGGATAAATAGACATATTATCTGTTGTGTAATCTAAAAATTTGGCCCTAGCATATCGTTCAATATCGTGAGAATCATAATCTCCCCATCTAAGCTGTACGTCTATCCAATATTTTTGTGTGGTAGTATTATCCATAAGATCTCTGTTAAAGGAATAAATTATTAATAATAGATACTGAGCCCAATTTTAAGTACGATAATACGAAATTTATATAGAAAGCTAAAAAAAAATGTGACTACTTACTTTGAATCAGCGAGTAGTGATGGCCTAGAGACATTCCACTTATATGCAGAGAAAAGCAAAATATCGGCGCAGGAAGAATTCATCTTGTATGATTTTCTAGGATGAATGGTCTCTTTTTGAACAGTTTCGATTTCCAATGCATCCAATTCTTGATCAAAAACTTGACAAAGATCCATCACTATCGATTCGTGTACTTTTTGCCACAAGTGAGCACGAAATATTTGAATTAGCGAAATCTTTAGCGTTGGAATTTTACCATGCATAAATATTCCTGTTAAATCCAGTTGTACCTAATGATAAACAAACGATTCACTTATGTCAAGAACATACCTCTGATTATGATCCATCAAATAATTATAATCCATTAACATGATGAAATATTACCTGAAAACCAACGTACACGTTTGCTCTGTTAATAGTTGGTGACCACCATAAAGTGAATCGACGATTTGGAATTTGATTTAAACCAGACCTTTGAGCGTTAGTCAGTTTCTTATATTTCATAGATTCTTCGAATCCAGATGCTTTCTCCCTAAGTAAAAGAAACGACAAGTAACAAACTATCGATTCTCTTATCAATTTTAAAATTTTGAAATAAATTAAAACTAAAAGAAAAGAAAAACGAAGAAAGAAGAAATCAATCTTCTTTGTTTCAATAAACATGGATACATATATTAAACGAGTAAAGTATGTATGTACGCTTAAATTTGCAATTATTAAATCTGTTTTTCCGCTCTTTGGCTTGCAGTGTTGTTTTGCTTGCAAAACTGCTGCATGTTTATATTCACGGTTATTAATTCTCTGCCAAGTTAAATAAGTTATTCCTTATTATGATTTCAAAAAATTACAAAATCTTACCAAAAGAGACCTTCCCATGTTGGGAAGTATGTCCCTTTAAAGAGAGTATGTTCCAAAATACCCTCTACTCCGCCAAGAGCCTGTATCATATCTGTTCGGTAATTATTTAAATTCCATAATTTACCATCATGACGTTGATGGGTCCACCAGAATGGATTTTGTTTTAAGACCTGCAATTACATATAAAAAATATAATATTTTCACATGCATAAATAAGATGAACGCAAAGATTGATATTGCAATAAAATATGTGAGATAGTACCTGATACTGTTTAAATTCTGTACGTATTCTCCAACCCTTATCGTAGGCAAGAGTGTGTCTGTCTTTCTGGAACAGTGTATTTATTCTAGGGATACCACGATCCCAACTATCTTCAAGATCTTCCAAGGTAAGTCTACGATTTTGTGCATTGGCTTCTTGTCGCTTCAACGCATATTCCGCCCATACTCGTTGGGAATCTATAAACTCGGATTCCCAGGGTTGAATGTACCGATATAAGTTTGGAATTAATTGATCTTCATCGTGACTCATGCCTGAACGAAAATGCGTAATACCAACGTCGGTTTGTTTCGACCATCTTAAATCCGACTATAACATTTTATAATTATATTATATATATTATAGTTTTATTTGGAAGTGTCTGAAAGAATTAGCTATCGAAGAAATTTTTAAAGATAATAATCTACCTGAGGTATAAGTACATGTCCCATCGAAAGCATTCCAAGCCCACCCAATTCTTTCGGTGTATAAAACACTACCGGTGGAAATCGCGAAGGCATTTTTGAATTAAGACCAATCTTGATACGCGTTTGAATTTTATTTTCGCATTTAACCAATAAATCTAGAAGTTCTTGTGTGTTCACCACAGCTTCGCGGAAGTAGGTCATGAGTCCAATTAAAGCTGTATTCCATTTGTTAACGATCTTCGTGAAGGTTGTGGATCCAGAAGCCATAAGGATTTGCCTAACTCTGTTATGAAATCGTTGCAGACTTTCATCATCGACTCTCAAGAAACACTGAGCCGTTCTTTCTTTTGTAATTTCGTTTTGTAAATTCCACACACCATCCCTATGCGTGAACTCTTCGTGCGTAGTTCTACATTTTGGCAAAATTCTGCACTCAAATCCACTCATGTTAAATAACAAATTAGGATTATCTTTACTATATACACTAACAAAACTATTTTCCCATTGTATCGTAGTCGTGGAACGGGGTAAACGATTTTTAATATCCCAAAATACAGCGCGACCTCTGGAAATAAGAAAATAAGAAATTTAAAAAAAAGGAAAGAAAAACAAAATGAATTCAAGATTAATCTACAGTAAATGAAATGACAAAAAAAATTAAACAATCATTCAATCATTATTTACTTACAAATTAACGTCATGCTTCATAAGACGCATTCGCGCATCTCGGGGCCAACACTTCTTATTATTATAACCAACGATATTTTCATTATTAGGATCTGGATGCTCCGTTAAATATCTCTGAATTAGATCTCTCGCCTCATCGGCAGAAAACCTATTAACATAGAATACAAAATTAAACGTCAACTGACATCCTAACAACTTGATCAAAAATAGACAGAAATCTATGTTTTGTATACATAAAGAATAAAACGAACGATAAGATATAAAATCTTACCTCAGAAACAAATGTATTCTATCTACATATCTGCAATATAACCTAATAGGATGTGCTGTTTCTGAAGCTACATCTTGGAAAGTTAAAAAGTCATTTGGCATTTGGGGTGGACCAGCCATTTCACTAGCTCTTTGTAATCCAAGAACCAACAAGTCTAATACCAGACCGTAATATTGCGCTATAAAAGACGCAAATTGTAATCCTCTAATTATTCCATAACTGTTAGTATGATTCATATCCTAGAAACAATCACATATATTATATTTTTCTTTCTATTTAACAAAAAGAATCGATACATGCTCTTTAATGAAATAAAGGATATACCTTATAATTTATGACAACGTTATTCTTTGCAGTCATATAATCGGCTATGTTATGATCAACGATCAATCGAAGCACTCTATTCAATAACGTCAAATCGATTTTTTCATACAGTTTCTCGAATTTTGATTCCAACAATACATTACATTCCCCTTCGCTAACATCCCAAACATCTTGTAGATTATTGATACCCTGACACCATTTATATACCAATAGAGGAGGTGGTTCTGTATCTGAAGGTTTAACCCATGGTGGAAATAATCTTCGCTTATCTGCTTCATACCACAAGTATTGATCTAAATAGGCATCCGTAATTTTTTCAAGTGGCTCAACGTCGTAAACGGGAATCAGATGACTATAAAGATCCATGAATTCTATTCCCACCTACGAAGGGAATACGTGTAAGTTTTGTAATAATGAACAAATCCAAAATATGGAGATTAGAAAAGGTAAGTAATGAACAAAATTTTACCTCTTTAAATGTTCTTTGGGTGAGAAGATGACGTTTAATTCTAGACAGTGCTTCATGAGGATTGTCATATGCTTGTTCTATCAAACCAAGTTCTTCGCGCTGACTTTGATTAAGCCTTGATTTGACACTATATGCTTCCTTTAATCGTTCCAAAGCTAATATCAAAAGCTTGGTGTCATGTTTATAAGACAATGGTGGAAAAGGTATAGGAGCAAATCTTCTCGATTCCAACCAATGTACAGTTGTAGTATATATAGCTACTGCTTCCTCTGGGGAAATATACGGACCATCCTGCGTGCATAACAGACGAAATGTTTATAAATTGATAATTAAATTTTAGAAGACATATGATAAGTACACGAAGAGTGTACGTACTTCGTAATTGTTCATTTCTTACTGTACCTTCAAATAATTATGCTGTCGTTCTTGTTCGGCTTTCAAATAAAGTCGGGTGAGACGTCCAAGATTCTTTTTACAAACAGTTTTATCCACAGTAGCGCCACGTCTAATACGTTCTCGATTATAATGCGCAGTATTGGTCCACCAATCTGCCTTCATTTTAACATAACGAAGAATCATATTTTCGATCGGTATTGGTAATCCCGGAACCTACGGAAAGTAGTGAAAAAAAATCGTAATAAGTTTTAAACAGAAATCATTAGCAATAAGTAAAGAAATCGGAAATTAATTACGATAGACGAACCTTCCACGGAATATTAGCCTTCCAACATCTCCACGCCTCGCTAAGATGCTGAAGTATTGTCCGGGCTTTATTCTGTTTGATTCCCTCTGGCATCATATCTACAATGTCGTGCATCACTGATGCTCTTAGTTCAAGATCAAAATGCGACTCTACTCGTTGTTTCGTTACAGTTTTCGCGACTCCCTTCGAATGGCGACCTTCGAATTGTCTAGACAATAAATTCCCTAACCATCTTTCCAATAATGGAGTAATACCCCTCATGAAGAAAAGCCATACTCTCCAGCCAGGTGCCCAGAATCCACATCCAGGACCTTTCCCGACGGGACCCTATTTATTCACATATCAAAAGTAATCAATGATTCGTTGTATTTTATTTAAATGATATTAATAATAGCACACGATTTAATCTAACATCCTTACCGTATTAAAGCGATAATAAATTAAATGTTTTAAGTCTTTGCACATCCTGATTTGTCGCATTAGTTTATATTTATACCGATACATTCCAGTTAACTGACCAACGTGTGCAAAAATATATTGCAAACCATCCGCAAGTTGAAATGCATCAACATTATTCAAACGATATTGTACGTGAGAATCGATGATTAATTTCGTCAAACGGAGAATCTCACGACACAAATGGAAAGCTGAAAAAAGTCAAATACCCAAAAACTTTATGTCGAAATTTGTAAAATGTATACATTGTTTTTATGTGTTTAAACCAATGACTCACCATTTCCAAATCTAGATTTCTTTCTCTCTTTCGTCGTTAGAGTTTTTACTGGTTTCAGGTTAAAATTATAATCTAAATGAAGATAATTCAAATTTTTTCTATGAATTAGTAAATTTAACATGTTATATCCTTGTCTACAGACTTGTAAACCAGCTTCGACCCAATCAATTGTAGTTGTTTGGAAAAATTTCGTGGATTTGAACGACCGGAACAAATAACGTTTCTTTTGTGGTTTAGGATGTCTGTGTTTCAGTGCATTCAACACAAAGTATTTCAACAACTTTTGATAACTAACTCGAACTTTAACAGGTTGTCCTGGTGGACAATGTTCTCTATACCAAGATTTCACTAGAGGAATGTCAATGGCCCTTCTTGTTCTGCCGGAACGGGTATTAAATGGCCTTGGAGCCCATAATAAAGCTATACCATTTGCTGTGTTGTCTGTATATAATGGAGTTTCTTGAAGGAAAGGTTGCACTTCTTCAGGAAGCACAAAATCTTCGTCATCTTCAATTTGTGGTTCCACAGTCTGAAAAAACATATGTAATTCATGCATTCTAGCGATTTAACGATTACTCCAATTAATATACACTGTATATCATGCTATTTACCTTGAGGGAATTTCTGTGAGAAATAGGGTTAATCAAGGGATCAAAATAAAATGCAGGTAAATCAGGATCTTCGGTTTTTATATAAACAACATTTGGTGCGTGATACCTGTAAATATCATTTGAGAATTTCATTAGAAAATCAAATTACATATTGTTATATTTTAAAAATTTTTACAAAGATTGTAGGTGATTTCAGCAGTTGCCTTTTATACTTTACAAAGGATACGAATAACAATCACCACTAAATTTCTTTACCACGCTGCTAGTAAGACTTAATATAATAAGCATAAATAAGTCTCAAAACTTGTGTGGAATTATTTATTGTACATATTTATTAAATGATGTTATTACTTACCACGATAAATGTACAAAATGTGGCATGTTGTTATATAAATAAGGAAACGCAATGCGGTATTCTGTTCTTATAGGCTGTCTAATAATAATTTTATTAATATCATTAAACTCATTCCAATCTTCATCGGCTGCGTTTGAATCCTTTACCAATGGTTCAAATTTTGGTCCACCTGGTATAGCCATATTTAATGCTTTCGCGGTAAAAAACGATTTTGGGTCAAAGAGATAAAAAAAGTTTTGGTCAACCAAATCCGTCAATAACTGATTAGCTAAACGATATAAAGTCGCCATTTGCGGTAAAGTCAAATTCCACCTTCGGTAAGTAGATCCATTTACGTGTCTGTAATGTTATTAACAATTAAACAAGATTTAATAAACAATATTTACATCATAAAATGTATTTCATACACAAAGCAATAATTCAGTTTAGCGTTTTGTCCAGCTAATAGTAACTCGTAGTACTCATCTCGGATAAGACTGACGAATTACTATAGCCATCAACTCACATGTTAGTTGATCTCAGGACCCCTACGCAATTCATCATATGATACTAACTATATGATACAAATATATGTAATGAAATGTCTGTAATTAATTCAAACAATATTTAACACCTACTTTGTGCCAACAAGTGGTTTATGTTCATAGAACCATGATGCCACGGATTCATCCTCCTCTGAATCCAATTCAATTTGAATAGCTTCCAATGGTTCTACATCCAAAACATTGTCTGCGTAATCCAACGGAGGTTCTTCGTCGTCAAATGGCGGAAATCTCATTCTTTTGAAATGCCTACGATCCCTTTTTTCTCTCCTCATCATAATCCACATTGTACTAGATAATAAAAATAGAATATGTGTATATATACTACACGCGCTTTATTTCTTATTGGATATTGCATAAATGCAAACAAACAGAACACTTTTTTCAGCTTACCCCCATTGTGCAATATATACAGGTTCAATAACCCAAGGAATTTCATTCACAAATGTAATTGCACCTGTGATATGATACAGCACCTTTACATCTCGAATTTGTTCCCAAGGCATAGGCATATTTTCCAGAAGTTTCATAACTGCATGAGGCATGTATTTTAATGCTCTGAAACAGAATTAATTAAATAGAGGAATTGTTTAATCTTTCTTTCACTTTATGAAAGACATCAAAGTTCAAATATATTCATTTACTTACCCTAAATAAACACGTTTATCATGTCTATATTTCCGACTGCTCATATCTCCATGGTCTCTAATAATTTTTCTTATATGTTCAGGGGGCATATGTTCTTTTTGAGCATCCACAAAACCAAACTTCCTTTTCTCCGCAAATCTTTTTGATTGAAGTTGTTGCCATTTTTGAGCTAAAATTACATAAAATATATAAATATTTATAATATATTAATATAATTAATATATATAATTTATAATATAACACCAATATATAAAAGATTAACTAATTTCAGCTTTATATAAACATTGTATCATAAATCCTTAAATTTATATTGTAATAATTGTATATTTTTTTTCTAATTCAAAAGATGTTAATTTTTAAGCACCTTTTTCTTGAAGTTTATCTTCTGACAAAACTTCAGGTTGTTTAGGCATTTGTGGCAATGGGGGTCCGGCTATTGCTTGCATATGAGCATGATGTGCAGCTTGTGCATGTGCAGCTGCTTGAGCATGAGCCTGAGCTGCAGCTAACTGAGCATGGGCCTGTTGTTGAGCCATCATCGTGGCCCAAGGATTTGGGCCCAATAAATATGGTGGAATCGACATTTTCTTTAAATTAAATGACTAGAAAAAAGAAAGGAAAAAGTTATTTATAACAAAAGAATGTATTTCAAGTATTTTGGTAAAATGTTTGTTTTTAACGTAAATTGGTGATATATGCATCCTATAATTGTAATAAAATATTATTTGAATTTCATATACATATGTATATAAAACAATAAACAATACATAGTGATACAATTACAAACAGTTCCAAACAGGGTTCCAAACAAAAATGCTGTTAGAAACAAGTAAATATAAAACCGACCAATTATAACCAATATGATATGATAATATAAATGTATCACTGCATATATATATCGTTATGTCGCGTGGAACATTACACGGGAGATATACATAATTACAAATTTAATTTAACCAATATTTTATTTTTCATTTAGAAATAAATATTGATTTTTACTATGTAATTTAACAATATTTTTTTCGAAAAATTAATAAATCGTAAACTTACTTTGATATTATACGGTAGACATTCATCACGGACATAAATCAAACAGAACTAAATAATATAGATGTTCCACTCTACAGTATAATATTTAATTTACTAGCCATATACAATGAGCAATATGGCAACACTGCTATATACCACAACATTCGACTATGACACATTACACCATCACTATGACCTAAAACAATTTGTTTGCAAAAATAAGATATGAAAATATAAAGATTTATATAAATATGGAACAAACCTAAGCTATATACGTATATCATACGCACATACACATGTTACACTGCACTATGATTTAATTCATTATTCATACGACTGTTTATGATCATTTGTTATAAGAATGAACAAACATTTCATAAAATTATGAGAAGTCATATTAATTACGTGAGCTTATATCACGGTTGGGTTATATCCAGTTATATTGTTATGAATTGTATTTGCATCAAGACCAGATTCTTCCATTGTTGCCATTCAAATTCAGCTTAGTGCCGTGATCGAGTCGGTGTGTGTTTACACTTACCTTAGCTACTTATTATAGATATCGCATCGATAAACTTTTTCACTTTTTATTCATTTAAAAATATGCATATCGTCAGAATAAAAATGTAATAGAATTAAAAGAAACGAAAGAAATTGTTTCTAATATAAGTTCACGTTGAATTAAATAACAATTCTTTATTTCAATTTAATATTTTCTTTCTAAACGGATATTTCAAATTGAGCTAAGGACCAATTCATAGAAGTAAAAATTATTATTATTATAGAATCCATTATTAAAAGCGCAAAACTATGTAAATTCAAATTAATGAAAAGTTTTAGGGTAGTTTTAAGTTTACTTTTATCTTCAAAAGTAGAACAAAACTTTTTTAAAATTTCTATATTTCATGCTTCACCATAAACATATACATATGCCTATGTGCTAGAATGCAGTTGGCATTCACGTTGGACCATAGTTTGTGTCCAGAGTATATACTTGAATCGTCTCGTGCTTCTTTTTTAAAATTTTCCATATTTCTTCCTGATTATTTTGTCATAAGATAGAAAAGAAAAAAATAAGGAATATTCATGGGCCCATTTAATTGTAGATATATCTGATAGTTCACGATTATATATAAATAGTTTAATTTACCCGTCAAAAAATCAGTGTGGAACACGCAAATAAAGGGAAATAAAATCTACAATCGCGTGTACGCAGATACGTAGATATCTACGTTATTCGGACGCATTACGATCAATTAAAGTTTTGGACGAGAAAATCTTTTAAATGATTACTCTGTGAGAAGAATGGCTGGAGTATTTGACATAGAGTTACATGACGGGGACTCCATAAGTCAAGACGAGTCGGACGATGATATCGTCGAAAATAGAGAAGTTCGTTTCTTGTCAAATTTCATAGATTTTAGATCGCTGATTAATCTGATATATCGTATTAAATCTGATATGTCTTTTTTTTTCTAGGATGAATACAATCATACTACAAATGTAAATACGATATTAGAGTAAGTAATCAAATGTTTGAAAATGTATGATATCGAATTTATCACTAAATCGTACCTTCTAAACAATAATAAAAGTGCTGAATTATGTGTTTAATTTCAATACAAACGTTTTTCTTGCTTTTCTTAGAAAATAAAAAAAATATTGAATCTTTTATAGATCTGATAATTTAGAAAGAGTACAGTTATCGGAACAGAATGTTAATGCAGGCCAAGAAAAAACTGGTCCACAAGATTTTGAACTATGTAAAATTCTTGGAGAAGGTGGATATGGAAAAGTTTTTCAAGTTAAAAAAGTGACTGGAAAAGACAAAGGCAGTATTTTTGCTATGAAGGTAAATATTTTTGTATTTGTACATGCGTGTAAAAAGCTTTATAGTTCTTTATTTATATAGGTACTACGGAAAGCATCTATCATACGAAATCAAAAGGACACAGCTCATACAAAGGCAGAAAGAAATATTTTGGAAGCAGTAAAAGTAAGTAGATTTCATTGCAAATTTTAATATGATATTTATTCACTTCATTCTTTTTCCAGCATCCATTTATCGTTAATTTAATGTACGCATTTCAAACTGGTGGTAAATTATATCTAATTTTGGAATATCTTTGTGGAGGAGAACTCTTCACATACTTAGATAGAGAAGGCATTTTCTTAGAAGATACAGCTTGGTAAATTAGTTAGTTTCTCAAGTAATTGTAGATGATAATAATATACATGTATTTTATTTTACTTGTATGTAAAATTTATATACTTATTAATATTTTCACATTATATGTGTTAGTATGCTTTTTGTACTTATAACATGTCTTTTGTACTTATAGTTTTTATTTGTCTGAGATTATACTCGCATTGCAACATCTCCATAATCAGGGTATTATTTACAGGTACAATATCCTTAATCATTAATATTATTAAAAAATCATTATATACATATATATCTAACTGGATTAATTATTTTCACAGAGATTTAAAACCGGAAAATATTTTATTAGACGGCGAAGGTCATGTTAAATTAACAGATTTCGGTCTTTGTAAAGAACATATAGAAGAAGGTACAGTAACGCATACATTTTGCGGAACCATAGAGTATATGTAAGTAAAAAATTTTCGTTGCATTAATCCTGAATCCCATTGTCAATATTGAAATGTAGGGAGAAAATTATTTGGCTGATCGGATTTTTGGACAGGGATTCGAAAACGCTGATCTTTCGCTTGTCAGGCGGGTATTTATTCAATTAAGCTATTCAAGCCATCTGAATATTCTCTACCAAATTTTTAAATCTCAAACGGCTGCTGCCTATAGCTCGGAACTTAAGCATTTGGGAGAAAATATTCCGCGATGACCTGGGTAGTTCAATTGGGTAAGTACCAGTCCTACAGGCGGAAAATCCGAGTTCGAATTCCAGTCCAATAGTAAATTGGCCGCCCGAATATTTTTCTTCCTACAAATGTCTGCCATCTAGAAAAGTAATTATAATAAATTATAAACTATAATGATTTTAATTCAAAATGTATGTATTACAATTATTATTATCATTAACATGATTAGGGCACCAGAAATTCTAACGAGAAGCGGACATGGAAAAGCAGTTGATTGGTGGAGTTTAGGTGCTTTAATGTTTGACATGCTTACCGGAATGGTACGTGGCTTAAATAATAAATAACAAAATATCGTAAAAAAATATGAAAATTGAATCAAATTACGCAACTACATACATTTTAATCCCTACAGCCACCATTTACAGGAGATGATAGAAGAAAAACAATTGAAAAGATTTTACGCGGAAAGTTATGTCTACCATTGTACCTAACACCCGATGCAAAAGACTTAATACGAAAGTTATTGAAGGTATGTCTTTAACTCCTCTTTACAAGATAATGCTAATTTGGTTATTTACTTAATTATTTGTATTATGTGTAGTAAAAGTTAAGCATTTGATCAATTGTAGAGACAAGTGTCACAGAGATTAGGATCTGGTCCTGATGATGCTGAGCAGATTATGAATCATAACTTCTTCAAACATATTAAGTGGCAAGATGTGATTTCACGTAAATTAGAACCCCCTTTCAAGCCTTCATTAGTGAGTATTCTTGATTGAAATAAAACGCGTTGCAATAATAAATGCGAGTAAATGTGTATTTAAATGTTTGCAGAAAAGTGCCGATGATACATCACAATTCGATGAACAATTCACGGCAACTGTACCAGTTGATTCACCGGTAGAAAGTACTTTAAGTGAATCCGCTAATATGATCTTTCAAGTAAGTTTCGAGATATATTGTAAATATATTGTATTCAAAGTAATCATTAAAAAATTATAAAGTTATGCACATTCAATGATATGGTTATAGGGCTTTACATATGTAGCACCCAGTGTCTTGGAGGAGATGTGTGCACAACCAAGAGTTGTGAACGCTAGAAGCCCACGTAAAGGTCTATTAAATACAGAATTTAGTGGAAATCTTCACAGTTTGTCATCAAGATCACCCGATGCCCATCTTCATACAGCGTCTCATTTTCAACAACATAGGTATTTTCAAACTTGATATTTCATTCACCATCTTGAAAACCAAAATATCTTATATGTAAATTCAACGGTAATTATGTATTACTCGTTTGAGATATGCACTTCTATGCTTGAAAAGTTACTTTTTAATTTCTAGGCATCACGTTGTAGGTTCAAATAATATGGAAGATACCGAAATGGCGGATATAGGTCCGCTTTTTAATTTCTAAGCATTGCATAATAAATTTTAGTGATGTAGAAGATATTGAATTAACAGTGGAATCATTTATAACGAGATACATATAAATAATCGAAGAAAACGTTGGATCTTCCATTTTAGATTCAGCAAAATCTTTGTAAAAATTATATCCTACATTGTTTGTCTTTTATTCTGACACTTGAACTATTATGTTTAATTATCGAATTTAATGCAATTTGTTTACATATATATATACATATATATTTAAAGATAAACAAGTCTAAATGTCGAAGTTACGCTTATAGGGCAGTGCAATTCACGTACAAATCGTATGTAGGCCTGCAATCGCTCTCTAATGTGACTGATCATTGTTTTCAGTGCAAAGAAGGAATATTATATGCGTTTTCCTTATGTAAATATGTCCAGTTTCCTGATAATAAGTACATTCTGTTTAAACAAAATGCTATATCATTGAAAAATCTGAAAGATATTTTTTATGACATATCTTACTGTTGCAACGACTAATTCAAGTTTTTAAAACGTTCCATTCATCGACAAATACGAGTTTATCGTTAGTATATAAAAATTAAGTTAGTATATAAAAATAAATTTGTTTAGCTTGCATATATTTAGAGGTCTGCCATAAAAAGAATGAAATGAATTTATCGCCTCTTTGGAATGCATTGCTCGTGCAAATATATAAATTGTGCAACTTTTTCATTGCTTTGTTGTTCAATAAACTAATTGTAAGTTCAAAAAAGTTATTTACATAAATATACATTCCGAAGTAATTCACAAATTTCTTAGACGATAAACATCGTATTAAATTTATATAGATCATGTTGATTAAGACTAGAATATTGGATACAGCTAAACTTGAAAGTCTTGTTCTGCCATTAGAATAAAATTAATTTCTTAGGACCAGAGAAAGAGGAGAGCATGCGAATAAAATAAAGAAAGGCAAAAGAAGAAGAATAACAGTATAAAAATAAAAATTGTATTGATCTTTGTTAAAGTAGAATCGGAGAAGGATTATAAATATATATTTTTTCCTCTGTCGAATAGTTGTAATCGTCGCAAGTGGTAGCGTTTTGTAAGAGGAAAAAATTAGAATATCTCATGGTCGTATATGATATCCCATTTTAGGATTCAAACTTTCAAAATATATTTTACAATAATGATTAGTGGAAATAGAATTAATCGAGATATTTTATACGACCTTTGATTAAAATTTGAAAAAAATGTTTTGTTGTTTCTTCTAACTTATATTTGATGAATTATTTAATTATTTATTCATATGTACATTTCACTCAAGAATAAATTTGTGGCTAGTCTTTATACGTCTTTCGCTAATTATATGTACATACATAACTTTGAATACATCCGTCGATAGACAACAATAAATCATTGTTTTTATTCAGTAACCAATCCGATTCTACTTTTTACATATAATCGTTGTGAAAATGACAATTATGCAAAAATTTTAACTGCCCAAGTGTTCACAGCTACCGGCTGGATAGTATTAAATTTTCCATAGAAAGACTTATACGCGCTCATCTGCGCATGCGTGTGTAGTAATAAGTATGTAAAATTCTTGTTAATAGTTAATTATGTTGTAAAAGTAAAATGTTGAGAGTGAGAAATTAACATCTTGTAAGATAAATATATGAAGGTATGAAAATGCTTTCTCATTTTTTTCTTTAAAATATAATGCGTTAATGAATTTACTTCTACATATATCTTTTCATGACAAACTTATAACGATAAGAAGTGAGCAAAGCATTTTCAAATATATATGCCTAAATATCCAATAGTATCGTTCAATTTAATTTAATGACTATTTCGCTGTTTTGGTATCTGTAATTAGAACATATCAAAAAGCTTGACACTTAATTTCGTATAAACATTTATCTATTATATAGTACTACCTTAAATTGACATAGGCTATATTTTAAAACTAAATCATTCTCGTGTATATAATATTACAATAGAAATCCTGTTTATGTATTTATTAAACAGTTACATTCTCTTGAAAACAAAAGTCCTATTAATACTTAATGATATTAATGTTACATATTCATAATAAAATAACAATTATAGCCATCTACGGATGAAATAATAACAAGTCTAAAATAACATTTGTGTAAAAAATTTATTTAAACAATCTTGTTCCATCTGAAATATATATTTATGAAACTATTATTTCTATTGTTCACTTGAAATTTATTAAATAGTTACATACATTGTGCTTTTTATTCCATCTATATGAATATACAAGGTGAGTCAGATTAAACTATTACACCTGAAATGAACTATTGAGCGTATTTGTTGAAACATTTATAGTTTTGAAAGATAAGTCGCGGTATACGAAATATTTTTATGTATATGTATAACGTAAATTCTCAACTTTCACACTGAGAGTTATACTTTTGATCGTAAAGTATATGAAAAGGAATGCAATTAATACCTTCTGGAATGACATAGAATATGTGACTCACTATGCATATATCATACTTCTCGTACTCCACACAACTTATGTGAATACCAAATACAACGTGCGCCTTTATACCACGCGTGTATTTTTGATATGGAAAAACACAATTAATTTTAAGATCGTTTAGTTCTCTTTTTGTTTTGATTTTCACTGATTTTATCTTCGTTAAACTCTATGAACTTTCTTTTCCTGTAGATATAACAATCTTTATTTTTACTTTCTTTCACATCTTTTCCATAATATTTCTTGTATTTGGGTTTCCTTTCATGCTTAAATTCACTTCTTCTCTTATGATTACCTGTTCTATCTTTCTCTTTTTTCCGATGACGATTCATGGAGTCACCATTTGAAATATAATCTGCTTTTTCCTTTTTCTTTTGTTTCTTCTTAAGCTTTTTTGACGTATAATCATTTAAAGTTTTATCAGTGGTATTCACGGAGCTACTATTACTACTTATGATGCTAGAATTCGAAGTACTAGTATTACTATCGCTACTGCTATCATTGCTGCTGCTACTACTGTCAGTTCCTGATTCGCTATTACTTCTTTTGCGTTTATTTCGTTTCTCTTTCAATTTCTTCTTTTCTGCTTTCTTGGTTTTTTTTTCAAGTTGTTGTAATTTCCTACAATCATAAACATTATTAATTTAAACATGTATGATATCAAATTAACATTATTTTGAAATAAACACAAGTACTTGTCAAAATACAGATGCAAGAAATACGTACAATAATA
Organism: Bombus terrestris; assembly: GCF_910591885.1. Classification (NCBI taxonomy): domain Eukaryota; kingdom Metazoa; phylum Arthropoda; class Insecta; order Hymenoptera; family Apidae; genus Bombus; species Bombus terrestris. The sequence goes on from NC_063275.1 coordinate 12,737,731, forward strand.
ACTTCTTTTTTTCTTTTTTAGACAAGGTTTTCAAGAATGTAATTTCAGATTGCTCTTCATCATCTGATACCATAAGATGTTCATGCTCAGGGACTCGTAAATGTTGTTGAGCACTAAGAGCAGATCTACAAATAAAATTCAATATTTTGTTTTAAAATAGGGAACTATTTATTTAACAGTAAAAATAATGGAAAAAAGAAGAGATCTTTCCAAATCTGTGCTCACTTTTTGAGTGCTAATCCATCTTCTCTCATTTGTTGCACTAATGCTAAAGCATCTGGAGCAGATGTACTTGGTGAATTATTTGCCATTACTACACTCATTGCTTGACTGTACAGAGGACACTCTTTATCTGTAATCAAAATATGTTTTATATGAATATTATTTAATATGGATAAATATATGTATATGTATATATATTTCAATATCATATTTATTATACAAACCTGTATTTATGTGTCCCCATTTATGACACTTGATACAACGAACATTTCGTACTTGAATACCAAATGGTTGATCTCTTATTTCACTATCTCCTTTACAATAACTTTCTCTTGGTGCATTGTACTTGCGTTGCCACTCAAATTTATACTCTGGCTCGTTATCTTCTTTCTCTCTTTCTTTTTTTGCTCCAGGTGGCGGTTCATACATAAAATTTACGCTAAGCTTATCCTTGCTTTCTTTACTCAACAAAGCTCTATAAAACACATAATAAAATAAACAAAAAGTTACAGATAAAAATATATCAAAGAAATTTGCTGAATGAATATAATTTTGGTCACTTGTTATTGTGAAGATCCTGTTCCTTTTCATATTGAACACGTAATTCTTCCTGCTTTTTCTTATAAGCCTCTGCTTGTTGTTCAGCCATCCATACCTTAAAAAAGGATCGTAAATTTAATCATAGTATGAACCATAAATAGGCTAAAAAAATATCAGTAGTTGAACCGTACTCGTTTCAAGTTGTCTCGGGATGCTGGATGGAAAAATTTTTTGCACATGTAATTATTAAATCCCTTTCCCATCTTGTATTGTTAAATAAACGTGTGTCAACGTTTAACAAATAATAATGTAGATGGACGTGTATTTAACGTTTATGATGAGTAACAAAGTATATGCGTAACCGCAACTTATCCTTTAACACGATAAAATAACATGTATGTATGTATAACTTTTACTTATAGCCACAGGAATCTGTCAAGGAAGGTTAGTGTAATTGATTGCGAACATCGCAATTCTATTCTATGTCAAATATTTCCTTCTTGTAAATGAATTGTTTTTTGTGTAAAAAAACAAATTTTAATAAAGTGGAAAAAGGTGTCGTTTTAATACAGAGCATCCGATTAGTGTCATAAATATTACAGATTCCCACTGTATCATGTATTGTTGCGAGTGCAACTAAATACGTTTTAAAGGTTATAAGGTTATTTCAGTTCAATATAAAAGTTGGAAACAAATTGCTTTCGTACTGATAAATATTAAGACGGATTAGATAAGAAATACATTACGTGAAGTTAAGAGTTTTCTTTTAATTTGGTTAAAAGTTTCAAATGCAATGAAAATAAACGAGAAAAATATGGTAGCTTTTGCAACTTCGGCAACACCAGTAGATCGTGAAGGTTGGTTAAACAAACGTGGTGAATTGAATCGTGGTTATCAAAGAAGATGGTTCGTTCTCAAAGGAAATATATTATTTTATTTCGACCGACGCGGTGACAAGGAACCTGTGGGCATGATAGTTCTTGAAGGTTGTACTATTGAATTAGCAGAAGACGAAGAACAATTTGGTTTTCAGATCGTATTTCATGGTCCAAATAATAGAAATTATGCTCTTGCAGCAGAATCTCAGGTAAAAGTATTTCTTGATAAATTTGATTTTTATAATAGAAATTATTGTCTCTATAATAATGGTCAGTAGAGGATGAATCTATACTGTGAGGAATTTATAGGAATCTATGGAGCAGTGGATGAAAGCTTTAGCATGTGCAAGCTATGATTACATGAAATTAATGGTAGCAGAATTACAAAGACAATTGGATGCAGCAGAAGAAGAAACAACAATGGTGATGGCTCCTGCTCAGTCTCCAAAAGCTCCTCCAAGACAACGACATAATCCTTTCAATAGATCTGAGTTGCATCATCGCTCACAGAGCGTTAGATCTGCTCCAGGTAGAACAGAAAATGTTCCAAGAACAAGGATAACGTTTCGCGAATTGCATAATATGTATGGTAGAAGGATTTTGGCAGACTTGAATGAATGGAGGCACACGAGAAAAACTGTAGAAACTCCCTTAATTAGTTTTTAACGATGTATTATATACAGATTGTAAATATTTAATCAGAAATAAGGTGATGTGCAGCCGGCGAAAGAAATATAACGAGGTTGCAAAATCGATTATCATATGTGTATTATTTACACATTATAATTTTGCTACGATTCAGTTCTTATTGAGAAAGATGGAATTCTACATACGTGCAACCTTGAATATTCCTGCGATCGATCGATCAACGATATTACTCGATGTTTTAATTTAAGACCTGGCTATATTTCTTCCATCGATAATACGAGTATTAAGTATCATTGGAATGTATTGTACCATTTATTTTTATAACAACGAAATATTTACAATCAAAATGTAACAAAATACTTTCGATCATTAATAGAGCATTACAAATTTTTGCCATCGCAAACAATAGAAAGTGACCGTACAATACAATCGTACATCATTCTCAATTTAAGTTAAATTACATATAAAATTCATTCACATACCGACGCTTCATTGTGAAATTTCAAACAAATCAAAATAATTAAAATGTATAATTGAAACAATAATTTCGGACCAGTAAAAACAACATCAATTAAAGAAAAGCAACTATTTACGAAGACTAACGTTTTAATCCCGGCGCATTTACGGTACTTTAACTACTTAAGAATAATTTTATCAAAATTGTACAAGGAATTGTAAGTAAAACAGAATGCCGTTACCATTACTCGAATTTGAGTAATGAACGTATATGAAAATGTTCAATATCAGTTAATAATTGAACAAATAATAAACCATATAGAGTTGTGTAAGTGGTTAAAAAACCGTACAAATATTGCTTGGCTTTAATAAAAATACTTGTCAATGCACTAACAACTTTCTTATTAAATATTCCATTAGAATAAATATTGCAATCCTATGTATATTTGTATAAATGAAAAATTCATCGAGTTACAAATCTAAAATGTTACTTAAATTTGAAAACACTTTTCTTCCTCACATCACCCGGTAGATGTCTGGCACCTAATAAAAGTCGGGCTTTATCTTCTTCTTGCGGAGCGGATTCTTCCTGTGGACCTCTTGGCTTTATTTGTAATTTCTGCTTAATAGCTTGACTTAATATTACACGTCTAGAATCGCTTTTCATAGCCAAAAGAAGGTCGAGCCATGTCCAAGTAACATTATGATATTCTAACGTAGGTATTACCAGAGCAAAATCCCGAACATCTTCCAAATTTTTCTCTTTATTTCCCTATTGGTGGATTGCGTGTGTATGCGTGTGCGCGTGGAAAAACAAGTGATTTATTAATATTAGTTTGGTAACTCGTAATTTGTTTGAGAGCAATATGAAACAGAAATATGATGGTTTCGTGAAAATTGATTGTAAATACCTTATAAGAGACACGAACGGGTACTTCAGGTATTTTGATATATATAAATAGTTTATTTTTATCTGCTCGTTCTTTCATTTTTTCCACGTCATCCCTTCTTTCGATTGGCACATAAAAGGAGGAATCTCGTTGCGGTGCAGGTGGCTCCTCTATTCCTTCCGGATCTCTCTCAGGAAAACAGAATTTGAGCATCGTATTGAAAAACTTTTTCGTTAATCCTAACAGTAAAACGATTGATCTTAATTAGCATTGGAAGACAAATGAAAATGTTAGGATAGAAAACAAGCAGAATGGTGTAGGAAGAGGAGAAGGAGGAGAAGGAGGAGGAGGATATACGACAATATTCAAGTTACCTACCTATCGTTAGTGGAACTACATTGATTTCGAAATGTTCTTTGACGGATATTCCAGCAACCGGTGCTTTTTCTCTACAGAAAACGCGAAGAGCTCGTTGCCTATCAACAGGCATATTACTTTGCAGTTCAGTGGGTGTCAATACCTCCGTGTAGATTTGATTCGGCAATAAATTTGTCATTCTAACATATCCTAATTCAAGGAGATGTTCAACCGAATCGTCGGTTTTGCTAGTTTTGGTGTACAAGAAATTGGTTAATATAAGATCGGCGATTCCTAATTGACCATCTGCATCCGTTAATCTCCACTGAGCGTGTTTGAAGCAAATTTCTGCTACTCTAGCAACTGCTGCCGGTTTATCTTTCAACGTGGTAGAAGCTGTGGTTGGGGCGGTTGTTTCCTTATAACAGCTTAACATTACATCGAGTTCTTCCGCTTTTGCTCCGAGTTGTTCCTTACATTCGAAAACTCTAGCTTCTAACCGTTCCATTTCTGCTAATAACTCAGGGCTAGATTCCTCCGCAAGAGCTTTTTGCACCAAATACGTCTCACGCTCCAATCTCCTTAATTTTGCCACTAAACCACGCACAGTATTTTGCAGTTGTTGAATCGGCCGTTTTTGATCTTCAACCGAGTGTAACTGCAATTGAAATCGCATTCTCTGCAAACGTTCAGACGCTTCTTTTCTCCTCGGTTCTACGTAAAGAAGCAAATTGTTAACGATATCTAAAATCATAGCGTACTGCAACGAATTCGTGCAAACATCCAAATCGTGATGCATCAATGTAAACGCGTCAGCTGCTGAAAGATCTTTCCTTTCCCATGGGCTAACTTCTTCTCTTGGCGGTGGTGGAACTTGATCAATAGAGCCAACGTCTAAAGCTTGTCCATAACCAACGTAGAAGAATTCGCATTTACATCTCGAAACGATACGTTGTAATTGGTGTTGAGGGCCACCGCCACCGCCAACCGTTTGACTTACCACACCACCGACGCTCTGTCCTGAACCAACCAGCGCCGGCACATCTGGTAAACCAGCTATCACAGTTGAATCTTTCTCCTAATTTAATAGATCAAAAAACTTTAGTTAACATCAATTTTAAACAATTTTACTTGTACAACTTACCTTCTAACTATTTTCAACTTACTTGTATATTGTCTAATGTCAACCACATTATATTATCGTCGATATTTTCGTCAATGTTGGCACTGACAGTCGCATAATACTGCATACATTCTAACGATCCGACCCAGGTTGTCTTTGATACTAAAGTTCTCTCTTTCCACACAGGTTGATGAACTCTTTGCAATATTTCCGCTTTAGCCGCGGACAAGATCACGTAGCCTCGCGTTTCAATACCTTTCAATAATACCTGACTATTCACTAAGGCGACTGCAAAATACAAAGCAATACAATTTTTTCTTTTCTTTTTCTTCTTTTCCAGCTATACACTGATGTTGAACAAAATTAGATAATCGTAAAATGCACACACATACTTAGCCAATTTTTGTGAAGGACATCATCTTGATGACAAGCTGCTAGTCCACGTAATTGTTGACCTCTCGTTTGTACCGATAAATCGTCACTGAATGCAACCGGTTTGTTTGCAGCTTCGGCTATTAATCTCTGCAACATACCGACAGCTTCACCCTGTTGTGGTTTTGTGGCGGATGACGCATTTACTTGTGTCGCCACGTTTTGCACCTCGACTGATCTTGTTCGATTTTTGTGCGGTGTCGATGAACTTTCTCTGTGAAAGCCTTTTAGGGCTGCGGTAGACAGATTTTTCTTCAGCTGCTGAGTTTTTATGAAAGAATCAAAAAGTGCAAACGCTACATCTCTATTCGTCTTTGTCCAAGCCCCTTTCAAATCGTGTACGACAAGTCTATGCGTGGGAGTATCCCCTCCGGTGACTCCGGTTACCATTGCCTCTCTGCCGTAACTGACTCGAGCTACGCTCAAACAGTAACACTTTTCAACCGGTTGTCGGAGCGATGCGCTCTCCTTATCTTCGTGAAGCGCGCTTTTCAACCAAATTTCCGCATCACTAAGTTCGCAATTCATATACACGACCGACCATTCAGCTCTCGGTCGATGTATTAGACCGTCATCGATTGGATGCAAAGACAAATTGTGTTCGCAACTACATACCACTCTTCCACCAGTTACTTCGAAACCGCGTTGCATAGCGAATGACATCCAATAACTAACATGGAATTGATGGAAAGCCAGTGTCAACCGAACTTTCCTGTAATGCCTGCTCAACTGTTTCTTCCTAGGTCTGATATTCTTGAAAAGCGGCCCTTTTCTCGTTGGTCTTGTTGCGCCGGAGAGAATGAGTTTTAGATTTTCGAACCACCTAAGAGTGCTGCCGTAGAGTAAGGCGGTTGGTGCACTTGCTAAAGCTGGAGATCCAGTTGGCTTCGTCTCCAAAGAAAGGCTGACATTCAAATTTTGAGATCGAAACGCTCTGAACGAGTCGTGCTCTTGATTGCTCGAATATTCCGGTAATCTATCCGGAGCACAAGGTATCGCAGCATGATGGTCTCTAGGATCACCTAAGCAAACCCACGCTAATTTTATGCTCAAACGTACATTTGGTAAATGAAGTAATCTGCAATCATCGTATTTGCTGGCCGTACGGACATAAACATCCAAATCTCCTTTTACGATAATTCTTCCCTGCGTCCAATCGAGTTCCAATCCTGTCCATGTAAGTTCCATCTCCTCCGTGGTATTGTACGGATCCAATGAACCATGTAGCAAAACTGTTAACTGCTTCACGCAAAGTGTTAATCTTCCGTGGAGAGCCAATCGCATTTTGTCCCAAAATGGTAATGGAGGGCTCGGATCTCGTGACGGATGGATGATTTTCTCGAAACTGAGATTACATTGCGCTATAACTGGTTCCCAACAAGGCCCAAACGCATATCTGAACTTGTCGATATCCCAGTTCAGATCGTGATAATACTTCAAAGATGTCATGCCTCTTTCCACGACAATATCCTCCCAAGGAGTACCGATTTCAATTCTCACAGTTCGCCTGGCTCGTGGCGGTGCCAAAGCTTCTGCGCCAGCTAGTCTACCCCAAACGCTTAAACTTTCAACCAACAGTAACGGTTGCGGGAAATCCCGCAATTGTAATTTCCATTCGGCGCACTTTAAACTGATTCCTCTTACCCATAAGGTACTGAATTCAAGACCATCTTCTGGCCAGGGAGTTTCCGCGTCCATTTCTCGAAGAGCCCTCGTTGCATTTTCCATACCGTCGATCGATGGGTCGACTAAAGCCAATATCTCGATATCCGACATAGACCAAGCAAACAGACGCGTTCTAGCTGGGCCGGCGCGCTGCATTTGTTTCCACCGTTGTACATATATCTCCGCATTTTTTTTATTTAAACTAGCGTACAGTTCCTCAACTTTACCTTGAGGAAGTAACAAATGCGCTCGACAGAGTTCTTGCACTTTAGTATCAAGCATTGCTTGCCTTTTCAAGCTCTCTTTATATTCGTCCTCCAATAATTCGTAATTATCTCGTAAACGTACTTCAAACGGATCATCGCTTACTTCGAATATCCATTCTTTAATCTATAACATGTGAAATACTTTGGTTATATTTATTATAAAGAACAACTACTTCCATGTAAATCTACGTCTACTATATAAACGTACTTTTATAATTAAATCGCACGGTAAACGCTTTTCTTTTCCCTGACTCGATGACGATGACGATGAAGAAGAGAAGGATGACGACGATGACGACGATGACGATGACGATGACGACGACGACGACGACGATGAATGAATTTCTTTTAACCATTTTTTTATACTGAATAATTCATTCTGAATCGCGTCAGTAAATTGATGTTCGTAAGGAAAGCAAGCTTTTATTGATTCGATGTTGAGCATCCAAGTTTCGTTCCAATCCAAAACAAAACCTTCGTTACTTTGTCGTTCTAGTCGCACCTCTTCGCTGCTCAATACTCTGATTAATTCGAAACCTTCGATCATAATTATATCAGCCATATCTAAAGTTACACGCATATAATTAAGTCTCCATTCTCCTTGCGTCCAACGTAACTGGTCCGATGAAAGCTCTAAAAAGTGTTTCGGAGAAATATCTATAGATAAACTGATTCCACCAGTAGCCAATATATCTATTAATCGTTTTTGCTGTTTATCAGTGTCTTCATCTGTAGAAAGAAGATTAAATAAATTGTAGTAGTAGAAAGATATAAAAAAGAAAAATACAATAAAAGAAATGAAGGGTAAAAAAATAAAACGAACAAATGGATAAGGTATAGATTAACCTTGAGTAGTATATGTCGATGAGTCTCCACTTATAATTGATCTAAAATCTGCAGACTCCAACCAAAGTTGTAAGAGGCGAAGATGTAAATTTGGACTCCACGCTAGACTGGTACCATCTAAACTAATATTTATCGCTTCAGATGTAACTGCACTTTTGCACTTCCTTATAGCTAAAAATGGATGTGCCAATGCTTGTGCGTGCTGACAGACAATTGGTTCGTTTTTATTCAATGTGATCGCGCTAACACCCTCTGTTACGACCACTAATCGTTTTGTATTGTGCTCTAAATTTGCAGTATCCAAACGCATCATGACAGAGACTAAACAATCAATCGAGACATTGGTCTTGAACATCCTGATTAAAATTCTTAAATAGAATAGATCAATATATATGTAGTATTTTATATATATGTATATGTATATACATACGATTGTTTTCTGCGATAAAGAACAAATTACAATTTGTAATTTTGAGATTTAATTGAACAACGCTATCCGACTTTTTCGTATTTTTCATTGTTTCGGCTCTTCTATTGTACATTTGGCAACATCTGTAAAATAGCCAGTTTTTAGTAAATCAATCGGATTATTTATTTTTTATTTTTCACACATATCTTACTTGTATGCCTCTTTAAGAAATCTAGCTAGTTCCAAACTCCATTCAGTTACAAGAGCATCAACGGCAATCCCTATGGCATTGGTACGGGTCGTAGCTAATAATACTCCGATAGACAAAGGCGTTCCCCATCGATGAGATGTTTCCGAAATAATGGTATTGGAACCATTTAAGGTACAATACAAAGATTCCACTACTAACTCTGTGTTCCAACTATCTATTATATCTACGAAATTAAACGATCATCAAATAATTACTAGTAATTTACTATAATTACCATTAAGTTTAGTATATATTAAGTATCTTAATATAGAGGAATAAGTAAAACGTATCAATTACAAGCCACATTACACATACCTGTAAGTGTATTTAGCGAAAATTTCATATGTGCTACACCACACGAAGCTTCGTGAACATCCAATAATTTGATGCATAACGACGAATCATAAAGTTCAGTATTTACTCTAATGTCTAACCATGGTAATTTATTTTTTAACGTTATACTATCGACAGGTCTTGAAACTTCATTATCGGTATTACACAATATCGACTCCCAATCTTTATGATCATAAATAATAGAAAGATTACTGATCTGTGTAGCAATTTGTAAAACGTCTTGCTCCATCTAAGTGTATAAGTAATAATCATATTACATTGTAATATAAATCTATTACAATACAATGTGAAACAGTAACAATCTGTAGACACAAGTCCCGTAGTACCTTTGAATTTACTATTAACGATCGTAATGTCAAAACAGGGAGTTTACTACGAATTGATAATCCATCCAAATTTAAGGTGAAATTTAATAACATGTCAGATGGTTGGAATTTCGTGCTAATTTGCAAACCCTTCATTGTACCTTCCAAACCAAGTACTACGCCATCTTCTCTACCCGTAATTATGGAAGAATTACCCACTTTCAGGATAAAATCCTGAAAATATATTTAATTATGTTTATCTTTTTTAAATCTTTAATAATATACGCTTTTGTCTTTGAATTTGGATAGATCAGTGGTAGATAATAATGAATTCACCTTTGGTATAACTGGTGCTAACCGAGCTAAGAGATTAGTAGAAGGATCGACACGTGCATCTGAATACGAAGATGCAGCATTAGTTAACGAACTTCTGTCTTTGAAGAATGTAATGAGACCTGCTCCTCCAGAACCCTCTGTCTGCGTTATTCCGATGTACAATTTCTATAAATTATATCCTGCTTGATTCCAATCTAATCCCATTGCAAAGGACAGTTGTTCAGGATCATCCATTAAGTGTGCTAAACACAAATAGCTATCGTTCAAAGCATTGAGCTACATCGTTAAATCACAACATAGTATCTCATTACTTCCTAGCCTTTGCAATTTGCGTGTTAGAACAAATAAGCTTGTGTGACATATACAAATCCTATAGACAGTCTCTTCATACCTCTACCGAAAGTTCCCCTTGCGCTTTCAGAGTCGCTTCGGCAGTTCCAGCGAAGGATATCTGTGAAAGACAAGCGTCTGATGCATGACGTAACAATTTCATGGCACCACCTATGATAGCAGCAGATGCAAGAAGAGTACGAGCTCCATGAACAACACTACCATCTAAAGTCAGACTCTCTGCACTTCCATTAGCTAGCCAACCATTACCCAAAACCAGAAGACTTAAATTTTCTATATGAACAGCCATAAACTAAAACATTTCAAAACAGTTGTCAAGTTAGCGAGTAATCTTAGTTGAAACCATTTCATTAGCATAGTACGATAATTTTATAGAAATAAGTTATCATATTCATTAGTATATAGATTTAGTGTGATATACATACTTGTACAAAAGTTATAATTATCGGTGGAATTTTTTTATTTTGAAAATCCATTGGCTTCCTTGGTTTTCTTACTATCTGTACAGGTTTTATTGGAACATCTTTATTGATTCTGACATCCTTCATAATGACAGCTAAAAGTTTTGCGACATCACTGCTAAAAAGACTGCTTCTTATACTGATCTCTTCCACTTGCTAAAATTATAAGAAATTAAGCACTATATATATATATATATATATATATATAATTTGATTTTGTTAAAATTTAATAGATCGACTCTTTAAAGCTTTGGAAAATGAGAACACAAATGACAATGTAAATTTTTCTATCTTTTTCTAGAGAAACTTACCAATGTAAAGCCATTTTTCGAAATATTTACGTCCCGTAATATAAAATATGGTAATGAAATGTGACCAACACGTAGATAAATTTTGTATCGTCTCTTTACTAACCATGCCAAGAACCTTGGTATCACCCTGATAGATAAATAAAGTAACATTACTAGTCAATAAAATGTACCAAAATGTTATAAAAATTATAGTATAATATATATAATCATTATGTATCTTACCAAGTAAAACTACAATAGAGAATGAAACAAGTCATACACAAGGCGACTAAACCAGTCATTTTTACAAATTACATACTGCAGGAAGAATGTAAATGTAATCGTTTCGTAACACTAACGCAAAAATTATTGTTAAAACAATTAAATAACAATACCAATTTCAGATCAAATACGCTTTAAAATTTTCTGATCACCAGCTGATCAAACTGTAACATACCCATACCTTACACCTGCCTATACGTATTTACATACGTTTTTACTATACTTGGTTCGTTCACAACATATCGATATATCGATGTTTTCGATAATGTGTTTGAAAACGAGCATAACTTGGTTATTCGAAACTTCGAAACACTCGGTATCATTCAAGGTGGTAGATCGAAACAAATCACAAAATTATTATTAGAATATTGTCAAGTGACGAACTTATTTACATATACGGTTATTGTGCAACAAGGAGAAAGTATACTTTGCTCTACGAGTACCTTTACATCGTGCATTAATATTGACAAAACTTAACGACTAACCTCACAGCTGGGAATTAAGAGTAAGGTTAGTCCATACATATGTATATTTTATTTTGACAATAGCGTAGTTCACTGTTTAATCAACAAATTTATAACAGTACGTGATCGAATATCGAAATGATAAAAGATCAAGAATTCAAGTAGAGACTCTAATGTATAATGTACAAAAAAAAGAAAACATGTAGTACGGGCTAGGGGAAATTCTAATTTCGTTATATGACATAAGCTGCGTGCATACGTGCGGATGTGTGTGTCAATCAAAATCAGGAAAGTTTAATTCGACCGTTGTACGATTTTATATCTATGTTGACACGTAGACATATCATTAAAAGGGAAGACATATATATGTAGAAGTTGAGATTACCACCCACGTTGGAAGAATCAGGATAATGATAATAACAACGATAATAATAATAACGATATAATAACGATAATAAAGTCGTGAAAGGGTTAACATTTGTAACGATATCATATTTTATTACAAAAAATTATAGAATATTGTATTACAGAAAATATAAATTTGTGAAAAAATCATAAAAATATCAAATTTCATTTGTCCCGTAAAAGTGACGCACACAGATCATAGTGGCATTAAATCATTCTATACCAAATAAAATGCGTAGCAACGAAAATTTCACATCAAGTGTCGTGTAACGCAAACAAATTTTTTTTTAAAATACTTTATATGTATCTTTTTATACAACCATATAGTGATTGGTGTGGAGAATCGTATCATCTGCTCGCCACGCATTTTTACATACATAACCAATGTATTACCGCAGAATGAACCAATGACACTGCCTATTTATTACAATTTTAGACATTAACTTGTAAGAAACTATGACTATAAGAGACGATATAGGACTGGAAGAAAACACAAAATTGAACAAGCTTCTCGAGACTGTTTTTATAGCGAAAATGAACGTGTTATCTTGCTGTTTCAAAATTTATCAACTTTGAAGCTTTGAAATATGCGAGTCTGTAAACGAATAAATACAGCGAATGCAGTACATGATATAAAAAAAAGAAAAGAGATATTAGAAAGGACTCTGGCGTTTGAAAGGCAGAAGTGGCTGGCAAATAATATGCGAATACGTTGGTATCTATATGTGGATATGCATGTAGCATTTCTAGAGCAAGAATTGGAGACATTTAAATTATCGGAAAGAGGTAATTGTATTTTACAACGATATCCATGAAAAATCTAAGACGTACGTTTCGGCTGATTTACACAGGTTTATTAGGTTGCTATGCGAATATCGATTGAAACCGCGCGTTCCATCGAAAGGGGCATAAACCGAGTTTTACCGAGAATTCTCGAGAAGAGTCGCACGATGTGGAATCTAGTTTCTCGACAAGTGGGCCTTGTCATGTACTGCAGGATCGTAGACGACCACGATGAATCAAAAGTAAGAAAACAGAATCAAAATTAAAGTAAGAAGCAAATTTTTTAAAATCGATAGGATAAAGGACAAGAAAGAAACAAGAACAATTCGAGAGGACATGACACGACGAGGAATCAAAGAAAAAACGGTGAGTGAAGAATAGGAAGAGCGATGAAAAAATGGAAGATGTAAGAAGGATGAGAAAAATTAAAGCTGGAAGGAAGACGTTATTTTTATCGTCGTCGACGAGGACGAGGACAAGGACGAGGACGACGACGACGACAACGACGATGACGAAAACGACGAATACGACGACGAAGAGAGAAAAGTGACAGATTCGAGGATAATTTAGCAGCGGATGCAAGTATTTACAAACGATCTCGTTACGTTATGCGACACGAAGGAAGTAGAATTACGAACGATATTCTATCGAAATGGTGCTCGGGGCAAAGCAATACGTTGATGAGACCGGAACGCAGAAAGTTTAGACGCGTGCATGGACTTGAGCTTCCGTTGCATCCCCAACAAGTGACCGGCTGGGTGGTGATCTTAATTATTGTGGTAAATACGTTCGCGGTACTGACGCCGCTTCTCGAACCGAATTTACGTCCGGCTTTTTCGATCGCGATAGCTGCTATCTTTTTTACGCATATTTGCTCTCATTTGGCGGTACTTTTATTGGACCCGGCGGACCCACGCGTCAGATCTCAGCCAACGAACAAGGTTTTACCGGAATTCGACCGAGAGAAACACTCGCACGTGATCGAGGACGGTAGATGTCATCTTTGCAACATAAACACCGAAAGCAAGAGGACGAAACATTGTTCGATTTGCAACAAATGCATCGTCCGATTCGATCATCACTGCAAATGGCTCAACAATTGCATCGGAGCTAGAAACTATCGCGCTTTTCTAGTTTGTTTGATTTCCGCTATTCTAGCAAGCCTGTTTGTTACTGGTCTTTCCGTCGTCGAATTGTCCTCCTCTTTATTCTTCGATCGACTCGCAAATCTGACAATGGAGAATAACACAACCGATCCCGTCATTCCCTTTATTGTTCCTGCCTCGGACACCACTCTTATAATTGCTATTTCCGCCATTGGAATTCTCTCGGCGATCGTAGCAATACTTTTACTTCATTTATGCTTTTTTCACGGTTACATCGCCTGTCTCGGATTAACCACCTACGAATACGTACGAAACAAAAGGGAGAAGAATTCTGTCGCTGCCGCCGTCGCGATCGCTGCAGCCGCCACTGCTGCCGCGGCTGCGGCTGCTGCCGCTGCCTCCACCACCTCTACTTCCACAAACACCACCATCACAGCCGCTACTACTACTACCACCGCCGCTACACTCACCAATCAACCAACAACAGTTACGGATAACGCTTCCACGATAACCGTGCAGCAAATAGTTGCCGAGTCTACGAGTACAAGGGTACGACATGGCTTCTGCGAGTTCATTTCCGCCTCTCATCCTCTAGTATCACCCTTTATGAATAATGCAAACTCATATTCGCGTCGCGGTATAAACGACAGCCGAAACGAATGTCTCGAAAGAAAATCTCCTTCAACTCGATCCTCTTACTCCGATCGAGAAAACGAAAAGAAAAATTTCCGACTTTGTTTCTCGGCGTACAAGCCCGAATCATCGCGATTCGATGAAACCACGTCGGCCATGGGCATTTCGACGGTCGCGGATGTATCGCCGTCGCCGTCGGCAGCAATAAATACCGAACAATTTACGATGTCTCGAGATTGTAACGCTACCGCCGCTGGTTTATCAACACCGTCACCTGTTTTTTGTTGCTTCGCCGCACTCAATTCGCCATTAACTATGCATTGTTGTACGGCAAACGGCAGACCGAACGTGTTGGAATCCAAAAAACGATCCAGTTGTGACGATACGTCCGACCAGGTGGTGCGCGTTTCGACAAACTCGTGCGAAACAGTTGAAAGAATAGCAAGATTTCTCCGGACCTATCTAAGTAAAGGAAAAAGGAGGAGAAGATGCAGGAAGAAAAGGAAGAATCGACAACAGTCGTTGGACGCGACTAACACGTCGCAGACACCAAAGTCCAAGGAAATTGATACTACTGATTTCAATCGGAATCGCAATCGGAATCGGAATCTAACGACGATCAAGGAAACGATGGCAACGGTGCCATCGTGGTCATCGTCGTCGTCATCATCGTCACTCTCCCATACAGCCACCGTCTCTTCTTCGTTCATCGTTCCGTTCGAAACGCTGGCGACTGACGCAACAACAACAACAACATCAGCACGACGATCTTATTCGAAACCTCATGCGTTGCATCGTTCACCGTCAATCACAGAATCCGATTCATTGGACTTACAACAGTATCGGAACTTGGTCCGATCACAGAAAATGCTCGGATCATCCACGACATATAGGAGATCGAACACACGATTTCTTTTTCGAAGAGGACAAACAGCCAAAATCAAATCACAAATGACGCAATCTATCAAGCTGTCTCCTATTTTGGAATCGGAATTATCGAAACCTGCCACACCACGATCGACGCATTCTTCTCTGTCGTCGTATTCCGGCTTCTCCAACCGTTCCATTTGTTCATCATCGTCGTCATCATCGTCATCTGTGCCGCGCCCTTTGTCGTCTTCACAAGTCGCTCGCGACCCGTTTCATTTTCACGGGAAATGTGAAATCCATCGTATTGATTGATTACTCCGATCGTTTGCTCCGCTGCTTCTTCGGCTTAAAACGGCTCTAATACGCGATAAGCAGTAAACTCTAAAACCGTCATGTTCTTTTCTTGGCAAACTTAAATGTGAAAAGGGAATATGGTAGAGAAAAAGGGGAAGAAACGGGGGGAATAGTTGTGTGAATGCACCACATCTTTCATCCTAGATTTAAACATCATAAAGTGAGTACCGTAAGTGAGTAATCGTTTCCATATCGTAAGAACAGAATCTTTTGAACAAAACTCATGCTGCTCGCTTAAACTGAAAAATTAATAAATTACCTTCTCTTATGTACTCATGATCATATATTTTTGTAGATGTCATCAGTTTCAGTAAACACATCCGATCAACTCGCCACAGATTCTGCTACATCTGAGACGAATATTTGGGAAAATGTATTAAGTTCTCCACGATACGTAGTTGCACCAATGGTCGACGCAAGCGAATTAGCCTGGAGGCTGTTAAGTCGTCGTCATGGTGCGCACCTTTGTTACACTCCGATGCTTCATTCTTCCGTGTTCTGTCGAGATCCGAAATATCGTCGAGAGGCTCTTACCAGCACTGCCGAAGATCGCCCATTAATCGTCCAGGTATACGACTCACATCTCTCTCTTTCGACTTTAATCGCCGTTCTATCTTTAACTCATATTCGCATTGATCTCGTTTATTACAGTTTTGTGGCAACGATCCGAATACGCTATTAGAGGCAGCACTTTTGGCAGAACCGTACTGCGACGCAGTGGATATAAACATTGGTTGTCCTCAAGCTATCGCGAAACGTGGTCGTTATGGTGCTTTCCTTCAAGACGATTGGGACTTGCTTCGACGAATCGGTTCGTAACATAAATCTTAAATATAACGTTACATCTCCAATTTATTTTCCTCTTACGAAATATTACAGTAAGTACTTTGAGCAAAAGTCTCCGTGTGCCAGTTACTTGTAAGCTTCGTGTATTTGCGGAGATCGATAAAACTGTTAAGTACGCGCAAATGCTCGAGACCGCTGGGGCACGATTACTTACCGTGCACGGACGAACTCGGGAACAAAAAGGTCCATTAACCGGTATCGCATCTTGGGATCACATCAAAGCCGTCAGGTATGATTAACAATTACTCTTCGTATCTTCATTTGGCGTGTATCTTCCAGTCAGTTGCTATTTCTTATTATTTCAAACGTTCAGACAGGCCGTCACAATTCCAGTGTTTGCGAATGGTAACATACAGTGTCTGCAAGATATCGAAAGATGTATAGAGGAAACCGGTGTTCACGGTGTAATGTCAGCAGAGGGCAACCTTTACAATCCGTACATATTCGAAGCTCGTTATCCACCTAGTTGGGAGCCAGCGCTTGAATATTTGGATTTGGTGGAACGTTATCCAGCCCCTCCTTCTTACATTCGTGGTCATCTTTTTAAATTGTTCCAACACACGTACGTATGAAAAATCAATTATTTGTAGCTTCCGTTTATTTTCGATCTCTATGTACACTATATAAATAATTTTCGAAATTACAAATCGACTTATGCATTCAGCGTTCTTTTAACTAGAGAGTAGACTTTGTTTAGCAGAAAATAAAGAAGAGAGAGAAAATTTGGCCCGAAACTCTACCATGGAATCCTTCAGAAACGTCGTATACGCTTTGAGGGATCGGTATCTGCCTTATCACGAAGGTCGTTTAATCTGGCAGGAAGAAATGTCCGGTTCGTAGGCTCTACCATATATTCGATTATATTATATTCCATTATATACTTTATTCTTCATTCGCATGACATACATATATCCACTTTCCTTCTGGCTGTGTATACATTTTCTCTTTGTATTTTTAATTACACTATCGTTATATACCGCCAAAGTATGACTGTTGTTACTTACTTGCATTCTATATTTCAGATCATAACTTAAAACTACCTCCCTGGTTGTGCCAACCATATATACGTCATCTTCCAGAGGAGAATATACAAAAGCTAGAAATTGAAAGGATCGAAACGGTTGGTTTCCACTATTCTACTGCAATTTCCTTTTCCTTTTTCCTATCCCTACTTCTATTTCTATTTCTATCTGTATCCCTATCCCTATTCTTTTCTTTCTTTCCCTTATCATATGATATAATTGTTTTTTTATTTCGATATTCAATTTTTGTAGCAAAATGAAACGATCAAGAGAAAATTCAGAGATGAAGAAGGAAATGAGATATCACGAAAACGGCTGAAGAAGCTCAAACGAATAGCGCGTCGCCCCAACAGACCAGCTATCATCGTGAAAAGAGGATCTGATTTGTGTTGCGATTGTCCAAATCCAGTGGTTTGCAAAACTTTATTTTAAACATAATCTTTTGTTATCAATCCGAATGAAATTTATTAATCTCGCCGTTACGTTTTCTCCCGTAGAGTCTCAAATGTGTTCATAAATTATGCCGACAGTGCTGTAGAAACAAATGTTTCACGGAAAATCTGGATTGTGCCGGACACAGAAATTTAACTAAAACTAGAAGACAAATGGCGATAGAATTTGCTGCGAAACGGAAAGCTATTCAAGATAAAATATGACACTGTATAATATTTTAAGTTATAAAAACAAAAATTAAATAAATAAATAAATAAATAAATATATATACTATTACATGTACGTAATCATATTTTGTGAATATTGTATTAATATTTATACATGATCACAGTTATGATAACTGCTATTATTCACAAATTATACTACAAATTGCTTCATCAAGTATTATAAAGTCATCTTTATGTACAACTTACAGCTTATTATGATTCCTACAGTATCATGACGTAAATTTCAAGGTAGTTTATTAAGTGCTCGAAAATGCCGATGCAATCGTTTTCATTAATACTGCGTACATATCGCTTTTTTCTTCTGAAAGTACCATATCTCTCTGTCTATTGTCATCATTATACCACTGTTTCTTATTTATAAGCATAAGAACTATAAGAACAGGTAAATGAATCAATGAAAAACGAAACAGTTTGCGTGAACTTCTACTATCAGAGTGCTTGTGAAATTCCCAAGCTAGAAAAGAGAAAATACAAAGTTAAATTTACTTTCATTCCTCTTCCTTTTCTTTTTTTCAAAATATCAGTATAAATATGTTTTCGACATACCAAGGTAAAGAAAATATGCATTAAGTGGTGTCGATAACAAGGCAAACCAACAATTTGTTACATCACAAACTGGTGCTAAATAACAAAGACCCATTAATGCAGCGGTATAACGTAATGCTGTTTTACGACAAAGTTTTGGATTCGTGACTGCCATCATTCTATAACCGGCACGTGAATAATCTGGTCTCAAATTCCATGATAAAGCATTGAAATGAGGAAACTGCCATGCATATAATAGACCAGACATTATCCAAGCACCTGGAGATATTATATTGCCGACACAAGATGCCCAACCCATTAATGGTGGTATGGCTCCGACTAAATAACAGTTGATATGTAATCTCAGTTAGTATAGTGAAAAACATTAAAATACAATAACAAAAGTATCATAATATACTTACCTATGGAACCCACCCAAGTATTTAAAATACTAATGCGTTTCATAGGAGTATAAATAAGAGTGTACAGAAGCAGATTAGCTGCTCCCAAAGTAGCTGTTAATCCATTAACTTCGGTATATAATAATAATAATCCACTGAAGCCAGATACCGTTGCAAACATTACTGCATGGCCAGGTCTACTTGAAAAATTCTGTTATAGATAACACTAGTTCTAAGCTAAAGAATCTGGATGCTTCTGTAATTGAAACTATATCCTACATACGTTAAGTAACCTCTAACCAACACTCTGTTCTTTGTTCTTGACATCTGCGCATCAAAAGGAACTTCAAAAAATTGATTGATAGCATTTGCTGTTGCAGACACTAATCCAGTACCCATAGAACATGCAACAAATGTAAAAGCATCGAAAGGCCCTGGTGCTAATGCATATCCAGCCATGGTTGTTACAACTACCAAAGCTAAAAATAATCATTTGATTCTCCATTTTTTCTATTCAAACAAATTATCGTATAAAATATCAATGTTTTTGTTAAAGATATTAGTTTCTCTTACATGTTAACCGTATCTTAGATAACATGAAGCAATGTTTTCGAAGTTTGCCAGAATCTAATTTTATACACTGCCATTCTTGTTCATTTTGCATGTATAAATTCTTTTGCTTTTCATTGTTCGTTATATCTACACATTGAGTAGGCTTTTGGTGATCAAACGATGTAACAAAGTTAGGTGATATCTTCTGATTTTTGACATTTTTTGTGTCTAATAAACATCGGTATTTCTGTGTACGGGATAATTTCTTTACGCTTGATGTAGCCTCGGTAGAATACTAGGATAATTTGTCAGAAAAAGTAACAAAATATTGAAGACTTAATAATATTGGAAAAAAGTAAACACACATACTGTAGCGATAGACAGTTTCAACGATGATAGGCATACGTTACGGGAGATCCTGATTGAGCAAAAAATAAATAACATGATAAAAATACGTCGTATAAAATCGTCAATGTTTCCTTTTTTCTATCCTGAAAATAACATGGGAACCAGTTGGTTATCGATTATAATGTAACCAATAACGAAAGAAGGCAGGTAAAATGTTTCAAGGTTTCCTTAAAATCAAATGTTCAACTTACATCATGATATATTTTTGTTTTTACAACTTTTAGTTCGTGTTACGTAAGAAAGCTTTGAACAAAAACACATTGCGCTGAAACTTTAAATAATTTTACTAGACTATTACAGTCTACGCTTGCTTAAGTAATCGAATAGAAACTCATTACACTAAACGAGAGCTCGGACTATGCTCGGTCTAGTTGAACCGAATGAAAGAGACTATGAAATGAAATCCTAAACGCATCAGCGTATGATCGAATTTTAGAGGAACGCGATCGCAAGATAGCGCTTCATGTTCAAAATCCTTGTAAGCAAGTCTCATTTCTTCGTAAAGTATTCGTGATCGAGCGATATACATATTTACTAGTATATAAAAAGAGAAAGACAAATAATAGAATAATATGTATATCTCACGATATATATTTTTCTCTTTTTCATCTCCTTTAATTATAAGATGACTCATTAGTATTGTGTTCCTACCATCCAAACTTTGTACATGTGATAAATATGTATACAAGTATTATTAATCGATGAATGATATTTATAACAAATTAGTTAATAACAGGTTGAAAATTAAATGAATAACAATTTATTCATTATTATAAATGAAATAAATTATAAAAGGAATTTGATAAAAATTTTGCAAAGCAGAAATTCTTAATCTTCATATAAAAGAATTAAACACGATATACGTATGTATGCAAGTATACTACGTATATATACTGAGATTCATTTTGAGAACAAAGATAATAGATTAAGAGAAAAGCAGAAGGAAAAGCGAGATAGAAAATTTGTATGTATCAACGACAACGATAAATGAAGAGTAGTGCAATACCGTGGTAGAAATAGAAATAGGGATAGAGGAAGATACAATATTACGTCAACACGTTTAAAGAATAATTAGAGGAAAAAGAAGCGCTCGTGTGTGTACTTTACATTTTGTAAACAAATCTTAATGGTATTCAGTAACATTAAGTATTCATCCAGTAGGATAGTGGAATCTTCGTTGGCGACGTGTGCAGCACAAAAGGAGAAATAGAAAACCGATAGAAGAATGATAAGGTTATACCAGTGTATGTTTTATGAAATTTGACATAAATTTGGCGTATTAGTAATACAAAAGTTGTGATTGGAACGTAGAGAAGAGAGAAGGGAAGAAGAGAAAGTAAGAAAAAAAGAAGAGAGTAAGAGAATATTATCAATTTAATCGGTATGCCGTGGAGTCATAAAAATGTGATGTTCGCGAGGGTCGGTTCTGCCCTATTTTACGGGTTATCTTCATTTATGATCACAGTTGTAAATAAGACAGTGCTGACGTCGTTCGAATTTCCATCGTTTCAAATGCTCGGCATAGGACAAATGTCGGCTACCATCATGTTACTTTTTGCAGCAAAGAAGTTGCGCTACGTTGAATTTCCTAACCTAGAAGTAACAACGTGTGTCAAGATATGGCCATTACCAATCATTTACATCGGTAACATGATCTTTGGATTAGGTGGTACGAAACAGCTGAGCCTTCCGATGTTCACCGCCCTTAGACGATTTAGCATTCTTATGACGATGATCGCTGAATACTATATTCTCGGAGTAAGGGCGCGTGTTTCCGTTCAGTTGAGCGTATACACGATGATGGTCGGGGCAGTGGTGGCTGCATTAAATGATCTTGCTTTTAATTTGGAGGGCTATCTTTTTATCCTATTGAACGATTTCTTCACGGCCGCCAACGGTGTCTACATGAAGAAGAAATTGGATTCGAAGGAACTAGGAAAATACGGACTGATGTACTATAATTCATTGTTTATGATTGTCCCAGCGATTAGCATTGCCTACTGGATGGGAGACATGCACTCTGTCATAGAATTTCCACATTGGAACAATGTGTTCTTTCTTATACAGTTTGGGCTTTCGTGTGTAATGGGTTTTGTATTGTCCTACAGCATGATACTTTGTACACTTTATAACTCTGCGTTGACCACCACGATAATCGGATGTTTGAAAAATATATGCGTTACTTATCTCGGAATGATGATCGGTGGTGATTACATATTTACGTGGTTAAATTTCGTAGGATTGAATTTAAGCGTTGTCGGTAGCTTGGTTTACACTTGGGTAACCTTTCGAAGGAAGGAATCGTCCGAACCAAAGTATTCTCCGCTTTCTGATGACCAAACGACGAATAAAGTGCAAGCTGTATGATCGATGTACAGAGCAACGAAGTCGTGCCATATGTCGCCGCAGCTCTTTCTGTTCTTCTCTTCCTCTCTCTCTCCGTTGCTCTCGCTTCCTCGAGCCCATCACCTTGTTTCTCTGTTTGGTGTTTTGTATCTGTGTTAGTGTTCGACACGTGTCACGTGTTCTTCTTGTTGTGGAATAATGCTTTTGGGAGCCGGAAAAAGAGGGAACGAAATGGGAATAGGGAAAGAGCAGCAAGCGTGACAAACTATAGTAATAGTAATAAATAAGATATAAGATTCCATACCAAAGCGATAAGACCGTTACCGGATAGAAGAAATGAATAATAAGATGTTGCGCGCCATAGCGTATCACCTTTACCTTGTGAAATACAACTTGTACATACGTACTTCGAAATCTCGAAGGTGCAATATACTATCATTAATAATGCACGTGTACAAAAGTACTTTATAGTGAATAAATTTAATTTCTGGAGAAAAGAAACACGATCGATTCTCATTCAGTCCTCCGTCAGTTTCAGGCTGGCCACTTCGAAGATTATTCAGCAGCACTGGCTGCTCGTCATCCTTCACGATGGATTACGCGAAACATCGTGTATCTCTGTCGCCGGTGCAACGTGCAATTTTGGCGGCCGGTGCAGCCGCGATCTCATTCGTTGATCCTTTTCGCGGCGACATGATCGCATGCTTGGGAGAAACGACCGGTACCGATGCTCTTTCCTACTGTCATCAAAAAATGCTCGCAACCTCCGAGGGATCTCGCATTCTTGCCAGAAAACCACGTATATCCTCGTCTACGATTGACTTTTCCGCGCTAAGACGATTACCACAAGGAACACTTGGCAGGATCTATTGCGATTTTTTGGACGTTAACGTAAGCTCTTTCGACTTGACTCCACTCGATTCGATTCGATTCGATTCGATTCAATTCGATTCAATCCGCGCACATCTTTCAGTTTTCATATTTCATTTTCCATGTTTCGCTACACGTATAATTCGTAATGAAAATTGTTACTGCATCGCGCACTAGATAGAGATATACGTAGACGGCGATCATACCAATCGATCGGTCGTTTCTTACAAATTACATCATATACTGAAATTATTAGCGCGTTTCTGCAAATTGGAACAAAAATATTGGTCTGTTACAGAACGTGTCCCCCGATTCTAGACCTGCGGTCAGATTCGTTGAAGATACTGAATTAGCATATGTAATGCAAAGATATCGAGAAACACACGATATTTATCATGCTCTACTTCTAATGCCAACTACGATGCTTGGAGAAGTGACGGTCAAGTGGGTAGAAGCGTTACAATTACGATTACCAATGTGTTTCAGCGGAGCGATATTTGGAGCGTTCCGATTGCGTCCAAGGTAAATTCATCGAGTGAATCTCGAGCCCGATACTTGCAACCGATCGATGGTTTTGTCTCCATCTTTTTTTTATTCAATTCGCCGGATTTTATCCAGTCCAATTAGTTGGATTTCTCTTTGGCGTTTTAGGCAAAGGAAATTATATCTCGAGCATCATCTGCCTTGGGCTATTAACACAGGAATTGATACAAAATTTCTCTTGGGAATCTACTTCGAAGAACGTTGGGAGCAACCCCTTGCCGAGTTTCATCGAGAAACAAACATCATCCCTTTGGTGCCGATAGAAACCATTAGCAATGAAATCTGAAATTCCTCGTACGCTTTTCCCTCTAACAGTCTTAATAGTCTTACATATATTATAACACCAACAATAGACACAGCTTATTAGATAGTGTATAACAATTTTTATTTACCGTAACGTTGGAAATATGAAGAATATAATTTTTAATGGGATACGTATGATTTGTATTACAAATGTCGATCGATGTAATCGCACATTTAAAAAAATTTATGCTTCTATAGAAACGTACGCGTAAATATCAACGCTCGATACGATGAGAGTACGATCGATTCACCCGTGAGGATACAATCCGATTGGTAATGCTTGGGTGTAATATCCTAAGATATTCGGTAAGTGTTAGCAAATCGATCGATAATTACTTTTTAAAGTCGCGTACCGTCTAATTTGTATGAAACAACGTTCGTGATATTGATTGTCCCATTTGGTTTGTAGTAACGCCCGCAAACCGCTATTACTGGCTATCTTTTTGATATGCAGTTTTATCTATTACTCTACAAATATTTGCAGCGTAACGGCGTAACACATTCGAATGCAAAACTCGAGCACGTGAATTTATTCATGTATACATGCGAAACAACGCAATATCCCTCTTTGCAAACCATCTTCCGCCTAGCTTTGATAAAAAGTAAATATTAACGGTCCATTGAAAAGTTCATTTCTGCTGTATTCGTTTGCGTGCTCGATCGTTTAAATTCACGTATCTCTCTTGCCGCGCGTTTTTCCAAACCGGTAAATCTTATTTATTTTTCATATGCAACGCCTTATTCCTCGTACATACAGAATGAGCAGTATTGTAATATTATTGGGCGCTAAACAAGCTGAGGTACTAGACATTCGAATTGTAACGCAATTGCAACGTCTATTTGTTTCGCTGTTGGAATATTCGTATGTAAAGAATCACGGTTGCAATGTTGAATCATCGATTGTTTTTGCATATTACAACCGATCATTTACAGTTGATCGAAGGACAAGACAATATGATTTCTTAGTATGGTGCTTTGTGTTTCACGATTGCGGAAACTCACTCACTCACTCACTCACTCACTCACTCACTCACTCTCTCTCTCTCTCTCTCTCTCTCTCTTGCTTGATGTATGTGAGTGTGTACAAGTGTGATTGTGTGTGTATATTTCTATATGCATAAAAGTTGATTTATATATAAACCTAATTGAGCATTAAAAGTTAATGGCCAGAGCATCCTGAAGCGATTACGAAGAGTGTTTGTAATGGAGGAAAGAAATAGTTTTACGATATTTTTAAGATGGATTGAAATATACATTAGGAATAGATATAAAAAAGAAATTAATGAAGCGAAAATACAGGTTAAGTCAGCATAAAAAGCTGAAGTTTACGTACAGGATGCTTCTTGGCTGATTGTAACCATTTGGTCCGTGCTACTCGATCTCGAGTATCTCGAACGTTCAATCGAGGGCTAGTCTCTCGAGGTATAGGTGAATTTCCGCAAA
Organism: Bombus terrestris; assembly: GCF_910591885.1. NCBI lineage: Eukaryota > Metazoa > Arthropoda > Insecta > Hymenoptera > Apidae > Bombus > Bombus terrestris. The sequence continues at coordinate 12,763,646 of NC_063275.1, forward strand.
CTGGGGTCTGTCCTCGATTCGTGTACTCCAACATTTTTTCATTACACGGTAGAGATCATCCGGACAATGATCGGGTTGTGAAAGAATTCGATGATGATTTCTTTGGTCGTTGTTGTCATCAGGCTGTTCATTACAACCGATATACGTTTCGTTTTGGTAACAGCGGCCACAGTTTTCTAAAACCTGTGCCACTGTTAAATCCGCATATGGTATCTCCTTACAATTTAGAAAAATTTCCCAAACTGTTACAGCAAACGACCAAACGTCGGCTCGGCAACTACGTTTACCCTGAGAGGGAAAACAAAAATGAAAATAAATAGGGTCCGTAGCGAAGTTAACGATAGCAGAAACATATACTCGAGGCGCACAAGACGAGGAGACGTAGCTATGACGATAATGTAGAGATGAAATGAAGAGGAAGTAAGAAACAGTCGCTTACCAGTAACACTGCTTCCCATGCCATCCAACGAAGAGGAACTTTTACATTATGCCCGTCGATGAAATAATGATGATCATATTTGCTACAATATATGGCATGATCCGATATCTTTATTGTCAGATCCTGACCAACAATGCAATTCCTAAAATATTACACAACGTATATATCGAGGATCGATTAAGTCGATTTATTCCTTTATGGACTTTGTCATTTTTTTCTCGATTTACTTACCTGGCTGCTAAATCACAATGTGCAATATTCATGGATTCCAAATACTTCATGCCAGATGCAATTTGGGTAATAAAGCTTAAATGGTTGTCATAGCTGCGAATAGAATATGATAGAATAGAAAGGAAATTGAAAAGACAAATACACTATTGATATATAATCACGATATTTTACTCACCTAATATCGTCCTTGTTGTCCAAATTATCAGCGCGACTTTCTAAGAAGGTAAGGAGATCTCCGAATCGACCGAACTCGAAAATAGCCCCAAACGGTTCCTCTTCTACCAAGGCCATCATCTTTGCTATGTTTGAATTTTGAAGCATCGCCAAAACATGCATATCCTTCGTAAAGTCCAACCTGTGTATTGCTCAAGTCAAAATGCCATAAGAATATAAAGAAAGGTTTTTCGAACCGGCGTTACATTTCGGAATTAGTAACATACCTTAAAGAATCTACAACGCCTCGCCAAAGAGACCTAACGATTACAATTTGTCGACTTTGGATCGCTCCTACTTCGGGATTCGTGATTCCCTTTGCTTCACATAAATGGACCTGATTGAGCATACGTATTCGATTAAATTTCATATTGGTAAACTATCAGTTTAATTCATCGATAATGTTTCTTCTTACCAAACCGAAATTTCCTTCACCGAGTTTGTCTAGAATTCTTAATCTGTGTCTGGAAACACGCTGAACGTTGTAAGAATCAATGGTACTTGGTAAACATACGGTTTCCTCGTGAATGTGAAGCTGTGTAAACGGGCTCATAGTCGACGGTATCTCCCTTCTCTTTATCTATAACCATACATCTATATAAAAATCTCTATATAATACCTTTATTAGAATTTTTATAAACACATCCGATCCATCATCCTACCGTTAAAATGTCTGTTGCCGCATAATGCCCCTCGTAGATTCTTTGATTCGTGTTTCTCGATTGAAGATGAAACGCTTTTTTCGGCGAATATGTCATAGTCGTTGGCATTGTCACTTCCGCATACTTGTTTGTCGTGAAACTCGACTTGCGCTTGAAATCTGAAATGGATTCAATTGGGTAGAAGAAAAATGAGATTTGGCGTAATATAATGCAACATAATATACGTAATAATAATATATATAGTATCATGTATGTATACGCACATGCATAATACAGTTTACTAGAACAAATAGGCGCGGAAATCAATAGGTTAGAGTATATAAATTGTTGTGTAGAAAAGGTTGGTTAGATTCACCTGAACATGATTCGGCTGTACAAGTGGAGGACGCGTTTGAGTTTGCAACCACGAGATTTTCTTCGGAGAATAGACTGTATGTTCTCTCGTATAGAGTGGAACAAGCATCGGAATTATCGAAGTGAGAATCGACGACAGCAGCTTTGGCATCCGTTTGGAAATCTGTATTGGATCGATCAGGCAAGTTATCGGAAGGGGCAATAATGATAGGTTTGCGAATCAAGGATAATCCGGTTACGATCGAATTCGAGAGTTTAACATCCTTCGGAGAGATCGCAATGCCTGGTGCGGATGAGTCGCACAGTAGAGCTGTATGCTTTTGCAACAAAGCGACTTTGTTACGGCCTCTTTGTTTGATCAAAAATGCTGTACATGTTAAGAAAAGAGCAAACACTGTCAATAGGCCGCTGACAAGGCCGATATACGTTTGGGAGGTACCAACGGGAAAGACATCCGGTATCGAGGCATCTTCGTCGATTTGGTAAAGATCCGTTACATTCAAACTCACGGAGTTGATGGTCGAGTGGATGACGGAGCTGCTGGATTTTGCTCGTGGTTCGCTTCGATTTTGCTGAATTTCCGATGATTGATCATCAGCTAAAATATTTAAATCGTTCGATCGACTTGTGCTACCTGCGGTCAATACGGTTATCAAAGCATTATTAATTCGCGTCCAACTCTTTCTTTTTTCTGATATTCTTGTACTCGTATATGACTATTATCTAAACACTTACCAGTGTAAAAGGTAATTTCGCTGAGAAGCAACCATTTCGCGGCAAGACTGAATTCCACTTTTACGAATTGTCCGATCCTAGATTGTAAAGGGATCGATACCAAAACCGTTTCGGCAGCGGCCGATTTAACAACGATCGGCCACTCGGATTTTTCTGCTTCCGATCGATAATTCTCACCATCGATGGAAAACCAAACGCGCATTTGCGAAAATGTCTAAGAAAAAAAAATAAAAAAAAATTGTCAGCTTTGGAAAGATATTTATAAAGGAATTTTTGAATTTTCAATTTTGTGTATGTGTATGTAAGCTCGTTGTAAAAAAGAATAAAGAAAACGAACCTCGACGTCTAGTTGTGGTATACGAGCGACGTGTACGGTACAATTCTGAAATTCTCGTAGTTCTTGAAAACGAAAAATAATCTGGATTGTAGTACGATCCGACCAGCCGATCCAGTTCGTAGCATTGGTCGAAGAGGAGAGAATTTCAGAAATTTCGCCTAATATACCATCCGTCAATTGACCGAGACCGTTTACGAGAACAAGAGGCTCGATCTCGACACCGTCATACGAAGCATCCTGAACGTTTCGTCCTCCGGGACCGGGATTCGATCCCTTGGGCGCGTTATAACTTGCGACATACTCTGAGGATGAGAAAAATAGTTGATGTTCGTATAGTGCGTACTTGTATTATAATACGTACACGTTATCACGATCGCAACGCGTCGAATCGATAGACGAGAAATGACGAAACGCCTAAACGGTAAGGCAAACGGTAAAATATACGGTATAGAAATGCTCACGTTCCAATACGCATCCGTAAATTTCGACTCGCATGCAAACCGTCCGGGGATGTTGGCTGTAAGGTACGAATCGCACTTTGCTCGCGACAAACGGCAAGTCCAACTTCTGCTTTTCTACCAAGTAGGTGTTGCTGTTGCCGCGTAGTACCTGAAACGAACGATGCTCGATCGGTGTATCGACGTAGGAATATCGGTAGCAGCATTGTTTCTCAGCATCAACGGTCACCGGAGACGTCTCGCCTTGCTCTCGAGTACAGACTAGAGCGTAGGACTGCGTTTTTCTTTGAATAACCGCCCGAAAGCTTACGATATCGTAACTTTCTTATATTTTTCTAATTCCTTCCTCGCGACGACCCATACATATGTATATAAGTATGTATGTAAGTACTTATGTATTCGATGCGACTGTGCTTGAATTCGAAGCAATGCAGACGATTTCCGGTCGATTTATCACACACAGACACGAACTCTGTCACCCATCAAGTTTCTATATTGATGCCATTTCGTGTCGCGCCAGTACTCGAGAAAGAAAGCCTCCGCATACTCCTGACCTTGACCATTGCCAAACCGTCCTTGAGTTTCGGTCCACGCTATCAGATGATTTTTCGTCAGATCGATCTCCAGGTATTCTCTTATCGCGCTACTGATTTGCGCTTTTGGACACCAAGCGCCACCATTCTTCTCTTGTCTTATCCTGCAAACGTGCAAACACTGATATCGCCGTTTCTTACCAACTGCTACGCTACAGTGCCATACCATACCATACTGCGTATACGTATGTATTTATATCGTTTTAAATCTTATTTTTCAACCGAATATTTCTTATCCTATTTTATTTAAATTCCAACCACCGGTAGTGTTTACGTTTAACGGAACGAAACTGACGCGAAGCTGATAAAAGAATCGTAAAACGTTGAAATCTAAATCGTTCGAAGGTAAAACACATCGAATAGTACGTATAATTTTACCTTTATCGACAACGATCATTTAAAATAATTTACCTTGCGTTTTGGGGGCCCACGGATTTCGTTTCGTAGCTAGAAGAAGCGGTGATCGCATCATCTGGAATTTTTCCCTCTTCCATGCCAAGGGGAAAGATGCACTGATCTGCAAGTTGCGAACATATATATTTACATACAGGCCTTATTTCATCGATCTTATCTTTTTACAATTAATTTCTTCGATATCGTTATCCTTAATCGCTCATTTCCTCACCGAAAACGTTTTTCGTTGCATTTTCTCTGCAGCGAACAGTTGCCAGAAGCACTCCCAATGAGACAACCGTTAGGATGCACCGCATCTCGATATCCGGATCTTCTATCGTTCTCGATTTCTTTACAGTTCATGATAGACCGAGTCCTTTGCTAACATTGTTCGATTTCTCAAACTGTAACTGTATATTGCTTAATCAACTAATCGCATTAACTATACATTAACTATACTTATTATATTTTAATTTCAATTATAACAACTTTAGGCTTAGATATTACGTGTTATCGATCGTAAGTGTAACACGAATAATCGCTATTTGCTTTTCAAGCCATATCGTGGCATAATTTATTTTACTGTAAAAACGAAATACACGCGATTGATGGTCGTCGTAGGTGTTGATATTGCATGTGGTACGTGATTAATCGTACTGCGGCGAAGAAAAAGAAACATGATTTATGAAATTAAAGGAGGGAGAAAGGACTAGGGCAGCGCGTTAATACATTCGAGACGCGTTCGATGTTCAAGTGTATCCAAAGAGAAAGAGTAGCGGAACTATATCCGTTTAGGTACCTGGCCGTATTTATGAAAGAAAGATCTAAAAAGAATCGATCGTAGATTGTCGATTGTCTGAGAGACGAAGAAATTGAAACTATCGAAACCGCTATCGAATATCGCTATTACCATCGATATTAGATAGGTTAGCGCCTGTACGGTCGGCAGTTAGCAGCTGGCAATTCGCAGGTTGCACGTTAATTAGATTCACCGATGGAAAATGAAGACAAAGAGGGTTAGGGAATGCGCACGGGGTCCTGGATAGGTATTGGGTGTGCGTGCAACAAGTAAAGTACGATCAATACGAGCGTGCAGCAGGAAGGAAGAGCATGACCATGTTCGACTCGTTTGCTCCATTTGTTTCGTTTGTTCGGACCTTTGTTCGTTTTCGACAAACGGTTCAATATTTATAATATTTATGTTATTCAACTATGTCATGTATATACGTCATTGTGTAAACGTAAATACAAACGCAGAGGCAAATGTAAATGTGTACAGGATCATCGAATCATCCTTTTCTCTTACGATTAGAGAAGTCTTATTATGTCCCGTTTAGTATTTTTCATTCGATCCATGTATATATTTACTATTTACACGTTGCGTACACGCACATGTATTCGTTTTAATAATTTCTATGATAGATACAACAATATCCGTTTATGCTCGATGTTATTCAAAATGTGCTGATGAAATTGAATTTATAAAAATTTAAAAAATTGAATTTTTCTTTTCCTTATTGAAACTGATCTGCTTTATAATGTAATTTTCATTCAATTCGACTATCAAAACTATAATTACCAAATTTCTTCTACATTTATTACATGCATGTAAAATGAATCGCATCAATTATTATTAAATATGAAACACGTGCGTCTTCTTTTCCGTAATTGATGCGATATGACACTTATTATGTTTGGATCTTTATATCTGATAGGTTTGATAAAAAGCTCAATGTCAAAAAGTGCTTACCTTTTAAGCTTGACGCATGTCACTTATTGCGTATACGGGATACGTGAACACGGCAAATTTTGAAAAACGAAAGAAATTTTGCATCGTTGTAAAGCTAACCACGAATCAAAGTGCACCAACTTATCGTAATTTCAATTTCTCTTTTAACTTTTCTCCTTTTTCCTTGTTTCTTTTCTCTATACATATACGTATATACATACGGTGCACGTCCTAATTAGAAAAAGAAAAAACGACAACTCGTAAGAATTGTTGCTACCCGCACTATATACTTGACAGATTTTCTCACGTTCGGTTAGTTTTTCGGCTCTTTTCGGCGAATAAATTTGTTCGTCTTGTCGCGTTTCTCGCGAAACGTAGTTCGATGCAAACTCCGCCACCCTGGACCAAAGCTTTAGCCCAACATCCATGGTATCGGCCCGTGGTGGTGGTGAGTTTGCTCGAAGATAGGAGCGGCGGAGAAGAGTGGGGCGAAAGGGGATATAGGGGAATATCATCCCTCCAATGTATGTATCTCCGATCGTAGTAACGATGTTGATATCGTTATAATGGTATCGATCTTTCATGTACGTTACACTCGGCATAGAGCATAATTAACTCGAAGAAAATTGGAGTAATTACCATCAACTTGTAGTCGTATCAATCGATCGTTCGTTCTCTCTCTCTCTCTCCCTTTCTCTATGTATCTTACTCTCTCTCTCTCTCTCTCTCTCGCTTCATGTAACAAAAGAAATAAGGTAATTCTGTGGACTCTCGCGCGTTTAAATATGTTGGTTATTTATAATACGAGTTTCGAAACAACTTAGCTTAAATTAACGAGTTTCGAAACAACTTAGCTTAAATTAAGGAGTTTCGAAACAACTTAGCTTAAAGTAAAATGAGTCATTTTGTTTCCTATTGTTCTTATTTCATTTATTTGAAAGACTGAACTCAAAGAACTGACACTGCCATCTGAAATGTGACTTCTTATAATCTTTCGCATTTTGTCTTTACAAATTCAACTTCAAGCAAGAGATCCAATCACGAATAGTTACTCAGCATCGACACTCCAACGAAACGGTATCTCGAATGATCGGTAAAATTTGTTTTCGCGTGGCACGTAGATTTCTTTGTTCATAAAGGAACAAATTAACATCTCCATCTTCTTGGTGAATTTTTCTAATCAAACTCAATTCGAGAGATGGTTGCGTAGACGCCATTAAAGCTTCTATTATCTGTTAATAGTAAAATTGACCCAAGATCGTATCTCTATCGACAGATCGAATAAAATAAAAACGGAAAGATTGTGCTAACCTTATCTCTTAGCCGATTGGCATGAGACGAAAAAACAGCGATATCTCGAGATATTTCTTGCGCATTAAGTTGCATTCCCATTAGAACGACGATCGTAGTGTTTTTACATTTGGCAAAATTTCCAAGACTTTCTAGATGAGCCCCTTGTAAATCGAGGAAATCCTAAAGTGCGATATGCAAATTGAATGAATTACAATTCATATGTAAAAGAAGGAAATACGTGCATGCTTTAGCTTTTACCTTCACCAACATAGGCAATCCAACAATCGGTATGCCAACAATTACTTTTAAATCTTTGATCAAAAGATCATCGATAGTCAATTCGCTAATGTCAGATTTTGCTTTGACGATCTCGTTAAACACTTTATCTCTATCTAGATCTGATAGTCCAACTTTTTCCAGAGATTCCACAATTTCCACATCAACGGGGGTAGCACGATCGGCCTCTTTTGAAAAATTACAAGTATCGACCAAGATTGGACCTATAAAAATTGCAATAGCGATTACGTTTAAATAACGCAAAATCAATTTGATGCCTGAATAATATATTCGAGTAAAATTTAATCAAAGCAATCTTGTTTATTTGCTTGCTGACTTGCTTGCTTACCTCTCAGAAGACTCGATATCTGCGAGTCTATTATTTCTGCATGTTTATCGAATAAATTTCGCGCCACTAGCGTCGCGCAACTGCCTACGCTCTCCAGATGTATTTCTCTACCAGGCCACGGCCACCGTTTGTCTTGTGGTCTGTGATCGATTATTTTTACTACAGAATCCATTAGATAAGTGTCTTCGTCCGCAAGGTTATGATGATCAACGAGCACCAGTTCCAATTTCGTTTCCACATTCTCCTTTAAAGCTTTCAAATCTATTTGATCCCTATAATATACATACGATCATCTATCTATATAATTTACTTTCATTTTTTCATTCTATAACATTTGTTAGAAAATCTTGTAACTTACCGAAATGTCAGCAAGTTGGAAGGTATGTTATGACGTTTCAAGAAGAATACGACTTCAGTTTTTACATGATACTCTCTTTCAGATATATTCATCAACGGAATAACCGCTAAATCAGTTTCCTTCCTTTTAATTCCGTCTAAATATTCAGAAAAAGCTTGAATCAATGCCGATACGGCAGAGTCTAAATCGCAAGATTCATTACCCAAAACGATGCAAATTCTTTTGTAAGCCAGCGGCTTCGACTAAAATAATATACAAACCAATACCTTGTTAAATATTTACTTTGTCTCTTCTAAAAATTTTTTATAAAAAAATTTTTATTCCTATTATACCGATATCTTAGATTATCATTCAATAATTTTATCTACCAGTGTTTATCCCTTTCACTTGTATATTTCGAAATTTGTCCTCTTTGGATTTTCATTTTCAATTCATTTTTACATATAATTGCGCAAAATAACAATTTATGCTGATAAATAACTAAATATCTTATATTTTTCAAATTTATTTTCAGTTTTCTACACACATATTCAATTTATTATCTAATATCAGTTAAATAATACAATAATTCCGACTTTTTTATCTTTTTTAAGCAAAATAGGATAACATATTTCAATTTTTTAATGACTAATAATTTTAAATGTCTCAGAGAATTGGCGCGCAGAAGATACAAACTGAAACTATCTGTTACATATTACGTCACATGTAACTGCTACCAACTATAGTTGCAATTCGTGGTATTACTTTGTTTGGGCAAAATTTTCTTAAGAAGAATGTAATTACAATTTTCTCGTCATCTACGTTGTTATAGATGCACATGGTATAAATTTAGACAAAAAATGATGAATATCAAATTATTACTATAGATATTAAAATATAAATAGATATTGATATCAATATTAATTTTAACATGTTCTTAATGCGATATAAATATAATAACAAAGGAATAATTACGACGAAACTAATGATATGGAAAAACAGAGAAAAGTAATAATTAGTGATATAAGTAAATTATCCAATTGCAGTACATTAGTTTATTATATATACTACATACTATTATTTAGTACTTAACTTATTTAGTAGAAGTGAACACGTATATTATTGTCTTGTTACAATTCACGAAAAATATAACTTTATTCACTACAGCAAGTCAATTAAAACAAAACAGAAATTTACCAAGACTGCTTTCGATGCGGATAGGAATGATTCCATGCTTCTTTACTATGTTGCAGGATTTGTTTATGTACATATAATATAATTAATCAACTGACTTCATATATTGTGAATTCATGTCTGTTAATTACGTGTGAATTTTGAGATCTCTTGAAAATGCTGTCGGTTTATTTGGTTGCTAGTATAGGACAAACAAGTAGATTGTTGTATCAAATATAGAAAAAAGTTAGCAAAGAAACGTATTGAAAATTATTGGCAAGTGCTATTGAATTTTGTCGAGCATATTAGAGCATACTCGGAGGTATTCGAGTTGAATCGGAAATCTTCGTTAATACACGAAAGATACCGAGATCGAACGAAGCAAACGACAGTATGGCTGCGACCACTTGCTCCTTTGTCTGATAGTCGTTGATAGGTGTCGTACGTCGTACGTCGTATGTTTCGAGATGCGAAATACGGTACACATTCATTTCACATTCGTTCGATAGTTATTTTGATCCAATAGCTTTGATCTTTGGATAGATTACTGGTGCATTCACATTTTCTTGCAAGCATGTTTTTTTATTTTCATATTAGCATGAAAATAGCCATCGCAACGTGATATATTTGAAATCTGATTAGTGTGATTTAGTTGTCTCACTAGTGATTTTGGTACTAGGAACAAGATATACATTCGACAAGGCGAATTACGGCGAGGAGAAACTAATGGATTATTTGAGAATAATTTTCGGAAGGATATTAGAGCATACTCCCTACACGAAGATGCGGTACAATATATCTGCTTGCGGTTCCATCGCTTGTTATTTTTGTTCTGCACTTTCGTTTTTACGTCCCCAGTGATCAATATTATCTACTTCTCATTACTTATTCGATAGATTAAACGATTCGATAAATAATATATCTTCCCTCAAAATGCATGCTATTGCGGAGATAGTGATAATAATGACGTAAAAAGAAAAAGAAATGCAAGCGTGGAGTGCGATTATATGAAGGGGGGTTGGGGATTGGGGGTTGGGGAGAAGGAGAAACATGGAAAAAGATGAGAAAAAAGCACAAGGTGTGTATGGGACAATATAGGTTATAGATTTCAGAGATCGATCTTTATATTCGTTCGCGTTCAGTAGAATTAGGAATAAGGATTAGATGACTTTGTTTTCCATTTCGTTTTATTCCACTGTTCTACGTTCTATTCCGCGTTTCGTTTCCATTTCGTTCCATGTTCCGTTCCGTTTCGTTTCGTTTTTTACTTTGGAAATTTGACGTAACACCGTGAAAGAAAAAGATGCGATACACGTGTCATTAAATGTTTATTCTTGATAGATAACAAGAAAGAAGAGTACGTGATCGCAGATAACGTGGAAGTTACCCACGAGTAGACGGGTGCCTTCCGCGATGCGGTTTAACAAGCAAGAATTGTTGACCCTGGCTACGCAACCTTCACAGAAATTCGAGAAGGAGGGTATATTGTATGTACGCGAACGTCAAGAAGGCTTCTTTCGCAGAACTGAGAGTGAGTGATCAGATTTAGTCCTTGACAAATAGAAATAATATTAGCGTGTTTGATCGCCTATTTTTTCATCGATTCAATTGTACGTTGTACATGTAATTTTAAATGCTCCAATCAACGCATGTTCTTTCCTTATCTAAATTGTATATTTGATCATTGAAAATAAACTCACGTGATACGCAAATTCTTCGTCTTGTATTTAATATAGAGCCAACCTATCATCTGTTTTCCAAAAGGATACGATTCGCGCATCACGTACATATATTATCAGTTATTGAGATTTTCAGTTTTGTGAGATTCGTACAATGCTCGCGTGTATAACATAGGACGCCCGTTTACATTCACCGATTTACGCGGCTATTGCCATTGCTGCCCTCACCTTCGCCGCTGACTTCAACGCTGACGTCACCGCCGTTTGTATAAGCCAAATGATCATATCATTTTTTTTTCTCTTTTAATAATTTCCCAAGTATCAACGAACCGACAAGCGTCAAATATCGCGATTCAAGCTATTTGTTTCCCTTTTCCGCCGAGTACGAAGAATTTGTCGAGCTCTCGTGTAAACCTATCGAATGCATAAGCATTTAAAACCTTTCGTATATTACATACTTACACACGTCGAAGCTACGAAACATTCCGAATCGAATACATATGTATTCCTGTTTACACATGTACACGTACTAAGAGCGAAACATTGTTTCGTTTACATTGTTATTCCTTTGTTTATCCTTTTGATATTATCCTTGCTATTATTGCTGTTGTTGCAAAGATTTACCGTAGCTGTTTAATGATTTTATTAAAATATCACCTACTGGACGAGTATGAAAATTATTCGATATTAATACACGTTGATACAAATATCGCTACCTTGCTAACAGATATGACAACAACAACAACAGTAATAATAATAACACAATTTTGATACGGCGCGTCATTCTGATGGCGTATACTAGATTTTAATACAATATGCATTTAATTTCAATGAATAGCCTGAGAAAAAATGATTGAAAGATACTGTTATGTATTAGAATACTATTATCCAAGGTACCAGAACATCTTACAAGATGTCACAATAAAGTCAAAATCATGATTTTATACCTGCATTAAATGGCAATTAATGAATTCGGTATGTCGCGTAGCTACTTGAATATTCTGTGTTTGTATATGTATGTGTGTATATACGTATGTATACATATATATCGTGTATGCATATACACATATGCATATTTTTCTATATATTTATACATATAGTATGTTGCATTTTATATTTAACATCGTAGATTTATTGTACTTTCTATCTTCGAGATTGTGGACTTGTCAATTATATTCTTATTTTCTTTTTCTATTTTTTGTTTTAAAAACTGATTTCTGCGAATCGAGCATGCTTGGAAATTGTGACTGACGATCGATGGAAGAATCTCCTGTCGGACGTGTGCACGATCGTTCATGGATTGAAACCGTCTCGCTGCGACTCGATCGAATCGCTTATGTTCGCTAAATAAAGCTACCGCGATACAACCTATTTGAAAATGTTCCTTGTTTTTCTGGTCGAGATCGACTCGAGAACGGTGACAAGTGACAACGCGTATTGCAATAGACGTGATAAGAAAAAGAGGAAAACAAAATTGGATAGTGAGAGAGGGGCAAGGGAAGACGGGTGGGAAGAAGGTAGCGTTCGATCTTCGACTGTAGCTTGTAGTATGTATACTGTATATACTGTATGACGTATACGATCGCATTTATGACTCGAAGCGAGACGAATAAAACAGCTTATATCAAGGAATGAAAAGACGAAAACGTGCCGCTTAGTGTACAGCCACGTCCGACTGCGTTCAGATATTAGAGCACGTTAATTAAGCTACCTGTAGCTACGTATAATTTGCAGGTACAGGTAAAAAATCTGACAACAAATATCAAAAGGGAAAAACACATAAGACACTACGAGACCTCAGTTGCGTTACAGCCAGTACGAGTAAAGGTATATTGGAGTTTTTTTTTGTTTTTCATCCAAAATTTTCTCCTTCACACTGTCTTAACTCGATCAATCGCGATTAACACGCTTCTCGTTACGCGCTAACTTCAGTCTAATCGAATCAATTCAAATTGATTTCTGTCGATCGAGATCTCGTTCGTCCTTTTGTCACGTTTATCGATACTTATATTCTTTTCCTCGATCACGCCATATTCAACCACCATTCCCATCGAGCACGGCGCTACTCTACTTTTATTGCATACCGTATTTACTCGTACGCGTGTCTTCCTTTAACATTTTCCTTCAATTTTGTCACCTTAATCACGGAATAGCACGATTCCGCGTCCCGCGTCATATAAATCTTATTATTCTACCTATATTGTTATAAATCGCATGCATTCTTAGCTTTCTTAGTTCTACAAATGTATGTTCTTTACTCTACTAGTGTATTGCATAGTTGCCTTGTCTGACGAATGCCTAGAAATCGTATCTCCGTAAAACAATAGCGCAGCCAACCAGCTTCAGCCTGTGTGATTTTCGCTCATCCCTTTCCATTTATTTACTTCTGTGACCTATGTGTATGTACATGTATGTAGTATCCAAATGGGTCTTAGAGGAAAGGACAAGTAATGATGTTTGGATTTAATATATGATATTCGAAGCAACGAAATGATTACAGTCCTGTTCTACGTTCTATTCTCGCAGGCGGCTTTCGACTTCCCAATTCAAGCTCTGCACACTCTGCACACTCTGCACACTCTGCACACTCTGCACACTCTGCACACTCTGCACACTCTGCACACTCTGCACACTCTGCACACTCTGCACACTCTGCACACTCTGCACACTCTGCACACTCTGCACACTCTGCACACTCTGCACACTCTGCACACTCTGCACACTCTGCACACTCTGCACACTCTGCACACTCTGCACACTCTGCACACTCTGCACACTCTGCACACTCTGCACACTCTGCACACTCTGCACACTCTGCACACTCTGCACACTCTGCACACTCTGCACACTCTGCACACTCTGCACACTCTGCACACTCTGCACACTCTGCACACTCTGCACACTCTGCACACTCTGCACACTCTGCACACTCTGCACACTCTGCACACTCTGCACACTCTGCACACTCTGTTCCTTTTCCCGTTCTTCGGAGCAGGTATCCTGAAACCCCCGTGGTCAAGGTCACGCAGCCTTTTCACGAAAACTGTCCACTTAAAGGACCCAACGGTACACTGATGCTGAACGGTACTTTGTTTACAGTTCGGTCGATACCTTAGGCCTTTTGGCCCCGATACTACATGTATATTGTATATGTATTTACTTAGACGCGTAATGTAACTTTGTCGAATATCTACAACTCGCTACTTATGCCTCATTCTCTGTTCCCTTTCTATTTTATTGTACATACATATATCCTTTTCTAGCCCGTTTCTTTCTTCCTAAAGACAGAAGAAAGCAACTTTGGACGAAATACCTGTTTTCATCACAGATGAAAACACGCTAACAGACTAACACGGAGTTGTCGCTTTTCTTTGTTGCATAGTAAGTTTGGAGAGATGGTGCAGATTACGGGGAAACCTATTGTTTTATTTCAAATCACGGGAACAATGGTCGGAGCCTTTAGGTGTGATAATACTGGAACAATGTTTTGTTCGCATGGAACAACCGAGCAATCAGATCCCGTATGGATTCAGTATAGGTAAGCACATTTGGTTTTTCAAGAAACGACTCCCGTAACGACTGATCAATGAGCAGCAATATATCAAGAAAGCATTGATTTCAGTATTCGACGGAGGTTTATTCCAAGCGTTAGGTGCAAATTCGGCCGAGGAGAGGGACAGTTGGTTGCAAGCCCTTCAGCTTGCCAGCTACGAATGTATGCGAAGTCAGTTATTGGCATTGCAGCAACGCATAGAAGCGTTCAGTGGACACAAACACGACACCGACATCCAAATGTTACGCTTGCAACGTGGAATTTCGACAGGTTCGCCATCTACGTCTTTCTCTTACTCTATCCTTCCTAATAGGTATTTATTATTCTAGTTGTTTCGAAGCTGTCGTCGGACTTGACCTGTTTCAGATCCTGCCGAAATACCGATATGCGAGATATCGTTGGCATGCGACAACCTCCTTTGCGACGGTCACGGTCGACCACCTAATCCGGTTCTAGAGGTAGATGTGCAAGTGAAAAGTTCAAAAACTTGGATCAAATATGCGCGAACCGAAGTAGTGGAGGTAAATTTCTAAACAAACTCATCCCAGTGTGTTATATCGCTTAGTTTTCATACCAATCTCTCCCTCTCTCTCACACATAAACGCATATAGCGAAGCAGCAATCCCGGTTTTCTAACGACTGTCAGCTTCCGAGCTAGCGACGGGCTAACCACGGAGACCAAAGTGAGGATAACCGCGTACGATGTCAGGGAACGCGTGAGCCAAACCGCGACACCGATTGGAAGCGCGATCGTGACGTTAAATGCGATTCAAGATACACCTAGGTAATTTGACCGACTCTTGTTTCGACTTTTTTACCCGTCCCTCGATTTCCTTACCAATTTTCCCATTCTATCGCCTCTCTGACTAGTGATCGAACGTTTTTAGATTGAGGATACCTTTGAAGTCAGCAAAGACAACAACCGTTGGCTTTTTGACGATCAACGTGTGGAATTTGGAAGCAGAAGACAGAGGGAACAGTACAGAAAGTACCCCATCCAAGGAACCTTCTTGCGGAATGAATCATCAGGTAAATATCGACCTATCGCCAATTTTTTCCCTTTCATCGCCAGATGTTCTATAGTCCCTTTTTTTGTTCCTTTCTTTCTGGTGTGTGTATATGTTGATTTTTCTTAGGTACTTTCGCACAGACGATCACAATCACTACCACCTAGATTGGGAACCAAAATCAAGTTGCCGCATCAAGGACAACTCAAGCTTCTCTTTGCTAATCCATACATACAAACATACAGGTACAATTTTAATAATAAATTAAATTTGCGTGTATCTTTTCTTTCTTTCTTTCTCTCTTCTCTTCTTTTGTTACATTTCTCTGGAATCGCGTGCATCGTCTTTTCAGGTTTCACTCTGGTTTAGGCGGCGATATTTGTGTACACGAAATCATGGCAGAGAGTAAACTTTGTTTCCAATTCCCACAGCATTTACTGTGAGTATTTCTCGTTTACCATAACATTTTGTTTCGCGTAAGCTTGCTGCACGAATCAAGTAGATAACATAGAAAATATTTTTTCCATTTGTACAGTGCAATTTGGATTCAAGAAGAGAAAGAACTGCTGCAAGAAGTAGCCGGCATGGGTGAACTACGAGAGCCCTGGCATACAAAGCAAATCGAATTGCTTGATCGCCATCTTCATCTTTTACATCTTTATTCACAAGCTAAAGAGAATTTGGCCGCGTTCAAAGGTAAACGAAAACGCTTACCATATGAAACGCCCTACCTTGTGCACCTCACTAATCGTTGAAATAATAACATCTCTAGGAAGTTATTTCAAGCGATCGTCACGCAGAAACGATAGGACGCTCGAATTTGCACCTGTCAACTTACACCTTCAAAGAATGTGGGTGCATAACGATACGTTAAACAGATGCGGATTTTATGATTTTATCACTGTTGGAGCATTCACTGCGCATTCGCATAAAAGTAAAAACGGTGGACTCATTAGGTAACTTATAAATAAACTATAAAATATAAGCGTTTAGACAGTGTGAATAGAATCGAAAGACGAGTAAATCAGAGAATGGATAGATCGATAGATAATTAGGTAAATATGTAGAATATATCCTCATATTGTTGACTGTATACTGTTTGACAGGTTACTGCAAGCGCTAAAAGAATCGCCAACGCGTGGCAATCAGTTGTATCAAGGAACATCGAAGATAACAATGGCGCACGATGCTATTCAAGCAATTAAGCAACTCCGGCGAGACGTTGTCGACGCTATGCGTGCTTTGATGAAACTCGCAAAAGACAAACAAACCAGTGGAATGTTACCAATTTGCGAAGACATGATCACAAAGACCAGAATTTTGCTCAGTCTGTGGGATCCTGGCTTGGTCGAAGAAGCATTAACTTTTCTAGAAGAATACAAAGTAGCCAAGGTTCATGAAACTTCGAACGAAAACTCTCTGAATTTAGACTTTAAAACGAACCAATCGTTGTCTCCTTTTAAAAGAATTACGCAACAGTTGAACTTTGACTTGAAAAGTCCGGACTTTGACGATTTCGTTACACCCGATACTCCGGAATGTGTGAGAGATTTGTGGACGAAAGAGAACGAGAAAAACGGTTATACGGCCTCGTTTCCCTCGAAAAACGAACACGTTTATGTGAACCATCACGTTAACACCACTAATCAAGATAACGTTACCGATGGAAAGGACGAAGAAAATTTTGTTATTTTTCCAGATGTCGAAAACGATGCTAAAAATTCGGAAATTATCAAAACTTGCGCAGAAACGTCGACCAGTGGAAACGTCAACGACGACGCCGATGACATCAACGACAGTGGGATCAATCCCGTCGTTAGCGATACTATCTTGGCTACAAATGCTAGCAAATGCGAGGACAACGAGGAACGAGAGGCGGATATCAAAGGCGATATTGATCCATGCAAACGGTTCCTAGATACTCAAAAGATGTGCAATTCACCGTCTGCTAATTACTACAAACCTACTGATGAACCCGAGCCGTGGGATCTGACCCAATTAAATATCGAGGCGAGTGTAATGTGTTTAGTGTCGAAAGTCAAGTTTCTTTGTGGAAGATGTAGTAGTCCGGCTGTACGGTTGCGGAATAAAAATATCGTAGGCAGATCGCATAGCTTGAAAGGATGCGCTCCGACTAATCGTAGCAAAACTGTTCATGTTGTGACGATTCAACCAAAAAACGACATTAAGAATAACGACGAGTCGAGCAAGTTACTCGATGCATCTGTGGAAAATCGTTCGAATTTTCGACAACAACCGAGTCCAGGTTCGGAAAAGATACCAGCCTTTTCTAAAGCCAAAGAAGGTAAAAAACTTGATTGTCGATAATCCTTCGCAACTTTGATTCCTATCGTTTAACTAGTGTTTCTATTGCGTGAGAACCACGATTCGTTATCTTACTATATTTACGTATTTGCGGATGTAGAAATCACGTTTTTTTTTTTAATATTTAAATCTAGTCTAAGAAAATGTATAAAAGAAAGAAAAGAACAGACAAATTAGAAAATTGTTGATTGATAAATCGATAATTTTATTCTTGGTTCGTGTATACGAGTAAACACAGTATTGTATTTGTTTTAAAGTGTGCCAAGCTGTCGATTCGATGACGCGAATGATTAAAAGCAATTCGGGACAAAGGAACAAATTCACCGAAGGCTTAGATTTTGCCTCAATCGTCGATTGGACTAGCGAGCTCAGGCCGAGTATGAAAAAATTACGCCAAGCTATGGATGGATTGCTGAAAACTGCTCGATTGACGCATTCGGTATTTAGAGTGCAAGAGGATCCGAAAATGGCTCAACGCGCTTGTAACGTTCGGTATAGGCGAGACGTATGCTTTAGTCAAGCCGTAAGTTTTTTTTACTTCTCTTTTTTACTTCTCTTTTACTTCTCTTCTACTATTCTTCACTCGATGATTACGCTTCCCTCGATCACTTCATCAGTCGGCGATTCTTTTACTTAACAGTTGGATAACGATACATGTAATAATCTCTAATCATGATTTCAGTTGACTAGCTTGGTATCGGGATTGATGGCAAAGCTTTGGTGTCAAAGACCCGATCCCATGTTTCTTCTAATTTTGACCACTCTTGGTCCTCTGGTCTCGTTCGAGGGACTTGTCAGTTATTACGGAGACGAGATAGATATGTGGGGAGACATGACTGTAGCGGTAGAAGATATGCATACCGTAACTTTCACGCTGACCAGGTGTGGAATTGAACCGAGGTTAGTATTGTCGTCTGTCCCGGTATTAATTCAAGCTGTTCATGACAATCGGATATTGACGAATCCCGAATACATACAAGCGAATAAATATATTTTGCAACGATAAATAGTCGCACAAACGTTTCAGGTTCGAGGGAAATTGTAACGCTCCGTTTCAACAACCACTACCAAGAGTACTGGGTTCTCGAACAGCATTAACAGTGGTACTTCCTGTGCCGGATGCGATCTATTCTCTGCTGCCGTTAGTTCCTTCTTCTAGGCAAACAATTTCCTTCAATGTTACCCCGGTCTTCTTTAACGTTGGTATTAACGAAATGGCTTCTCTGGCGGAGAGTCTCGGAACCACGAAACCACAGGAAAAAAGCAATATGGATAATTTCGAAAGACTGAACGAATATTATTTGCGTTTCAAGAAACTGAATTTGCCAACGGAAACGTCGTCAAAACGACGTAAGTTTCTTCTATTCGTTTTTCTTAATATCTTAGTATCTAAATGCATAGTACAGTGTTGTTCGATTCGCTCACACCCTCATACACTTTCCGTTCATTCACCTTTCTTCTATGCTTTATCACTTTAATTCATTAGTTGGCGCAAGATCGCCGCTCGGTCAAACGTTAGCAGAACTGATGACGAATCTAAAGACAAGTGTCCAGGCGAAAGTAAACAAGAACGTGGAGGTGTTACAATTATCCTCACAAATTTGTCGGAGAATGCGCGGTTTGAGGTTTACCAGCTGCAAAAGCGCAAAAGATCGCACCGGGATGTCAGTAACACTGGAGCAAGTGAACATCTTGACCGCCGAATATCACCTGGCCGAACACGAATACATCAGAGCGCTCGACTGTATGCGAAGGTTAATTTCTTGTATCGAATATGAAATTTCATCTAGATAGCAGTAACCACTGTTTCCTAATAATATATAAATGGAAAACAATACCACTGAGAATACTTGTTTCTAATTGCAGCGAAGGATGTCGACGGGAAAATACGTGGAAAAATATCGGAATTCGGAAATACGCGTTCAATAGCTTGCAGATACTAACATTTCCGAAACTGTATCGGCCACCAACAGGAACTTATGGATCCGCACAAACTTAAAAACTTGATTCGTAACAAAGCACGATTCTTCCATAATATGCACGATGTCAATGTGCGATCGAACTTGAGTCGAATGATTATGAAAAAGAAAAAGTTGTTATGCGTGTGCATGTACGACTGTGTGTGCGTGATCGATTCATCATGGAAACGAAAGAGAGTGCCATTTTATTTAATACTATCGCGTGTTAGCATAGAGATCATGAAATTTTGAAATGATGTATTTTTATTATTTCTGTACATAGAATTTTACCGTAGGTAAGGATATACTCGTATATAAAAAGCGGTCAAACAGTATATATATATAAAAATTTTATCGAAATTCAAGTTATGTGCCAACAGTTATATATATATTATATATACATATAATATATATATATGTTATCGTAATTTATTGAAAGGAGGTGGGTGTGTACTCCACCACGGTAACGACCGTGTTCCATTCAGTAGGATATATATATATTTTCGTCGGCAAAGTTATATCGTTCGATCGTCTATTAACATCCTTGCCCTTAGCGTCTTCCGATAAAACGCAACGGATATCAAGAATATGACGATAAATGGTGCGAGTTCAAGGATGTAGCAATTGAAAGATTATGTTCGAGGATTACGTTAAATTTGACGAATCAAAAGAAATGCTTTTAGCTTTGGAAACTGATTGTTCGATCAAAGTAGAGATGACATATAAGAGTGACAACGCATTGAATCACATCGGTGTTTGTAATATACGTATGTAATACTAGACTCGACACCGCAACTGAAAAGTGCGTAAGTGCGGGATCGTGCATATTTCCAGTAAAAGTATACAAATTTTAGATTCTATCAGGGTAACAGTTGTATTTTAAATAAACTATTATCCTCTGATTTACGTACATAAAAACGGACACCAAAGGAAATGAGATACGTATATATACAAGTTTTCTCTGACTCGATTTACTCTTCCTGTTTTCATTAACCGTCTTACGACGAAATTGAACGCGCGGTAATGAAATTGGCCCGCAACGTATGGCCATGTGGAAATATAATTTCTTAATCGATAAGTAGAACGCCGTTAATGATTCGTGAGGATTTCGGCGAACCGAAGAATGTTGAACGGTAAAGGATCGGTAACGATCAGTGTGACGAAGGCGGCACAGCTTGCAGGCATGAGACAATGCATGGCCATGGAGCGCGTTGACTGCGTTAGTAAGCGGACACCTGCTCCTTGTGCTCTCTACCCCCAACCTTTCATGGGAAGGACGATATAAAACTGGTAGGGCGGCTGTCGGTTAAGTCAGTGAGGTTTCGGTGGTCGAGTCGGTTACGTTCGACGTTTGACGATCACAAAAGAAAAAATTATCGTCGCGTCGATCCGCAGGTCATATCTAATAACGAAAGAGGTCCTTGTAGTTGACCGATGCTGTTTCACGTTCGATGCTAATAACGCGATCAGTCGAAATATGAATAGGAAAGATTGGCTGTTGTGCGTAACGTTGGTTGCGATTATTACCCGGAAAGAAATTTACGGCGATGAAAATGTTTCCGATGCTATAAGGTCGCTACGGGAACAAGTAAACGCTCTTCTCGATCATCGACAACAGGATTACAACGCTCTCGAGGCAAGCTTGAAGCGTGCGATCGAGAAAAATACAGAGTTGTTCGTTCTAAAGAACGAAATCAAACAACTGAGGTAAAAGAAAATGTTTGTTGGTTTGTTGTTGTTGCATCGTGCGCTCCATAGCTGGTCGATTTCCAATTAACGAGCAGGATCTCTGCTCTGGTGGTGGTGTGTTCTCGTTCTCAGAAAGGAAGTGATCTCTCTACGTGGCGGTAACGGGAACGAGGCGAAAAACGAAAGGTTGCGAGTGAGATGGCTAGGAAGCGCGGTGACCGAACTTCAAGGGGAAGTTGCCCAAGTTCTTCGTACGAGAAACGCGAGCGAAGAACTTGCCGAGAGATCGAGAATGAAAGGCGAGCTGTCTCTATTAAAGGGAGACGTAGCTGCGGTTGGAAGAGGAATTGGAAATCTCGGCGGTAGAATCGCCAAAATTGAAGCGATTCTCGGAACGATTCGCGTTGATATCGCTGCGATGAAGGAACGCTTTAGTCTGTTGTTTCGCACCTGCGCCGACATTGCCAGTCAGGTAACGTTGCCGCGTCCCCTTTTTTTCATCCTTCTCCTTTCCACTTCCACTTTCTCCCGAGCTTTACGTTTTTCTTTTTCTCTCTTTTTCCATTCTGCTATCCTGTGCGTCCGCCGCGTGGCCACCTGCTCGTGCCCGATCGATCGCACGCGCATCTGCCACTCTTTCTCTTCTTTTCCTTACCTTTTTTCTCTTCCTTTTTCTCTTACCATCTTCTTCCCTTCCTACCAACCCCACCTCTTTCTCGTCGTATCCCTGATCGCAAATGGTTGTGCGCTATAAGTACTCACATACATATACTTAGTTACCTCGTTTTAAGACAGCTGCAGAAACGCTGTAATTCGATGTACGTAAGTATTATACATATATCGCGTCCATCGTGCACGTAGAATGCCGACAAACCGAAACACCTGCTGTTTCCAGCCGCTTCGTGCATCAGCCAATCCAAATCGATTTCAGTGGCAGATCGTTCCATCGTTCTGCAGCTGCTCTTCAAAACTTTCGTCTTTGTTTTGCTTGGCTATCGGTTTCATTTTCATCGGTCCCTTTCTTTCAGTCCCTTTTACATTCCGTCCTCTTCTTGTCCTTTGTATTTTATTTCCTATATCTTTTCCTATATCCTGCCTCTCGCTGTCGTCTCTTTCCCTCTACGCGATTCTCAGCAAATTCCTGACAGATTTTCGTCTATTCTAGAACGAATACTATTGAAACGTGTAGAACTACGTTACGCGGATAACACGAAACTAATTGATAGTAATGTTTAATAACACGATATAATTTGAATTTCAGTTGAATTCCATGCAAATTGAGGTAAAGTCTCTTAGATGCGAATCATTTTCCGCTAATGTGGCAAATTCGGTGGCTCAACGTAACGGAGGAGGACCAGGAGAAGAAGAAGCGGAAAGGAAGACTAGAACAACGGCAGCAGCGGTAACTTCGTATTTTAGTGGAATGGGTACAAGGGATAGCGATCGTGAGACTACAGCTGCCGCGTCGTACAGTGTACGATCCTCTCGGCGCAGGTTCGCGAGAAAACACGGATATTGGAAAAGAAAGGAGGAGGGGCATCGAACGCGGTTGGACGATCGTTTAAAGAGTCTGGAGCGTAAAATTTTGTTATCGGCTCGGAGACGAGCGTCGTTGGAGAAGCGTATCGCCACGTACGAGAATCAAGAATGGACGAGTTTGAGCAAACGAATAAAAAGCTTGGAAAAGGGTCACGTCGAATTGTCCCGGAAAATTTCAAATGTTACCGAGAATGGATTTTTCACGAAGAAGGTGAACGAATCGCTTGGCTCACGACTGATCGACTCGTTACGAACTCTTGAGGATGCTATGGAAACGAACAACTCGTTCACGAGGAGAGAATTAACAAGGCTCGATGTAAATGCCGCTCGAAAAGCGGCTGAACTTTCGTTAACCAGGGAAGAGCTAAGCAATTTACGTCGCACCGTGCAAGCGTTAAGCGTAAGCGCGTCTAAGCTTCAAGAGAGGAGCGACAAACAACAAGAAGCGATCGATCGATTAAACGGTGTCCATTCGACGACTGATTTTCAAAGATACTTGTCGAGTATCGCGTCGGATACCATAACCACAAGCACAACCACAACTACTACCACCATCTCGTCATCATCGTCGTCGTTGTCATCCGACAATTCGTTGTTCTCGAGTTTCGAACAGCTGGAGGATCGATATCATTTAATTGGAAAGAATTTGACGGGCGATTGCGAGCAGACGACAGCGAACGAACCTATGGACGGGCTGCGACTTTCGGAAGCAGGCAAAGGGGGCAGGCCGATGTTGGTGTTTTGTCGCGGAGGTTGGATGGTGATAGCGCGTCGTATCGATGGGACTCTCGACTTTGATCGAAACTGGAACGATTATTCCGTCGGGTTCGGCTCTCCGGTTAGTGAGTATTGGATCGGCAACGAAATCCTTCACAGGTTGACCGATCACGGTGACAACTGCACCAGCCTTCGAATCGACATGTTGGACATTTACGGAGAACGTTGGCGCGCGGAATATCAGTCGTTCAGGGTCGAATCTGAGGAGACCGGTTACAGACTAGATGTTTACGGGTATTCCGGAAACGCAACTGACGCTCTCTCCTATCAGAACGGTATGTCTTTCAGCGCGAAAGATCGAGACATGGATGCTAGCACGACTCATTGCGCGAGAAACTATCGCGGCGGATGGTGGTTTAGTCGATGTCAACACGCCAACCTCAACGGTAAATATTCCCTAGGTCTTACGTGGTTCCGATCGGACACCAATCGATGGATGTCAATCGCTTCATCGGAAATGTCTTTACGCAGAAACTCTGATTGTCGATCCCGATAGCGTTTTACTTGATTTGATTCGATTCGATATCGAACCACCTTCTTTCTCCATACCAAAGACTTTTGTTAATCGTCGCATCGCAGCTGCTCGTTTACTCGTAAGCGGTCCAGATATTCGAACTCAAACGATAGATCGCCCGGGTACGCTACCTCTTTAATTATTATCGCCGTTATTATTCGCGACTTTGTCCCTTGGAAAATATTCTTCGTTCCAGCTGTTTCAACGTCTATATACCCCTATATGTATAATCGTCAACGAAAATAATCGCGAGTCAAACTAGATGTCGCCATGATTAGCGTTCTAGAAAACTGTTATTTTGATATAATAACAGTTAATTATTCCCTTGTACGAAATAAATAAATTACTTTTTCCTTTGGTGTTTACTTCTTTATTACTTTAACCATTTTGCATTTTACGCTACTATCTTGTGCAAGTTGTTTCTTTTCCTTACCGAAAATCCCCCTTCCCTTTGCATCAATGCGAAAGAAACGAGTTTGCTCTTTAATATGCATCATTATCATCATCATCATCATCATCATCATCATCATCATCATCGGAATGCCCAAGGATTGGAATCATAGCGTCGGAATGCGGTACCGATCCCGATGAAATTCAGTAGGGTCAAAGATTATTGTTCTTATATATTACACGTGTGTATAAAAGAACGATAATCTTTATATGTAATATGTTATATGTTATATATATATTATTTATTTTACTTATATCTTCTACTTATTCTTACATCGTTTCTTATGAACGAACAAGCTGCCAGAACTTGCATAGGAAGCGCCACATGCCTTACAAACATATGGTTTTTCTCCCGTGTGGGTGAATACGTGTTCCTTTAAATATTTGTCTCGATAAAAAGATTTGCCACAAATTTCACAATGATAATTTGCCTCGCCGGAATGCAGTCTCAAATGATATTTTAAACCGTTCGAAGAGGCGAACGTCGCGCTACAAAACTGACAGACGAACCGTTTGTCACCTGTGTGAATTTTCTCGTGTCTCTTCGTGTAACTGGGAATCACGAATCTTTTGTCACAGTATCGACAGGGATAAGGCTTTACGGCATCATGCGATTTCAAGTGAAATCGCAGTCCAGATTTCGAGGCAAACGTTTTACTGCAAATGTCGCATAGATACCGTACTTGCGTCGCCACGGACGTCACAGTATCACTGTAACTTTGCACGTTAAACACGTTACTGCCACCGCCATCACCACCGCTTTCTTTCGACACGCGATTTTCCTCGTTGTTTTCACTTTTTCCTTCTTCAACGTGACATCGCTCGACACGCTGAAATCGCGACAATCTCGTCATCGTCTTTCCATCTGCTTTCGCATCTTCGCCACATATGATTTCCGATTTCTGCCAAAAATGCGTTGAATTTGAATTTTCCTCCTGTTCTTTTTCGAACGTACTTTGCACTTTCGAGTCGATCGTTTTGGGCTTTCCATTGCCGCGATCCTACAATCGTGACACATTAGAAAAGCATTAAAATCCGTCTTCTATATAATTACCAAGTAATCTTTTAATCGGTGCTTTCGTAGAGTTTCCAAAAATAACTTGTATTAAGCTTACACAATATTGATTAAGTATTAATCTTACTTACCGAACCGATTTTCCAATTGGATTCGTTTATAGAAATTGATCTGTTTGCGCGGCATGATTCGTACCGTAATCTCAAGACGCGGTCCGATTTTCTGCATTGTTCGCGAAATTCGAATGTAACGGCTATCTTCCCTTCGCATTCGCGGCAAATCGTCTTTGGTAGTCTGTCGTCTTCGAACAGCTAATCCGAATATATGCGTATATATAAAAAAGTTATAGACGAATAGTGCGTCGTAAGTCCGTATCATGTGTATATATATGTAATTACGTATAAAACCATTGTGTATCAAACATGTAAAACAACAAGAAATGAAAAAGAAAAAAGCAGTGATGAAGCGGTGAAGAAAGAGAGAATAAAACTTGTAACGTAAAAGGTATGGGGAAACTACTTACCCTTATGGGGCAGCAATCTCGAATGCGAGAACGTAACTGTTTCGAAGTTTCTCCGCCGTCAAATATCGATATTAAACGATTATCTACGCGAAGGCACAACCTACATATTCCACTGTTCGATGTGCAGGGTTCCGCGTAGTCTATCAACTGGTTCATCCTTTCTGTCATTGTCGCTGTTGCTCGATATGATTAATACAATTATTCAACAATTTTTTAATATCTTCAAGTGAACAATACTATCCATAATTTTTTTTACATCTGCCTTGTAATTTTCATTTTTTTAGATAAGAGTGTAATACAAAAAATTTATAGAAATATACGAATAAATAAATTAAAATTTATATATGTTTGTACATAAGAAACGTAACGAAATTTATCGTTATACTTTTTAATTTTGTTTATGATTTACAATGTTCAGGTGGTAATGTTATATCAAAGACTACTGGTGGATTACTTGGTAAATAATTTAAATCACACGTTGATGCATTTACATATATGATTTTCCCATCAGATGAGATACCATACCCTAAAAATTATAAGCATGTAATTCATTTAGAATAAAAAAAATTGTATTTTGTACCTTCGTGTATATGACCAAAAACATGATACTTTGGTTTAACTCTATTTTGAACTGTAGAAAGTAACTCAACACATCCAGCTCTTACGCCACTACAACATAAATCTCCATGACCTACAGGAGGTGTGTGTGTTACAAGAATATCTGTGTCTGATGGTATCATTTCCCACTTTGAAAGGCATGCTTCTCCACGAGGTACATTAAATGCCCACTTATAAAATTCTGGCTGCCTAAAGTATGGAAAAAATTTATTAGAAAACTATGATATATAAAATGTCTTTATAATACAGAAATAAATACTTACCATGGGGTACCATATATTTTTATTCCATGTATTATAGTTTCTGAATCTTCTAAATAAGTGCAATTTGTCAAATATTCTTTAACGTTCGCAGTTTGTATTGCTTCTGCAAGAGTATCTTTAGACATTCCTAATGTGGGTATATCGTCAAGAATACTGGTCCCTGTATGTTTTTGACGATTTCCACTGGTTTGTAAAGAAAAGGGATGAGTAAATGTGGGATCAAAGCTAAGTTCATGATTACCAGCTATAACAATTTTATTTTTATGTGGCAAATTACCTACAACAAAATGATTATTATCAACTAATACTATCAAGTTAAAAAAATGAGCTTTTTTGTTTGACATTACCAATCCAATTATTAAATTCTATGACTTCTTGTAAACTACCACATTTTGTAAAATCTCCAGCATGTATAAACACATCTCCCATGGGTATATCGAATTTTATGTATGGTGTTAATGAATGAGTATCACTCATACAAACAACACGGAGCTAAAATATAATGAAATACTACAATAAATTGTTTTTTTTACCCTTAGTATTATAATACCATACGAGTTTTGTATATTCGCTATTATAGGTTAGATTCAACGGATGTTTGTAATAAAAATGATAACAAGTAATTTGAACTTTTTACTTTATCATTTGCTGCTTCAGTTGTTGGAAGTTTGGTATTTATTTTAATCACTTTTTGCTGCTGTGACAGTTCACGCCAAGCTGCTGTAGGATTGTTTGTTAATGGATGAATATCTATCTTCATGCTGGAGAGATTGCAATAGTCGCTTGTCAATTTCAGTTATTATTATAGCAAAAAAATGAAATTAGCATACATACTACACTAATTAACACACAGCTACTTTTCTACATACATTAGCTTAAATTCATGTTGTACCTTTCACATAAAAATATTAATTACTTGGTCGACAAAGACGATTCAACATCGACTGGTAGATTTATTTCCCTTCCTTATGAGGATTTAAACGATTATAGTTTGTTATTTTGTTCATAAATAATGTTATATTTTTTACAACTTATTATTCGTAAATTTATTAAATAAACATTTATTAAATTATTAAGTAATTTAAATCTAGTTTAACGCATTTCTTAAATCTTCCGAAAATATTTAAATATCGAAGAAGTGACCCAAATTTTCGCGCCTTCTCATGTATATAAAATTAGTATTTAAATAGTTTTATCAATATTAAGATTTCATGTTACAAAATAAGTCTCATGTATAAAAGAGAAATTATAACTGCGAAACATGCTTAATCTACAAATATATGTTTATCAAAAGAAAAAGGTTATAACATATATTAAAATAACCAATGAGTTATTTACTTCCAAAGCTTTATACTAGATTTACAATATACATATACTTTAGCTCTATGTACAACATACAGTGTTAATAAAGTATGTAATTAGTAAGTTATAATATATTTATGAACATAGTCTTATTTGTTCAAATATTAATTATTTTAGGTATTTATTTCATAAGTAATGATAGTTGGTAGTCGTTAATGTACTTTGGTCTGCAAGGACGGTGATTTGCAGCATTTGTTAAATATTCTGATAAAAATTTCGATTAAAGTAAATGTCTTATGTAAAAACTTCGTGAATTTTCAACACGTTCAAAAGTAACAATACCGATAAAAGTTTGAAATTAAAGAACTTCTTAAAATTAAAAGTAAAAACAAAGAAACATCAAAATGTTTTCACGAACGGTAAGTACTTTACAAGACATGAAATTTTATACAAAAGTTAAATAATGCCATAGGTGATATAAATATGTATAACTTTCATTATTGTGCAAACCCTGCAAATTGTTTTTTGAGCTGTTAAAGATATTAATGTTATATTATATGCCTTTTTAGATAATGAAAAGTGTAACGTATCAGAAGGTGATGAGAACATTTTCATCAAAATCTGATTATGCTATAGGATATAACTTTGGTTAGTACGACAAACAGAATATGACAATAACATAGTTATATTTATAAAAATAAAAATATCTTTTATTATATAATACCCACTTTAGAACTAAATGATATGCAAAGAGAAATGCAAGAATTGGCTCGCAAATTTACAAAAGAAGAAATCATTCCAGTAGCTGCTGAATATGATAGAAGTGGAAAATATCCATGGGATATTTTGAAGAAAGCATGGAGTTTGGGTTTATTAAATAAACATATTCCTGAACATTGTGGTATTGTTACAGACTTATATAATTTAAAAAATATAAAATTTTAAGGGTTAAATTATAGATATATGAACTATTATCATAGGAGGAATGAACGTTGGTACTTTTGAAGGTTGTTTAGTTGGAGAGGAATTTGCTTATGGCTGTACAGGAATATCAACTGCATTAGAAGGATCAGGATTAGGTGTAAGTTCATTTTGCAATATTTCTATTTACGTAAAATAATGGTATTTAAAATTTCTTACAGCAAGCTCCTGTAATTGCATTTGGAACAAAAGAACAGCACAAAAAATATCTTGGAAGACTTATCGAAGAACCACTTGTTGCTGTAAGATAATCAAATTTTAATTCCTAATAATTGAATACATTTACAATATAAAAATTATAGGCATATTGTGTTACCGAACCTGGAGCTGGATCAGATGTTGCAGGTATTAAAACAAA
This sequence comes from Bombus terrestris, assembly GCF_910591885.1. Lineage (NCBI taxonomy): Eukaryota > Metazoa > Arthropoda > Insecta > Hymenoptera > Apidae > Bombus > Bombus terrestris. The sequence goes on from NC_063275.1 coordinate 12,793,769, forward strand.
AGCTGAAAAGAAAGGAAATGAGTGGATCATTAATGGAACAAAAATGTGGATAACAAATGGAGGTGTTGCCAATTGGTATATTGAATTTATCAGTAATTTATTTGTCATTAAATTATGTCTATATTCACTATATAAAATAATCATTTATATAGGTATTTTCTATTAGCAAGGACAAATCCTGATCCGAAAGCTCCAACTGCTAAAGCTTTCACAGCTTTTATCGTAGAACGCGAGTATGAAGGTGTAACACCTGGTCGAAAAGTAATGTTTGTTCTTAATAAATTATTTTTCATTACATTTTTTAGAATTTCAAAATAAATCTATTTTGTGATGAAACAGGAACTAAACATGGGTCAAAGAGCTTCCGATACTCGAATGATAACATTCGAAGACGTCCGTGTTCCACAAGAAAATGTTTTGGGCAAAGAAGGCGAAGGATTTAAGATTGCTATGAAAACTTTTGATAGAACTAGACCAATGGTATGATAATGAAAATACTCCTTAAAGATAATCAATTATAAACTGTAATATTCAAATGTTGTTTCTTATTTCTTTCATAGGTTGCAGCCTCATCTGTCGGTCTAGCTCAAAGAGCTCTTGACGAAGCTATAAAATACGCAACACAACGTAAAGCTTTTAATAAAGTAATAGGAGAACATCAAGCTATAGCATTCATGCTCGCAGATATGTCGATCGGTGTTGAGACTGCTAGACTTGCATGGATGAAGGCAGCTTGGGCTGCCGATCGTAGTCTTCCAATAGCTACAAATCTTGCTAGCATTGCAAAGTGTTATGGTGGTGATATAGCCAACAAATGTGCAACAGATGCTGTTCAAGTATATTATTATTATACAATATATTTGTCTTTTTTAAAAAGTAAAAGTAACTATTTCATATTCGAAATTATTTACAGATTTTCGGTGGTGCTGGATTCAACACCGAATATCCGGTAGAAAAATTGATGCGAGATGCAAAAATTTATCAAATTTACGAAGGTACTGCGCAAATCCAGAGACTTATAATCTCGCGTTATCTACTTTCTGAGGCTACTCAGAAAAATATATAATTTTTCTAACAAGAATTTTGTGCAATTATAAAAAATATTAATTCTTTAAAAGTATTATATATATGTATTTTTATAAAATTTATAATATTTTGTATGTTTGTTATAACATTTTGTATATTAATTAAACGTTAAAATCTTGCACCTTGTTAATTTTTTATAAATACTTTGAAATATACATTTTATTATAGGAAAACATAAAGGAGAAGGAACGTGGCAATTTTGTATTTCATATTTCGCGCTGATCGGTGTTAGATAGCGCTGCAAACGTTGTTCGAAAGCGTTAGTCAAGTGTATTGTACAATGAAAAGGGATTACATCGCATTATGTCCGTCAGGTCATAGTTTTTACACGGTTATATTTGGTGAAGTCGTGCGTGGCGAGTTATGCAACATTTGGTGTAAAAGCGCCCCATAATAAGACGTCCAGATATTGTGACATCTGACCTACTTAGACGGTATCGTCATATTTAAGGCAGTGGTAAATTGACAACATTTATAACGTGAAAAACGTATCTGACAGCCTTTCAATTTGCAGATTCTAACTGCCTGCAAACACGAGGGAACTGGGGAATCTTTCGGAAATTGCGTCTTTCCGTGATACATTATTGGAACACAGTGCCGTGACTAGCAAATTCTGGTACCCACTAAAACCTCGCTCGATACGTTCCTTCTCTCAAAATACTTTCCCTTTTGTTATTGTTCGATGTGATACAATTAAAAGTAAACAGTTGGAAGATTATTCCCAATGTTCGAGGCTTCGTACATTAAATTTCGCCGAGCTCTTTCTACATCATGTAGCGTGTGCGAGATCGGTATAGTTAATATTTTCCCTTTCGTTATCCACTGCCGTGCCTATGAATGGTAAAATTGGGCGCAAATTAAATAGTTAGCTCATTCTTACAAGACAGATGTACTATACCATAGTAAAAATTAACATTCTTCGATTTTTTTTTCAAACTGAACAATCTTTGATTCTTTTATCTATGATTATTCAAATGTATAACTTTTTAACGCCTAATTAACTAGCATCTTTTAATTTTTTTCAAAATTACAATTGCACACTCGTCAAAGCATTTAATTCGATAAAGCGGAATAATAGTATTGAATAACAACATTCGTAATTCAATAAAGCGAAATAACATTTTTAAAAATTAGTGAGTCGAAAATTAAACTTTCCTTATAATACGAGAATATATTTTATATCTCTAATGTTCAAGGCTCATTAAAACGAAACCAATTAACGCGTACATCGCAGACCAAGAAGGGAACGTAAAAGAATTCGCATTCCATTTTTTCGAGTTTTGATCTCATAAATATAACGCGCCTAATTTTGCTCGATCGTTCTAATTAAACCTTGACTGCCGATTGAATTAACGCGTATGACACGTTGAGAAAAGACTTGGAAACGTACGTTAATAGATGTATAGAAATGGCAAGAATCGCAACAAGCTGGGCGACGAAAAGCGTGATTTGGGCGCGCGGTACCGATAAAGAGAATCGACGGCGGGCACCGGCGATAAGCACACGGTCCTGGAACTCGTGCTGTCAGAGCGCAACGGTGCGCCGGACGCTCGCTTGACTAAGGGAGTGCCCGTCCCGATGCAAAGTGTAAGTGAAGTGGCCTACAGACCTACATTTGTCTAACGTTCGATTTTTTTCGAGCCGGCGGACAGGAGGTTAATAATCCGCGCGGGGCTCATTTTTCCGCGGGCGTGTGTGATGTCGCTGTTATGTGATATACTGATGTTTGGTTGAAAGAGACGGTGTAGTTTCGGTACGCTCAGACGGCGCTGGCCGGCGCGGGGAGCGTAGTAGTAAAAAGAGAGGAGGACAGCAAGAGCGTGCGCACACGAGGAGAAAGAGAGAAGGAGACAGAGAGGGAACGTATACAGAGAGAGGAATAAAGAAGGAAGAAAAGCGAGCGCGCGCGGTTCCGTTGGTTAGACAAAGAGGAAGGGAAACGGGACAGACAGATAGATAGACGGGGGTAAGAAAGAGAGCGAGGGCACGTAAGAGAGTGTGTAGGTGTTTCGAGAGAAGTGCGTGCGCTCGAGGACGACGTGCAGGAGGAGGGACCCCCGTCTGTCTGTCTGCTGGAATGCACGAGGGCCGAATGGCTACAGGGGCAGGGGAAGGTGGGGGCCACACGGCCCTCGAGAACACCACCGCGACGGCCCTTACGGAATCATCGTCGTCATCCTCCTCCTCCTCGGTACCGACGATTCTCGCCGAAAACAATACCTCGACTAACCTACCTTTGCCGGGACCTCAACAACAGACCCTTCATCAGGTACAACAGCAACAGCAAACTCAACAACAACAACAACAACAGCAAACGCACTCACGACCACCGGTCAACTTGGTCACTGATCTGCCAGCGAATGATACATCAGGTAACCTCAACCACTCATTTCTATGCTCTCGAGTTCTTTGTTACCGCAGTATACCGCTTGCCAAACTCTCTTTTTCTTTCTCCCGCTACTTTGCCTTCTCTCTACGCTTCACTCTCACTCTTTGCTGTTTCTGCCTCTCGCTTTCGCTTTCGCTTTCAACCGTCTACCTCTCGCTTCGTGCGTATAGTCTTTCGTCCTTTCCATCTATCCTCTACTCGCCAACGCTAGTACGTTGCTTTCCCTCTCTCCCACTCCCTTTTTTTTCTCTATTATTCGCCTGCTTGTACTCGTTTTGCTCATTTTTTTCGTTCGAATCGGTCCATCTGCGAAGTTACAGGTACATACGATATCGCTCTTCCTTATTGCGCGATGTAGCAAAGTGTCACATCTTTTTCCTGTTTTACACTTTGTCTACTCGACTTTTTTTACGCTCATAAGTAGCAAGCATAAGTACCAATTACATATATGTAACCAGTAAGTAGAAACATACCACATTTTTATCATAATTCGTGTTAACGAAATACATAAATACGAAAGCGAGTCTCATTTATCGATTCTCCGTTTAATAAGTATACGTGTTTATTACCCGTTAATTCCTCTAGGCTTGTTAGCAATCTTTATCTATACCTATGTATAAATAGCAGTTAATCGCAAAGGTATCGAGCGTAACCGTATGCACGATTTAAATTACCCGCCGCGTGAGACAAACTCAACCGCATTCCATATGGAACAAGTTTCACTGAAAAGTTCCTAGAAATATCGTCAGAAGGAAAGGAAAAACTATGGCAAAAAAGTAGTAGACGAACGCAACGCGATGGCGATAAAAATGCAAGAGTGTGCGAAATAACCTGGTAACGATGCTTTGTACCTGGGGAACGATAAGAGATAGAAAAGTAGACGGAATCGGATATCGTATTAGTATTTGTTGGCATGTGCGATAAAATTTAGCTGGTCGTCACTGGGAATCGGGGGTTGCGCGCGATTCTACGAACGTCACGAGTGGCTTTCGCGCGCAACAGGCGTTCCGTCGCGAATTCCGCAGTAGCGACGATGCAAACGAGCCGTGTGCCCGGTCGCTGCCACATCTCGCCTCAGATTTAGAACAGACAACCTTCAGAACGTTTTCTTTATGAACTCACACCGTCCCGATGCTTCGCGAATGAAACGCAGCAATTCGATGAAGCGAGACGTTTATTTGTGTTCGCAATGTTTCACCCTTTCTGTTCCAACCCTTATATTTAACACTAGTTCTGGTCTAACATGATATATCGTAAGCGATTGCATAAGGAATCTTTTGGGAACAAGTCCATTTTTATTAATTTCTTCATTTCGAATAATTTGGTAGATTCACAAATATAAATTTCCTACAAATAAGTAATAACTCTGTGAAATTTTGTAAATAGGTAAACGATGATTTTTGTAATATTTAGTAGGATGCAAGGATATATATTTAATTTCACAAGCAATACAAAGGGAATAGTTTTGTTAACATGGAATTCATTACTGAATTTTTAAATCGATTATTATGTTTTTCGTTTATGGTCTGCGTATTGCATACTATTCGTAGTTAGTGATTGCGCGTTTGAATATTGAATATTTTGAAATCATTCGAAGTTTTCAATATTTTTAAGATTAGAATTATTTCAAACTTAATTTAATATGTACTTAAGATTTTCGAAAGTCTAGATAAAATTTGAATCTTGAGTCTTTTAAGTTTTGATAATTCTTGAGAATCTTGATAAGTTTTAATGCTTGAAAGTATGGTATTCGATATTGGGATTGAAATTGTAGATATGAGATATCTAATATCCAACGTTTGGTATTAAAAACATCATAAATTGAAATATTTTAAAGGTATTGAATATTATGTTTCTCCATTTGTATAATGAACTATCTTTATATAGAGCCACTGGAATAATAAAATTTTAAATTGTTATTCATCTATTCTTTGCTATAGCGAGCGATACTTAATCCTCGAACAAGAATTATTTTATCTTACTAAATTCATTTTACCTGAGAATTGTAATAATATCTTGTAAAAATTCACTTCATAAAAATGGTATATATAATTATATCGAACAACGTATCAATAACTGCTCTTACAATCATTCAAAAAATAATTGTAAATCGGAAATTAAAATGTTGTTTCACGTTAAAATTTACCAAAAATACGATGTGAAACTCACAGGATGCGGTAATTAAGTCTGATGCAATTAGTTGATCAATTATTGACAATTATTGACAAATAGTTTGAGAAATACTTACCTGATCCACCTACTAGTCCATTTCTACCTGTATTACTTTAAACGGTGTTCTACCGTATCTTAATTTCTCACTGTAGCTCTCAACTTATCTTCATAAAATGGAGATTTTTTCTTGAAATTTGTTTTTTCTTTTTTGGTAACTCATGTTTACCCAAAAAGAACATTTTGAGGTAGCACGGTTCTTAAAAGAACTGAGTAGGTTAGTAGCGAGCAGCCAAGAGGTTTTTTCTTGCACCATTAGACGTACGCGAATCCGTGTCAAAGTGCCCCCCGGCTAGCAAGAATATCTAATTACTCGGTAAACAAGTAAGCCGCCTTATTCGAGCTCGAAAGAAGCTTCTCCCTTTCTCTCAGTTGGTTTCTTTAGCCAGGTCGTTGCATCTTGGAATCTCGTACGTAGAATATCTCGTATACTATAAAATAAACTCACACTATGGGTATAAATTCGTGATGCAATTGAAACGAGAGAGATTCTATGGTTCGAGTTATGTCGAAGGTGCAGAATGATATTTTTTCCTTTAAGGTTCCCATTCGAGGAGAATCGAGTATGAAAATTTCGAAGCATCAAGGAAACGATTAATCATGTAGGATTTTATATTCGTTCAAGATTGCTACCCAATGTACGTTCGTAAAAAGCAAGCTATTGAAAGGACTACATTGGCATAGTAAGTTATAATAATTATATGCTGATCTCGATAGTTTCCTAATCTAAACACTGCTGAAGAAATTGACGGTGAATTAAATAGGATACCTCGAGAAGTCTAGATAGGATACTTTAAAATCTGACCGGGTATTCAATAAGTTGACTAAAAATACAAATAAAATGTTGTCTTAACGCGATTAAGTTTTCATAGGTGGCCTAATCCATATGAACGAGGGGTGCACATATATATAGACGGAGAACTTCTAATTTCCTTAACTGTGACGCGAGTTATGTAGCATACCGATTCGGCTTAGGGTATAGGTAGTTAACAAGTTGCCAAACTAGATTTTCTAAAAAAACTGAGTATCCAAAGCAATTTTGTTACCCTTCATTTTTGCCTTATTTTTCACTCATACCACGAATTTATGTTCACGTAATTTATATACATATATATTATTAATTTTTGCCGGTTAAAAACAGAGATTGATTTACATAGATGTCTCATTCATACTGTTACGCAGTTTCTATATACATTAGATCATTATGTATATATATAATGTAGTATGTAATATAAAATATATAATGTAAATAAATATATAATATATATATATACTTAAACTTACACTTAACTGTACTCTATTTACTCTATATTTAATTACTTAAATTTAATCTTATAATTTAATTGCACACTCCCTCTTTGTCATTCGCACAAGTCCACTCCTCCACTCTTTTTTATACATTCATTCTTTCTTCTAATCTCTACAACTATTCTGGTTCACGCTATATTTTACACGAGATTGAAGAAAATTGTAGATATACATAGGTATATATACATAGAAGGGGAGAAGTTTTAATTTCCTTAACCGTGGCACGGGTCACATATCGATTCGCGTGGATAGGTGGGTCAAAAAGGAGGCCCGCGTATAACGACTCCAATTTCCCGCTGCTCGATAAAGATGTCAAGTATGAATATTCATGACTCTCGCCAGCATTAATGCTGATAATTAGCTGCATTGTGGCATTGGCGGCATTGCGCGATTACGCGGGCTCGTTACAAAGATACAAGCTCTGCTTCTCGTTCGCGTCAAGGGCAGTTTGCACTCTATTTTCTGGGCTTACGATCGTCCGTTCTATTTCGTTTGTTTTTCCCGTCTTTCGTTTCTTTTACTTCTCCGCCTTCTCTTTTTTCCTTTTTTTCCCTTTTCCGTCACGTTGTTCGTTCTTTGTCCCGCGTCCCCTTTAGCCGCGTTTACAATTAACGCTCCCGTTTCGAACAGCTACCGGTACTTGCGCAGCCGGTGTTAAATCTACTCGAGCGTGGCAATTCGTCCGCGATACAGAGCCGAGCTTGATCACCAACCACCTGAAAAGAATGGGAAAGAGTCACTGAAACGTTACACGACTCTTGCCAAGTATCTTTCGAATGTATAGTCGAGTTACAATTACCTTTTACATAAGTTATCATTGGACTGTTTGCGAAATTTGCAAAATGCATATAATATGCAAACGTATATAAAATACTTAAAGTGTAATACTCGTTATAACGTTTAATAGGTGAAATAAATTTCTGCTTAGGTTGCTCATAAGAATATGGATATGTATAGTCGTCATAACAATTCTTAAGAAACTTTCGTAAATATTAAAATACGAATTACGATCTTTATTTCTCATTTCGTATACTCGATCTGTGACTAGCTAGTTCTATTTCGAATCGATTTAATGGAGTGTTCGTTAAGTAAGATAGAAAGATATAAAACATCTATTTTCTCTCTTTTTCCTGATATTAAAAAGTTACACAATCTGCTATAACTCGCGAGCGATATACTTGTAAAATTAGCGGTGCACCAGATAACATAGGAAATGATATGGAATTATCAACCGGAAATATCTTTCCGACTCGGCTGCAAAGATTCGATAGCGTTTTTTTCTTTCGATTTTCACGCGTTCCTTTCCTATTGTAAAATTCATCACCTTCTTTATATAGAGTTTTATGGCGTTCATAGTCAATTAATGTACAATCTTTAAAATTGTGACTCTTGTTTCATGCCGTTTTCAAAGAAATATTCTGAAAGTTTCATTTTCGTCAGAGATCAAAATTATTATCGAATGATACATTAATACATACAAGTTCGTGCTATTAGGCCCGGTGCAGACAGACAACTTTTTTCCTGCTGCGTTCTCGCTGCGTCATACGTCTCTCTTTATTTCCCCAGTTAAACACAACGAGGACAGATATACGATGCAGCGAAAATGCAACGTCAAAAAGTCGCTCGTCTGCACCCGGCCTTAGCCTTCACCAGTTTCCTCGTAAATGATAGATTTGTAAGAAAAATATTCAATTCATTTTTACATTCACGATGCAGTGTAAAAATGTTCGTTGCTAATTAAGAATATTCGTAATTTCTTTAATACCGCGCAAGCGAAGAACAATGAAAGAAGATCTATTCAAACTATTGTATAAAAGATAGTAAAACTTTGTTCTTTTAACTTTGTTCATAAATCTACTATTTGCGATAAAAAAAAAAAAAAAAAAACGCGACAAATACTCTCTATATATATGAATAATAATATTAACAGTAGTATTTAGAAAAAATTAGAATACAAACAACTTGCATCCGGAAGCCTTAATTTTGGTAATTGCTTAATCGTCACCTTGACGAGCTGCATCGTGTAATCGCTTCGAAACAGGTTGACGTCGATTAAAAATTAGGTCTGTGTTATGGGAGAGACGCGTTCCAGTGAAACTGGTTACGTCAGAGAGCTCACGACGCATCGACACTGGTGAAAGCACTCGGCGAACGTCGTAGTGCCATTCTAGAAATGCGTTTGTACAATTTCAAAGGTCGGAAAAACGGGTGGCGAGCCGCGTCCCCCTTCGACGGTCGCGTTTCACGCGACCAGATCGCGGTACACACGTGCACGTATACTTTGGCGCCCATTCTCGGTACTTTTACTTTTACTTTCATCCGGACCCCGACGACACGCTTCGCGAACCAGACAAACCCAAAGGGGACACGAACGCTCGAAATTTCTCTCTCTATAAACAGACTCATCTCGACCCTTTGCTTCGTTAAAAGAGAGTTCTAAAATCGGACAAACGGCCAAGAGTCGAGTTCATTTCAACGAAAATGAAAATAATTTTGCGATTTAACCTACACTATCACCTATAACTAGACTATGGGTGCTTACGCGAATTTACATTTTTGTGAATGCCACTGTGGAGATAAGACTTAAACAAATTCATTTATTTCTAGCGCTAGATATTATAATTAGCCGTATACGAATATTTCAAGTATTTTGTATAGCCTTGTGAATTATGCGTATTCTGTGCATTTTGCCACTTTCAAATTTTCTATAGTTTCCCAACATTTTAACGGATTTATCTTCTTAGCGAATCAACAAATAATACATTTTATTAATTGTTTGAAAATCGACCGACAATGTATTAAAATTTGAAACGCGATATTCATCGATGCATCTATTAGTTTGAAACGTTATTGTTCGAGTCAAATATGATACAAGTTTACAAGAATCTATCTGATCTGTATTTTAGAAACTTGAAGATAGTCCGGGGATAAATAGCTTCACCGGAATGTTTCGTAAATTTTGTTCAAAAATTGTGTCATAACTTGGTTAGGGTTACGTTTATTCTCGTGGATGCCAACATTTCATTGCATATGTATTAATACGTATAACTAATATTGGTTATATAAAGGAAACCTTATATATAGTGATGATAAAATAATAATACCCACGGAATGTAGACATTATTTATGAATACGTAATTTTTATTTGTAATTTCTTTTTAATTAAATTACGTGAAAAATAAGCTTTACTTAGTTAAGCTTTAAAGATAAAGTGGCCAAATACTTTTCAGTGGCAGTGTAAGAAAATATGACTACGTAATTTTTTCGTATTTTTCCTTTCTCCACGGATCAAAAGCAACCTTACCAGTATCATTCTATCGTCGTAGAATCAAGGAGACAATTTTCGTAATTTTATAATGATCGTATTTCACTCCAAATAGAGTCTTCCCTCGAAGAAATATTACGAGTAACATTGACTATTGTCGTGGATGTCCTCCTGCTCTTGTTAGGCAGAGGTAAAGTATTAGTCTCGTAAAAGTTGGCTGTCACTTTAACTTTTACTATGTACTATTCCGAGTAGTAAAAATGTTGTAGAATAAGGGATTGCAGCTTTCTCGGGTTTTCGTAAGCGTGGCGGCACGTGGCCGGCACGAATTCGTCGCAATCCCTTGTCGAATGGATGGGGTCGGTTCTTTCAACGATGTATACACTCTTCCCGACAATAGACCACGTCAACATCTACCTGCTGCGTCGAAATTCACTTGTTACATTTCCGCTTGGGTCCGCTGTTTGCACACAATAAATCACGATTATCCGCACAGTAAGGGGTACGAAATAGACCTACAGGGCACAGGTGCAAATTTTACCCAAGGTCCCTTCTTTTCTTTAGATATTGTTTCTCTTGGAAAATGATAGGAAATGATTTTTAAACATCGTAACGACAATAGGAAACGCGTGTGTTAAGCAAAGTGCAAAGTGCATGCTTACAAATAGAGCGTAGAACGCGGTAACAGAGGACGAGTGGAATTTAAATGTGATACCATTCCAAAAAAGTTGTTCAGTATTCATGAATATTCAAGGCTGTGTCTCCGATACATCGTTTAACCTGCTTTACATATTCTTTAGGTACTACCCTTTTTGCGAGCGCATCGTGCATGCGTTTCGAGGCATATAGAACTTCTGTACAAGACATTTCGTAATACAATCTTTTCTACGTGGTTGCTTCAAGTGGTTATGTACAATTGGTTCTTGTTGCATTAAGACGTGTAACTACATTGAAACTAACCATATCTAAAGTAGTTGATTAGTGTGAATGTATGCTTAGTACACATATTCGAATCTGTGACGATTCAATACCATACGGTTTTGGAAGGAATAATATAATCCTCTGATACCTTGCAAACAGTTATTTCCCCGGAAGTCTCATTTTCGATATCCGTATTCTTAGTACATTTAATCTTTCGTAGGCAAATCGAGTAGTTGAGAATCTAATTTAAATTTCATTCTACAATTTCTCCAAAAAGAATGTCTATTTTTATTGAGGAATATTTCAAACATTTGGCGTAGTAAAAACATTGATAACTATTTCAGGATAGCTTGAGGATCTTTTCGAAGTCGGAAACAGTAAAATAATAATGTAATAATATAATAATAAATAACAGTAAAAAAACATTCGGACATAACTAGCCAGTTTGCTTACGGAAGGTTAAATAACATGTAAATCACATGCGTAGCGTGAATGATGGTAAACTTCCTTAATAATTCTTCGCTTCTTTTTACAATATCATCCGGTGACTTCGAAAGCGATCTCCAATATAGACACGCGACCTTTTTCATTTTCTTCGGTTCTCTCGTGACTCGTGATTTCGTTTCTCTCTAGGGGACTTGGGCTGTATTTTCACTTGTCGTCAGTTTACTTATTTACCCATGACATCTCAGTCAAATATTCTTTGTTTGTTTATTGCCAGTCTGACCGAGGACACACGCCTCTTATCCTTGTTGTCCCTATTATGCAACAATCGAGTGTTGTTCCAACTCTCACCAAGAGCGAAGAAAATCCGGTTTCCTCGCTTTCCTACAGGAATTTATGGCTCGTCCGTCGTTCTACCTGTTGCTAATGGAAAGCCGGATAATTAGTCTCTCTCTCTCTCGACTGCCTGTGAAAATCCCGTGACGAAATTACGTTGGTTACGTGTGACCGTTGTTTGTCCGAAAAGGTGTCTATTAACATTGCCATTCTATTCTCGTGATTGAGCTGGGATTTATGATAATTAGCGACGGATAATGAGCGTACGGAAGGTGGAGTGAGTGAGTCATTAGCGGACTTTACGGATTGAAGAGCAAATGTATACATACGGAATCGTTACCGAGATTATAACTCGCACCAAGCTCCGAATCAACATTTGTTTTTTCCACGATTTCAATTAGATAACGATTTTACGTTTCACGAATTCTGTTTCTCCTGCGTTCCTGTTTTTCCCGAGTAAATTGATCCTGGAATTAGATAAAAATATTGTTTGTTTTACTAATGAGAAATTTAAGTTTTGTAGAATCAGAAAATATTTGAATTACAAATTTGTAAAAATAATGCAGTATAATATTTATCCGAGAACAAATGCTTTTTAAAGATTCTTTAAAAGATTCCGATTTTTAAGAATTAGACAAATATTCGAGATACATACGTACGTGTTTATGAAAAAAAAAAAAAAAAAGAAAATAAGAAATCGCGTTTATTCAAGAACAAAGTATTGTCTTCCTTTTCAAATAAAACTCTAGAAATATTTTGAATTACGTTATTCGGTTATTAGAAGATAGCCTTATACTATTTTTGCACCAGTTGTATATTTCATATAAATAAATACGTACCAATTTTTTCCACCAATTTTCTTCGAATAATATAAAGAAATATCATCGTTATAATTGTTCCTCGTAATAGTAGTGCCGATTTTACGGTCTGGTTGTTCGTCACTTTTTATACGTGTACCAATTCGGTGGCGTTTGCCGGTGTGTGTTTGATCGTGTGCACATTATTTTACTGCTATACGTACACTCCCACGCCACGTTAAGACGATGGGTCGTTTCTCCTCCACGGCGGTCGCTATTGAATCGCTTGACCCACTTTGATAAACTCGCATTGGAATAACTCAATAACACCCAAGCCGAGCCAATAACAATAATTATTATTCAACGTCCCCAGCGGGCTACAGCACCGGTATAGATACGTTGGCGAATTTATCGATGCCGAACCTTCATCCCTCGTGTCCACGTCAGCTTTTACCCTCTTGCATCATAATCATGGTACGATCGAATTCCACTGATTTTACAAATAAGTTTCAGTTATGTTGCTCATCTTATTAAAGTGCGTTTATTACTTTTAATCGTATGAAATTACATAATTCATTGACAAGACTTGAAGTAGTTATAACTAGACTGTAAATGTTTATGTACATTGAAATTTTTATAGACACAACAATCAAGCATACATTGTAAAGAGAAATTAGGTTTGGTCTTTAAATATTACGACAGGTGTATCACTTTGCATATTTTCTTATTGCATATATTCTTTCGTATCGTGCTCACTCTTATATTATGTATATCGTCTATATTACGTTATGTTATTGTACATTAAAATTTCCCATAATAAAATAAAATTGCATAAACGTTCGCAGTCTAAGCATAACAGATTTATTTCTGTATATGTAATAAGTATAACAGATTTATTTCTAATGTGTCTTTTTTAAAGTAATTGTAAAAACAATTCTTTTCTGTAGTACCGTATTACAAATTGTATTATTGGATCGTAAGTCTCCGTGTTATGATCACCGTTACTAAATGTATGCCGTTGGAAATATCCCAGCTCGCATTCCCGGTGTATTAGTAACGGCTATTATTCCGTTATTACCGATTTATTGCGAGTACATATAATTGCAATATAACACGCTTGCATAATTTCATTGTACTTGCAAATGCAAAGCAAGACGTACTTGAATGCGCGCTCGAATCGCGTCTACGCGGTCCGACTTCGAAAAGTAGACCATATACGTGTACATATCTCGCATCGCCAAATTGCTTCTCCTAACTTGTGGCGCCCTCCCAATGGTATCAACATCTAAAAGCTTGTCCAAAGGATCGCATATAAGAATTGCTATCCGTACAACTGGGCGCATGCGCGCGACATTCAAAGTAGCCGGGGTGTTAAAATGTTTAGCATCGCGGAAACGTTCGATTTATTCAGCCATGCGCGTTGAATAGGCTGGTGTAATAATTTTAAGAGAAGGGAACAATCTTTGTAACTTTTGTTTACCTCTATCGATATAGTTTGGTAAATTTACGAGCGTTCGATATGCAAACAACAACGTTCTCCGTTTCTTCGATAGATTTTTTAGGTCACAGATTCGATCTTGTCCGATATAAATTTGTTCATGCCGAAAAGATGAAATTTTGGTGGATTTGTAAGCTTATATTGGAAGATCAGATCGTACTTACTTAAACGTCGTCAAATAATAGTCGATGAAGCGTGTATAGTCGATGCCGAAATTTCTTTAGCTTTCACGAATAACTCTTCAAGGGCATGACCTAATTCCTTAGGAAAATTCATTTACTCGTTGCGCGATACTTTGGCGTCAGCTTAATTTTCAAACGTAATTAAGGATCATTGATTCGAGCGGAAGAGGCGCGCTCGCACCTTTTATAATTCTCGCGATCGCCGCACCACGGCGTTGGTCTCGTTTCGATCAGTCGCTAAATTTAGCACTCGGGTAATATTTCTCTGGAACTTGTGCGTGCAAAAATTTCGTTTGGGAATGCAATAATGAGAGGAAGTGACTCGTTTCTTCTCCTCGGCTAAACACTGAAAATAAGAAAGCACGATTCACCGTAGTGCTTGGCCGCGGCGTTACACGGATCTCGCGATCGACGCATCGAAATCGAAAGTTTTATCATAGATCGTAAGATACTGGGCGTCCGTGTTTCCATCGATCACCGCGCCTTGGCGCTGATCGCGCTTATCACCGAAATTACCTCTCTCTTTTAAACGTCGTATAGTTCTCCCCCTCCCTTTCTCTTTTTCAATTCGACAACTCGTCCATGTCTCCATATGTCCGTCGATTCGTTCGTTCATTTGCTCGCTCGTACGTTTCTCGTGCCAGTTATGATGAATTCGATTGGGTAATACCGACGCGCCGCGGCGAGGCACGAGAAGTGACGCCACGGGACACGGTCTGTGGTTTTTAATACGCGTCCTACTTTCTGCTATCTTTCCCGGCGTCCGTGCGAGAGAACGAGCGAGCGCCGTCGGGCGAGCGAGCTAGCGCGATCGCGCGTGCATCATCCTTCCCCTCGCCCTTTGTCCCGCATGCCGCCATCCTGTCACTCTCCCTATCACTCTCTCTCGCTTCTTTCTGTTAAACCGCGTACTGCTCGGTACACGTTTGCAACCGAAGAAACATGATGTGATTGGCGCGTGTCAGGACTTCCCCCTCTCCCCTCTTGCATCCTCCTTCTTTTTCTCGCGACTCATACTTCTGCCACGTTTACGACTTCGCGCCTCTACTTCCCCCCCCCCTCCACTACACCCTCTTTGCCTCCCTCTACCAGTAACCACGACGCCCTCGAGAGGAACCACGAGCTACGAGTACGTATGTATGTACCGCGATATTAACAAACAGCACAGAAACGACACGGACGGCGGATAGAGTCGCGTGAACATCGCGAGGCAAAAGAGACGAACGTATCGCGGCGGCGGGGAGAAAGAGGGAGACGGAGAGCGAGAGCGCGAGATAACGCGCGACGCGCGGCACGGCGAGTTGCACAGCTAGAAGGACTGAAATTGAAAGTGGTCGTCCCACTGGCCCACTGACCTGATTACCCACTGACAATGACACGAATCCTTGCCTCCCACCGGGCTCACCCTTCCCCACTATTCCTCCCGCCCTCCTCCCCTACCCTCCTTCCCACCCGCCCTCCCTCCGCACGTCCGTGCGTCCTACTCCCTCGGTCGCGTGTACGTGGACGCAGCAGCGCCTTCTCGCACCTCTCCCGCGCACTCGGCGCAGGCGTCGCGTCGTCCCGCGTTATAGCGCGAATCCGGCGAGGACGCGATGCTTTTTATCTCTTTGAGGGATATATCGATGTGATTGTTACGTGGCACATGCAAACACAGGGTGCTATTGGAAATAAAGGCCATCCGTGACGCTCCGCGTAAGCGCCGCTCCCGAAAGGCGTCAAGGTACGCCTAGATGCGTCTTATCTTCTTTTTTACATTTTTTTTTTATTACTATCGTCCTTAGTTTACGAACACGATGTTGAATGACCAATATGGATGGGACTTATCTAAATGTAGATTTTTAGTAATAAGAATAACGATGAAAAATAAATTCGTAGGGTCGTTAGGTAGATAACAATCGGTGTTAATTGATAAAACGAAGCGAAACCGGTGAAAAGCGGATTGTATCGCGGTTACATCTTAATCGATATTAACTGAGAAGGTACTGTAATATAGGTTAGCAAAAGGCGACTCAGATCGTTAGATAAATTTCGATCGGTGCTAACAGGGAAAAGAAGGAGCGGCGTAAAACAAACGGCCGGTTTCTTTGGCGCGTAAGAAATTGAAAGATCCGAGGGGCAGTTAGAAACTCGTAAAAACGCTTGTAGCCTGTCTTTTTTGTCACCTGTGGATTTCTCAGACTCGGTCGCATTATTACCACGGCCGTTACCTCTTGCGCAATCCTCTTCTCCCTCGCGCTTGCCTCGACGAAAGAAACGAACGACACGCGTTACAAAATGATACTCGTTGGTGCTGGACTCGTCGCGTGAATTCGCCCTCGACGCGTTTCAATAACTTTCTAATGATTTATGCAAGCGAATCGCGCCGGCTACGTGAAACGACTGGCTAACGGCGCGACGTTCTCGTGATTCGAGCGCGGTTCGTCAGCGAACCGTTTCCGTACAACCGTCATAAAATGGAACGCAATTTAAATGCGGCGTAACCTCATTGAGCCGCGCGCCAGCTGATTCTTGAAGTCACTATCACTTGGTCATGGTCCACGATCTAAACCGCATTACACATCCTCTCCAGCCTAGCGTGTTGGTCTTCCCCGTGGCCTGCTTCAATGCCAGCCTCGAACTTTCCTTTTCCCCTACGAATCGGGAGAAGAAGCGAGAATAAAAACCGTGTTCCCGGCGTCCCACGCTTAACAAGCTCGCATTAAGTCTCATTCCCTTCCAGTTAATTTCCTCGGCATGTTTCCTGTTGGACTCGTCTTACAACATACGTACTTATATGCATAATAACCGGAGCTCATCGAAACTTCCTTTGAATTTCGAACCTTTCTTCTAATAGACTTAAATAGAAATGATTGTCATATCGAAAAATTTCCATTGTTTATTATCATTCATTGATTTACGATCAGCGCATTACGATCAATTTAATCTTCGCAAGGGCGAATTTGTTAGAACTAAGAGGAGATAATTACTACTGTTCTATTTGTTTAAGATATATCTATTTATATGTGCTAAATGAGAATGAGAATATTAACCGTGCAACAATTTTGCATGGGTACAAATACAAATTTTGTAACTAGGAATCGTTGTTATCACAATGGAAACTGAATTGTATTAAAGAAATTGTAAATCTGGATTATTTATGTATAACAACAAATTACAATTACATGGAACACAAATAAAAAATTTTAGACGTTCCCAAAAGAAATTTTCACAGTAATTTGTATAGAGCACGCGGCCAAATTCCTATGACATAAAAATAGTTCTTTATCTAATAATATTAATAATCAAATATAATTTATTTAATAATATAATATAATAAATAAATTCTATTATAACGCTAAAAGAATTAAGTAAAAATAAAAATCAAATTCACACATATAGTATACTATACAACATACCAAAATTTCTTAAAAAATTCGTTAAAAGAAACAAAAGAAAAAAATTTTGGTCGACCAGAGTCATTTCTATGGGACAAATGAAAAATTCCCTAGACGAGGAGAACTTGGGGCAATTATACGGTTCCCTTCGATCACGAGCGATATAAATAACTCACGTAGCCTGAGCACGTGTTAATTAAGGCCTGTTGGGAACGTACAGGCCCCAGATATGTCTCCGGCAGGCCGTTTCGAGACTCGGCCCAGGCCTTCTCCACTCTCGCTTTCGGTGCGAAGGAGGCGCTTTCGGTAGACTTTCGCAACCCTTTTCCCAACCCAACCGGCTCGAAAACATATACACGCGCTCTCACGTATCTTTCGCCTCGGTGCTCTACGTGTGTGGCTGGCCGTCTGACTGGCTGGCTGGTGTGTCCGTTGCCGAGCGGCTCTCGCACCCGCCTACTTTCGCTAGTTTGCGTAAGAAATGTATACGTACCCGGTTAGCTAATGTACCTCGCGACACACGATATCTAAGGATACCAGACGATTTTCCTCTTCCCCTTTAGATTTTTCCACTCTCCTTTTCGAGAAGCGAATCAGCAAACATTTTCTTATCATATTCATTAATTTCGTTTCTTTTTCTGCCTCTGAATTCGAATATCTTCGAGTGATGGAATTCGAAAAGTTGCGAAACAATCGATCTTGCGCGAAAGATCTTTTATCGAATTGATTTTCGATCACGCTGGAAAACAATTCGATTAAATAAAAGAAGGAACACGTTTTAAACGAAAAGTATGTCGTAACGTTGATATCGTCGGTCTCAAATATTTCCTCAACTGATTTTTACGGTCTACTAAAAATCTTTTCGAACGTTTGAACACCGTGGAACGTATTATCTTGAGTAACGTAACTTTCATCCTCGTCCGTTTGACTCGAACCGGGTACCAGGCTCTCGGTATATATTTGACAATACGTGACTTCCCAGACGGAGATTACGTAAAAGCAGAAATTTATCGTAATATCCTCGGGCCTTCAAACAGCGAAACTATCGGCACTTTCTCGTTCCAAAGATCCTGGCCAGCCGAGTAGCAACCAGCTATGGCCAATTTTCGGTTTAAACAGATTTCGCTTTGGTCGAAAGTGAAACTGCTCTGCTCCTTCGAGCAATCTCTGTAATCTGTGCTCGTAAAAATCCTATTGTCCTCTAATTATGATCGTACTACCTTTCTTCCTTATCCCTTTTTTCTTTCGTCCCATCAGTTTCTTTATATTCTCTGGTTATTCGCGACCAGTAGAAGATATCATTTATCATTTCCAAGAAGAAGAGTCACGATGTTCGCGAAACGACGCCTCGAAACGATATACGACGTTAATACGGTAAACGTATACCATACGATAATGATTAGTCTTTACGCTGGGCGAAGGATGCATCGGGCCTTTGCAGAAGACTTCGCGTGCCGTGCAAACACAGTCGTTTCCTCGAAGGTCCAACGCGAATCGCGGATAGCCGTGGCACAGCGTACAGGCAATTAATGGTCTTCCCGTTTGAAAATCGAAGGACACTCGCGCGTGGACGGCCTCGCGTCGGGACGCTTTCCGTGAGTGTTGCGTATACCTCGCTTAAAATACACCACGCACTATCACCCCATCCATTCCATTTCGATGGAGGTCACCCGGTAGCTTAAGTGGGTCTCGACCACTTGGTTAGTGTGTCATGGCATACTCGTTGCTGAATAAACTTAATCTCAATACCGGCGTTAATAAGTCAGCCGTTGCAGACTCACGCGAGTCCTTTTCCTTTCTTTTCACTCTCCATTTCTTTCTCTTTATACCCCTCCCACGATTTGCGTTACATGCGTGTGCGTTTATAATTATCCAGATAGCGTAATTGATAGAGAAGATACGACGAGATTGTATAATAGATAATCATAAATATAAGCGAAGTATAGTTTCTGATATCTTGCAAACATTGTCCGGCATCTGACGATGTTGACTCCAAACTATCATTTTTTCTTTTTTTGTTCTTTCTGTAAATAGTATGTGGTTTAATTTTTAATGGCTAAATTACATTTTACTAACATCCGTTGATCAATAAGCGACAACAAAGTCTTAACACATTAAACGTACGATTGACGTTACGTACTTAACGCGTGACGTTACTAACACTTTACACTATGAGGGTCGTAAGAGAAGAATTCCAAGAATTATTAATTGAAATGAATATAAGAAATTCTTCTTTCCTCAGAGTTACTGATAATTTTTCCGCGTGAATTTACCTCAGCCACAAAGAAACGTAAAAGTACTTCGATGTTATTAAAGCGACTATCTATACGTTAATATCGTACACTTTTAATAAAACGCTACAAACAAAGATGTTTGTAATCCGCGATCTAAGAAGCTTCTCTACAACATATATACGATATAGATTACATTGATAGATATCGTTAATAGACGCTTTAATTTACCATCTCACTATATCGATTACCACACGTCGACCGAACTTCCCATTATAAACCGCAACGAAGAAGATATCGGTGGATTGATCCGATTGATCGAAGGTATTTCATAAAATCTGGTAGATTTGGCTTTCATAATATTCCCTATCTTCCACCCCAGTGCGTTTTATTTCTTATCCAACCGATTCAATTGCGTGACCACGATGACCCCATTCTGCGATCGATTTCGTGACACCGCGATTTTTCAAATCCAGAGACGATTGACTATGGAACACACCGAGGACTCTATATTTAAATGCGAGCTTAAGGTAGATAACGTTCACGGGCGCCACGTGAATCGGTTCCGAGATCGAATGACTCAACGTTTCTATTATTTATCCGTTTTTTATTACATGCGACTCACGATTTGTGAATTCATTGGACAGAACATCTATATGATCATATGATTCTTGTATCGGCCCTTTGCGCTTGACAAATTTTTATAACGATCAACCTGTTGATTGCTGGTTGAAAAGTTGAAATTCATCGAAACCAAGCATTTTATTTCGTTAAAACGGTTATATATATTTTTTTGTAAATTTCACATTTTCCATGCTTTATTGATAAAAACGTGCCTATATGATGGCAGTGGGATAGAAGAAATTTTGGGCAGGTTAGTACTAACGAGCATACTAACTTATCGTTGGTTTTCTAAAGTTTCTTCTAACAAAAGGCAACTTTAAAAACCGAGAGCAGAACAAATTTACGGGCAAGATAAAATAAAGTTGAAACAAACTCACGGTAAGTCTATCAAAGGACGTACATAGGAAACTTTTACCATTTCAATAGTTACTTTACTAATATACTACTGTGCTTCAATTATTAAACTTGCCCTCATGAAAAGTAAATGCCCCGGAATTTACCTGAGCTAAAGAAACCATTCATATACGATCTAATATTTGCAAAAGAAACTTCATTTTCCATGCTCTTGCACATTGTCCCAGTTTCACCGCCAGTCAATGTAATTCTTTTTCTACTCTGTTCTTTTTTTCCTCTCTTATAACTTTGTCACGCGGTTGCTTCGCGAGATTGTCACGATTATCGCGGTGAACTCTGTTCGAACGCGAAATAACGTATTGATGCCGGTTTTTGCGACGCGTGTGTGGCAATCAGCGTGCGATATCTGCGAAATGGATCGAATCGATCGGGCCCAAGGTCGGGCAAGCATCGAAAACCATGTCGAAGATATTCGGTTGTGTCGTGAAATTTCCTCCCGTTAAACTCTGCCGCCTTGAAATCGAATTTTTGCTCCTCGGCTGTCGGTTCGTCGGGTCCTTGAGAGCCTGTGTATACGCAACGCATGCCACCAACCACGAATATAGTTTTGCTCGCCACGTATGGAAGCCGTTGATAATTTTTCACTCTTAGCCTGGGTCATGGTCTGAATGAAATTCAGATTACCATCGTGGTATTATCGTATCGCCAGCAGATCGGAAACGTTATCGTGTTTTTGCTTTACCTCGCGGAAAATAAACTACGATACCGCAACAGTTTCCGCGTTTGCTTTTTCTTTCGTTTTTTCCTTCTCGATATCTGTTCGACAATAACATACGGTTGCTGTGAAAAAGTAAAGAAGGCGGAAATTCCTTTCGATCGATTGCTTATCGATGTTGCGTTTGCGTAAAATATGTAAATATGTATTTTAAACGTTTAGTTAAAAGGTATCTGTATTTGAAGATCGACTAGCTATCGTCGTACGAAATGCATATTGTACGCTGTGGCGCTCTCATACAGGTTTCATGTATTAAATCGTCTAATTAACTTCCGAGGGATCTGGTCGCAGTTTCAAGGTTTCGCTAGCTTTCAAGATTCGTCTCACGATGCGAGTTATATTTTCTCGTTGATCCGAGACGAAACTTCGTTGGTATGGTTGAGACGACAAGGGTCCACTTCGTCATGTGTCGTAACAGGTTGCGTCCCTTCGAGGTGGCATCGATCGAGTCTCGGCTCGTCGATGGAAGCGTGACCGTGCACGGCGCACACGAGAGGAAACGGTTCTCGCGACGGGTATAGCGAAGCGGAGAAGGCTAGAAACGGTCAGGGAGAGACGGATTACCGGTGGATAAGAATGTGTGTCTAGTTTAGTAGGCAAGTAGGTCGCCAGGGAAACCAACGCTGGGTTACGCAACGTAGTTCCAGTGTTATACAACTATTGACTCACCGGATTAACAAGTAGGCTGGGTGAAAACGAAAGCCGAGTGCCCGGGCTGCCTTTTCTCTCTCGGTCCCGTTTCTCTTTCCGTCTTGCTCGGGCCCACGGTCTCGCTTTCGCCTCCGGGACTATGCTATAGCCACTATACACCAGGCGTAGGCACGCGTTTACCGTGTATCATATCGAGAAAACATTTTTTCCAAACAGCACTTTGACGATTTTATGAAATTCGAGGCGATTGCACGAATTGCTATCGTGGTACGATATTGGAGTGGCTCATGAAATTATTCGAACGCTTCTAGAAACGAATATACTATGCGTGTTATGCGAAACATTTTGAAATTTCGTTGGATATATTCATAAGAATTTTCGAAGGTAAAATGCGTTCAAATACTTTCATGGATACTTCATACGATGAAATTCATGATATAGTCTTTGAGAAAGAAGTTATTGGCTTTGTTAAAAGAGTTTTCAAATACAACTTTGACTATAGGATAGTCCTGCAATGGAAACTAAAATTGGACCGTCTTCGTATCTTTAATAAATTATCCTTAATATCTGCAATAAAAATACCTACACTGTTACTGTATATTCGATAATTATAAAGAAAAACTACTAATTTTCTACCTACTTATGAAATCCCAGCGTTACGAAATTAATTAAAGTAAAATTAAAATTAATAACTAATAATATTTATTGTAAATTAATTAACAATAAATATTTTGTTCGATGAGATGCTTACAATTAAAGAATCGAACTGCAATACCGCAGCTTCTAAAATTCCCCCAAATTATATTGCGATAATAAAATAAAATAAAAAAAGAGACTAATTTTTAACGAAAATCATCGAGATCTAGAGCCAGAAACGATCGAGTTTTGGGTCGTCTGGCCCGCGTTGCAACGCTATCGATCAGGTAGCAGCAAGTAGCCGGCAACGTCATAATCGCGGCGTTAGCGTGGGATACGTATCTCTGACGCAAGTGCTCGGCATCGCGTACTCTTTTCTTTCTCGTGTATTCTTTTTCTCCTTCTTTTTTTCTCTCTGCGAGGGCAGTCGGAGGAAAAGAATCAGGCCAGAGAGTCTCGTCAAGCGAATTTCTTTCTAGCGGGGGAACACGCGAGCCACGGTGCTATGCAAATCGCGGCACAGAAATCACCGTTGCCACTCAATTACCCGAACGGTTTGACTCGAGCGTCTGATCTAAAAATAACATCCACTTAACGCCGGGCCGTTTTAACGAGACCGCTTCACGAGACAATCGACGCAGACGTGTATACTTAGTGGAGGGCAGGATCCAGCCGATGCTCGTCCGTCACGCTGCCAAATCGAAACGTTTTCACCCGCGAAATTTAGATCTGGACGAGCAAACGCTGGGGATCTTGGAATTATCAAGAAGACGTTATTTTATATCGCAATGATCCCTTCAAAGTAATTTCCTTTAGCAATTGTGCGGGAATCTTGCCATTACCAAGAACATTGTCATAACGGCAATAATAACGGAATTAGAAAATGCTATTTTATTTTGCAATGGTCCCTTCAAAGTGATTTGCTTTTATTGCAATTATACATACATATATCGTTAGGTAGCAATGTTTTCTATTTGTGGAAGCATTTCTTGTGAACATTGTTAGAAAACATTTCCAGGTCGTTATTCGTTCTCCTGATGTTTCAATACAGTGAACTGTTCATAAGATTTTTAGATCAGGTTCATTCGAACAAGCGAGGAACGAATCGAGGATGAAGATGCTTTTAGGAATGATCGAGTCATGAGAATGTGAGATGCATTAGGATCTCAGTGAACAGAAATTGTTCGGTCTTTTACCGCCAGTTTTCAGAATACGTTGAAATGCTTCAAGTTCCTCGTAAGTAAAGTTATATTATATAAGCTATTACGAAATGACCATCAAATATTTAAAATCAAACCAAGTAAAATAAAGACATTGCGAAGAAAATGACAAAGCGTCAGCTTTTTCCTTTTCGTGTTCGAAACAATATATATAAATAAGACGCTTTGACTAAGGAGGGCAATATCGTTGTCTCTAACGATACCAAATGTGGATTAAAAAAACTGAAAATATACAAATCATTATCCTTGGAAAATAATTACTTTTGCATTGCTAGCAACTCTGACAAACATCGAAATACGCTTACAGTCAAAATATTTTACGACGAAGTCTCTCGTATATTCTCTTGCTCATTGGGAATCGTGCGGATGACTTTCGATTTCTTTTCCACGGCACTCGAAAACCAGTTTTCGCTATCTTCCCTCATTAAGGCCGATGGCTCGTCACCGGACTCTCGACTCTCGATGCTCGTCTCATATCGAGACGGTCGGATCGAAGGTAATGCAGCTTGCGCGATATGTAGCGTTCGCTAACATTACCGACCTGCCTCAAACGCGCGGCAAGGCGAGTCTCGACTTGTTGAGGACGCGGTATGTAAACTGGAACACTTATGTCATGGAAAACGGTGTTCCCGCTGTGGCTGACGCACGTCGCAAAAAATCACACCTACTACGTCGCGTTAGAACTCTAAAGAAAGGACAAGTAAGAAAAAAAGTTAGGAATATATTATACTCGTCTGAATACATACAACTCAATCTTCGTCCACGCTATCTTTAGCCACGTTAACATTCTGAGGACTTTGAGCGTGGTTGGAAAAACAGATCTCGTAGAAACCTCACGCAGAGAGAAGTAACGTGGACCGTTGCTAATGAATATCATCTCTGTTACGTATATAAGACCTCTTGATAGGATATACAGTCGTGGACAAAAATAAACGGGTAGATAACGGAAGTATGCTGAGTTACCGTGTGTTTCGTTAAACGTAGCTTTGTTTCTACAAATATGTAAATACTAGTTTCGATTATTTAAACGATCTATGTATTATACGGATGTATTATAACAAATAAAACCTAACACTATCCTGGTACTAATTTGATTAACAAATACGGAATAGATTCGTACATCGAGGAGAAGGGAACCTTTCAGACGAAAATGTTCGACATATGTATCAACATCGTCTTTCTTTTATAATATTTCCAAACGATGTAACGCGCGTTTTATTCATTTTCTAAGTAAAACCAAGTAAAGAAAGTTTTCCGATCTTCTTCGTGGCAGATGGTAGGAAACGTAAAGGTCCTGCCGTATTGAACGTATTAAAATTCATTGATACCTACTTCCACTATCTGTCCACTTATTTTTGCCTACGACTGTAGGTATCCGCGAGCGTATAGCGATATACATATGTATGCAAAGTATCGTATAAACGGAACAACGGCGCAGCCGTGTTCGACGGTTTATCGCGTTAACCCGTTTTCGAGAGAGAGAATGAAAAGCGGTCGTATGAGGGTCGATAGGTTGTGACGAGGGTGGGGCAGGGTTGAAGGAGTCTCGAGATGACCAACGACAAAAAAAAAAAAAAAAAAAAAAAAAAAAAAAAAAAAAAAAAAAAAAAAAAATTAGAGAAAGCTCGAGAGTCGTACAATTAGGAAACTAGGTAAGAGTTACAGGGCATAATTTAAGTAGTCGAAAGAGTGTTTCGTAGTACCGTGGCCGGTATTACCAAAGAAGCTGTAGAGGATGATTAGTGGAGTGTTTATTTAAATGACGAGATAACTCGCTGTTGTAACCGTCAAATATATTTTAAAATGATAAATAAATTAATGCAGACAATATTCGCTGAAACGCTCGGATTCGCTAAAGACAACTAGTCAGTGTAAATCGCTAATAAGATTGCTGATAACTCGTTGGTAACTGATAGATACTCACCTGCTTACGATCGCATCCGTTTATTTATACTGGTCGGGGGAGAGCCGGAAAATTCGAATTCGTCTTCGTTTGACGATTGCACGTAGTGGCGATATTGTTTTATTATTACATTACGTGTATCCTAACGATATTGATACTCCGAGGCAAAACAACAATATGTTTTGAATTGTCCTGTAGTTCATGTGCCGCTACAAAGCTGTCCCAAGTTCGTTTCTAATCCGAAATAGTGAAATCTGGTTCCAAGCCCGTTGCGTAAGCAGGAAATACGAATGCTCGTTGACCAATAGATGGAACGTGCGACAATGGCCTTCCAAAAACTTTGCGGTGTTTAACATTATAACATTTTACGTAACTACTTAAAGCTGGTATCTTCCGTTCTTAGAATATTTATTAATCCGTTAACTAGAACTAGAATCGGGGAACTTAAAAATTGATATTTCCAAATTAATTTTCTTATTTTTAAATGTGTATATTATAGTATATTTTCGTATATAACGAGTATAAAGATCGAGAAGCCTCTGGGAATCTCTGTACTAAAAATAAATATATTAATAAATACAACAAAAATAAATATATAGAATAAATGCTTAAATGCAAAATATTATATTAATTAATTCATTCTATTATAAATCTATAAATTATTTACCCACCTTCTAATAGGTTTCTATAAAGGAAAAATCGAACTTGATGGTAACAATAAAAGGAGCGTACTGGTTTAAAAAAAGAAAGACTTCTCGCGTCTCAAAACGGATATTGATACATCGCGTTCTCTACACACTTTGAAATTTACGAATATATAATTGATACGAATGGATGTGTTGCTAAAGTGTAACATTCGACTGATAAGCAAATAAAATAAGATTTCAATAATACATACACAGAATCGTACGTAGTTTCCAAGCTGTATAATAAAAATTCATGGTTGAGCCTAATGCTGAGTTAGTCAAGTTTGTAGTAAACTAGTAAAAGGAGCAGCGTGACAATGATGAAATGAATTGACGGGAATAGATTATACAGGAAATATGGACAGGAAATGAAAATAAACTATCGCAACAGTTTGCTCTGTTAGACTACGCCGACGATAAGTGGTGCGGTAGAAGGTTGTGGGTGGATGACAGATCAATAGCGGTGACATAGTTACCGAGTAAACCTGGCCCACTTTTAACACGACCTCATTCCATCGCTTCTTCCTTTCTTCCTTCCTTCCTTCCTTCCTCTCTTTCTTCGTTCCGCGCTTTCCACCCTTAACGTCGCCTGCGAGTCCTTCGATTCAAAGTCACTTGCACGCGAAATTCGATCTATTCGCGCGGTCAAACGTGGTTTTATCATTAGCATACGCTGCTTTTCCATCGTCGAGCCTGCAATTCCTCGACGAACGAAGGATTAAATTTACCATAGACGATGCATTGTTAGGGAGCAGCGCGGTGTTTAGCATCGACGAACCTAGAGAAAAAGCATTTTCGTAGCCTGTTATTAGTCGAAAGCTCGAGACAAGATCTTCGATCGTTGGCTGTACGTGGAAAGAGACTGACCTTTAAATCGTGACACGGTTAAGCCTGCAGACGAGCCGAGCCGACTCTCGCAACTACAGCCCCTGGCTATCGAATTAGGACCACTAAAATTTGTAGTATTTTTAGTGAAATTGAAAGGTGCGAGGGAACTGTGTAATAGCAAAGTTTATCGATTGGTAGGGAGGGATAATTTATTGATTACTCAGAGAGGGAGTGGTATGGATGACGAAATCTTTGAGTTGGGAAGATTATAAATAAAGTTATTTAGTATAGGGAAATATTAAAATATATATACACACTAACATGCGTACGTTGTAACGCGTATTGCATTTATTATAGCATTTACATGTTAATTAGGTGCGAGCATATTAAATTCCACGTCGTTTAGCAGTGTCTACGGCCACGCAAATTTAATACCACTGCAATAAAATATATAGAAGCTGATAAAAAACAATTCATTAGAAAATAACAGTACGTGTAAATATTTTTTCTAAACGTTATATTTAGTAATATCGGCAGATCCAAGAACAATTTGCCATTTATGACATAGTATCCATAATTCAAATCACAAAATCATAAATTTCATGCTATCCTAATTCGATGGCCGAGGGTCAGGTGGAGGGTTAAAGTGTCGATAAACTATGTAAGAAATTTCGGTCGTCACACATCGGTGACCTACGAGTCTCTCAGCACCAGATACGTGGTTAAACGCGAGAATCTCGTTTGGGCATCGACGAATTTCGTGCACACGAAATGTCTCGCGAGACGGGCTCATTGTCATCGAGCTCAGCGAGCAATCGAGGCCCGATCGCTGCAGCGATTCGTTTTCCAAGTTATATCAGTGGAAAACGAGTTGGCCTGGAAATAGGTCGTTCGTGGGTTGCCACGTGTTTCTACCTCTGTACAACCGTGCACTCGATAATATGTATATTTATATCGCCCAACTTTTCATACGGTGACAACTTTTTCCTATAATTTCCTGAAATACATCGTTTCACTCGCATATATCTGTATACACACACTTTCATATTTACGTATATGTATATATATATATATACAATATATATATACATACACATATTGTGCGCGCTCTTGGATAAATAGCAGCTGGAATTTTTTTGCAAAAATACCCGGTCACGACTGTGTTCGAGATGGTGAACAAACGAATTAACATTGAACGATATAAATAAGTCGATTCGCGACGCGATAGCTCGTGTAAATAGTCCACGGTAATCGGATGGCTTATCGTCGAGCCATTGAACAAATCGTATGTTCCATTCTTACGCGCCGACGGGGCGCAACGATTCGACGCCTCGAAACGACAGCTCGACCCTTTCGTCCTGATACGACTCGGCACGGTGTGAAAATTGCGATCCACGATCGTTCCTACGGCATTCTAGCGTGGTACTGTAACAACCACTGTTTCGTAACTCTACTTGATTTTCGCTTGAATGGCTGCGCCACCAACGCTTGCAAGAAGAGGACCCTTGTACAGGCGTCGGAAGCTGGTACAGATGAATAATGCGATTTCGTCGTAATTTTGCGTGGGTGACGTTTCTACGAATCTGCGATGAAAAGTATAGTAGATCTGTGAGGTCTTTAAGGATACGGTGACACGAATGCGCGAATATGCTATTAAAAATACAGTGTCCCCCGAGTCGGCGGAAGAAAACAATATTCTTGATGTTGGAAATGAAGAAGTTACTCTAAGTCAGGAAAACAGAAGCTGTCGTTCTCTTAGACAGAGAATTTATGAGTATACTCGAGGGAGAATATCTCGGAGTAAGGAGATCAAGCGTTTGTTAATAGAGTGTCAGGCAAACGTTACGTCAAACTAGAGAACATTGTGCAGCTTGAGTTTCCTAACTTGGTAACTTCAGGTAACTCGACGATCACTTGACGCGTGGAAAAATGTTTCGAACAAAAGTTGAATGACACGAAGAAGTGGGTAATTTGATGTTACTATTTTTTCTACAGATGGAAGTGTAAAGAACATACAAAGGACAACTTCGTGTTTCGCATGTAACGTTATCGATTAAAAAATTCTACGAGTTCGAATCGTTCATTCGCACTCAACTTTACCAGTTATGATTTTTCGCCCAGATTGATAGCAGATTAATTAATTTATATTACATTAGAGCTTGGTATAGTTCAAAATTCTAATAGCAGAACTGCAAGCGTACGTACAAAGTCATCGAATTACAAAGCGTTCAGAATGCAAAACTTGCAGACGTCGCACGGGTTAATCATACAACAGAGTCTAAATTTAATAAACGTCACGCGACGGTTTCCACCCCTTACGAGAAGAGAGTGTTCCGGTTGGCACGATATTTGCGCGCGTTTGATACATACGTATGTATCGCGTGTTGACCGATTATTGACTTAAACAGTCGATAAAGAACCACCGGCGGGGAAAGCGTGTAACGTCGAAACGGTCTGCTGCACTGCGGCTGACCTTGAATGTACTTATCTACTGATGGGAAATACTGCTCACGACGCAGCCATTACACGTTACTCTACCTGTCCTGAATAATTTCGCGACTTGTTGTTCCACACATGTGTGCCACTGCCGCTTGCTTCCACTACCTGAATCGTATCGTCTATGTCACAGAGTCGCCTTAGTTTTTTCATTTTTCTATCGGACTACGCCGGATGGTAATCGGTAGCTACTATAACGTTCAACGCTGCTGTAATCTTGGAATTTTTACAAACAAGTATACAACGTTATAATACGTATTATATGGTATGCAGTACGTAGTATACAGCGTAGAACGTGTATCACATACTATAAATTTCACATCTTAAATATTATCACGCGCAACGCAATTATTAATATTTATTAATAATTGTTCCATAAGAATGGAAAATATGTGGTTTTTTTTGTCTGGTTATCAGGAATATAGTAAACATTGAAGATAAGGCGACAAATGTTTTCAAAATCGTTTAGTGCGAATTCTTTTTATTTTATTAGACTGTTGAAAGGTTAATGGTCCCAGAGAAATTTTGAGGTAAAATTTAAAGCGACAAATAATGCTATTAATATCGTCATATTGATATTATAACGCATTATGAACTAACGACGAGATATTTCGCTTTTCCTATGTATCTGTCGAGAGCGTTGAGAACGCAGTAACAAAAGACGCGGTGGAAAGAGTTAAAAGTTTTTTGAAGAGTTAGAAACCACTAACAAACTGTAAATGATTTGAGGTAAGTATTTGAGGTAAAAATATAGCTGGCTGCTAGGTATGGTCAGCAATAACACGTCTGGCCCGCAATGTGTTAAGGACTTTGCGATTAAATTGAAAATTACTCGAAGAGGGTTGGGCATAAGGGTTAATTTCCACAACGAGTGAATTAAAGGAGGAATAATCGTAAAATTAAGGTTAAAATAACGAGCAGGTAGAACCAGGGTAATTGTTGGATCGTCCCCTTTTCTCCATATGCTGTTCTTATACATCCGTCTCTCCACGCAGGTGTTCACGCGTGAAGCGTGTCGACGCACGATGCACCCCTATTCTCCTGTTTTATATACATTTTTTATATGTTAAATACCGCGTTGTTCCGAGTTAAATGTTGCCACTCCATGCAAGTACGCGAAGAACGTACAAAAATCTCTATACAGACTCTCGTGGTATTTTCTATTGTCTATAGAATATATTTTATGAGTATCGTGAACTTCAGTTGGATCTATTGTTACTCCGATGCATAAACGAATAATATTTCGTATTAAGAAAATTTGTTGTTCCTCGGTGTTTTAATTCAAATTATTTTAAACGGACAGTCGATCATCGACGAAATTCGTGTTTTCGCAACTCGTTTTCTTTTCTTATGGATGACCGATCATCGAGGAAACGGAACTATATTCTTAAACTAACTGCGCTATAACAAAGTAGGTAGATCAAAGAAACCAAGATGACCATGCAGAACGCATGTGCTTCGCAGACAGATTTCTATTTGCGAGCCAAATGTTCGCGTATTCCAAAGCGGATAATAAAATGACATACGCGCAGTCTTAAGTCGAATCACGTGGTGCAGGTAAGAAAGAAAAAAGGTGATTCTATGCAAAATGATTCGACGTATCTACGCAATGTGCAAACATAAAGATATAAATATGTATTTCTAAAACTGTAGTCAGACTGAACGATGCGAAAGAGTTTTCGTTTCCCTTGTGTAATAGTAAATCGTTCTTAAATCTATTTCAAGGATAAAAACGAAATCTTCTCGTTAAAGTCACGATTACTCGCACTGAGAAAAACTTGATTTATTGTAAGCAATCAAGCCTTCCCAAACAGAGAATTGCTCCGTATCAATGACCAAACACGCGTCAACAAGGACGAAAATCACAACCCGACTGACGATAATATTCGTCAATATTCTATTTGTTGTACTTCATTGTAATCAACTGAAATACAGTCGAGAAAAGAAGAAATAGTTCAGGCTGGCCAATAAAGACAGACATTCCATAAAAAGAATGCTGACCAACGAATTCGTTCGAATGAACGAGACACGATCGGAATAATGTTCATCGCGAGATCGTGGGACGAACTTGAGCTTCTTTCTCAAATGAAATCCATCCGAAATCGTAATCCGTGAGTGGTTTCGTGTCTGTTCTTGGAGAAACGTAAGAGAACGTGGCAAACGGGTGCAGAGAGACGGATAAACATTTAGTTACGCTTGTTTCGAAATACTCGCACGGACCCTGGCGATGTTCTCTCTCTTCGGGCCCGGTAATCTCGTGCACGTTTTCATTGGACAGAACCGTGCAACGCATGGCAACCGGGCGTGTGCACGAACGTGAACTTACGTGAGCACGTCGAATAATGGAGCTCGCGTCCGCTTTGATCCTCACGGCGCGGCATCCAAACGTTATAACGTAGCGTGCGTTATAACGTAGAATGCAGCGAAGTTTGGTAACGAAGTAGCCTTGAAGAATTAGGTTGAGGATCATAGGGCGTTGCAATTTTTTTATAAACTTTAATTTGTTATATAATATGGTAAAATTGACGAACGCTATAGGAACATATATCTATATATTTCTTGTTTTATATTGGAGAAATTTTTGATTTGATGGTTTCATTTTTATCTGAAGTTAAATATTCCAGAAAACAAACCATCGAATTCTTCTGAATATTTCAAATATATTGGTTGTCATAAGATCGTTAAATACTTCCTCTATTATTTTTGACTTGACAAATGGCTGATTATACCAACTTTCAGGCATTTCGTGACATAAATTAGAAACAATTTATCATTACAATTTATATTTATTATAAAGTGATGAACTTTTCATTCGATACGTTATATGCTGATAATTTTTCCACCAAAATACTATGTCGTAAAAAATTATTCGCACAAAATCCGCGCCAAAATACCTAACAGTATTAAATAAATCTCTGCATATATACTTCATCGTTATTACGAAAGTATTTCATCAGTCTTTCACAAGTCTTTCATGAAAATTGTTATGCAACAATTTTACGAAATTTCGTGATTTTTCATTTGCATCGTTTATTTTGTAATTTTGTTGCCACATTACATACCCTGTAGATCTTTTAATCTTTCAGTAAGAAATAAAAAAAAAAAAACATATTCGCTGGCGGGGATTGGCGTCACTGGAGCGTCCCGCGAGGGCTAGTGGAAACCGAGCTTGAAACGTATACGACGCGACGCGACGCGACGCGTCGTCGGGACGACATATGCGTCGAGGTGTAGCAGAGAGACAGAGGCGCCCTCGGTCCACCACACGGAGCCGAGAGAGTCGTGAGTTCGTAACACAGCAAGAGCGCTCCTCTCGCGGGGAGAACTGTGTCAAGGGCAGAGAGCTAACAGGGCACCGGTCCGTGACGAGCCGAAACGAAACGAGAGAGCCGAGTTTTACCTGGCCGTGTCTATCTGCCTGGCTTCTGTTCCTCCTCTCTCGTGACCAAACTTCGCGTCCAAATCGTGCTTCACCTATATATTATACATACAATACATAGTATACGACGTCGGTACATTTCTTTCTACCAATTCTTTCCATTCTTTTCTCTCATCGTCATATTTTTACCTCTACGAAATAATTGAAATCGCGATCGGCCAATGACTACACGTACACGTTGAGTACGTATCTACATGGTTAAAAGAAACCATAAGAAACGTGAATCTTTGAGTTATTTTTAGGACATGGCATAGCGAGAGGGGAATTCAACGTTATTATCGATTTAATGGTTTAAGTAGAAACGTAGTTTTCCCCGAACTAGAAGTCTGGTTTCGAATCGATTCGATCCAGGACGGCGCTTTCTTCGGAAACACGTGGCTCGAAGTACGTGAAATATTTCACGGAGCGATTCGTGAGCGGCGCTTGCAACACACAGCCTCTCCCCACCTTCTTTCCTCCTTCGTTCCCTCTGCCCCCTCTTTCCTACCAGCGTCAAGCGGCCACGTGAAAAATTCCCTTTGTTAATCGATTCGGGAATGGAAAAAAATAAAACGGGTGAAAGCGGTTCACAGTTCAACGCGTACCGACCAACAGCAGCAGCAACAGCAGCAGCAGCGTTGTCCAGTGTGAACACATTAAAGCCAGATTGAATCGCTCAACCTCCAACCCCAGGTTGGAATTTGGATCAAGGAGGGCTCTGCTTACGGAGCGTGACGCCTTTATGGAGCTTACACACGGAACGACCTACGCCCGCGTACGTACGCCTCGCGAGAAACTCGAGATACACTGCAGAGATTACGCGTGACGGCAAGAGGGAAAAGAGTAGTTGCTCGTCGCTTGGCTCTCCTGTGTCTAGCCTTTTTCCGATTCACGGTTTTCACTTATAAGCTCCTCGTCGACCAACCTTTTGGATAATTCGTTCGTGGTATAAGCGCGGTTAAACGATCAATAAGCTATATGGGCCGGCAACACCCACACATCTTTTGCTCTATATCGTATTCTATATCGGATGCGTGCCCCCTTTTCTTATTCGACATTCTTGCGAAATTACGGTTACCACGATTAAATGTTTTCCATACCTGTTTTATATGTATGTATATATATATATATATATATCGTTGAAGAAGGCTAGTAGAATTTTACTTATTTGAATTCGTCGTGGAGACAAGCCGTTCCTATATTACCTTTCTTTCAATGGCTAAAAGGGCTGAAAGATCGTATTGAGATTCCCCAGCAATACTATCTCAATATGTTAGAAGTGAATAAGGAGCAAGGAATGGTTTTATCATAATGCTAGAAACACGTGAATTTCTTTAAATTTTATATTTGTTGTTAAAAGTAATTTATTTCATAATTGTAAAATAATGGATAGGTGGGAGGAACGACAAGGAGATAAGTATTAAGCGAAAGCTTAGATTTTTCTTTCCCAGCTACAATGCTAAAAAACAGAATTCGATAATGTAAACCGATTGAAAAAATATTGCAAATGAAGCGTTGCATCGAGCACTCTAATGATTTAATTATTTGTCGCGTAGCAGTATTAAAATTTAATTCTGCTATATTTTAGAGTAAGAATTATCGGTCAAAAATTTCAGTAACGTATTCTTGGAGTTTGAAAAAGCAGCACGGTTCGTTATCCATCTCTGAACATAGTGGTTATTAAAGGACGCGCGAGTACAACGGCGTAACGCGCAGTTACACAGCCGTGTAACGCGTTACGCGTAGGAATTACATCGGTTATGGGTCAGTTGAGATAGGTGAGCCACGGTGGAACAGGCAAGCCAGGAGATTAACCTACGCTAGACGTCTATTCGTTGGCTCGGTGAGCACACGAGACATTTTTACGTAGATTCTACAGAGACAGTAAGAGACGTTGATAACGACGAAGGGAGGACGGAGGTCCTCGTCGTTGTATATATACCGGTGACGGGATAAAGTTCAAAATGTATTTATAAAACCGAACCAAATGCAATACCCAAGGATTCGAGTACTAGTCGTAATACGTAATGGCTCATTCATTGTACTTGCCAAGTATCCGATCTTCGCAAACTGTTCTCAAGCTTCAGAATGGCTACTTACAAGTTTCAAAAATCTACTTACAAATACTAGGATATTCAAACGAATCGATACTCTTACTAGTAAATAATTAATAATAACGTGACTAATCGAGTCACGAGCTTTAGAAAAACACTATGTATTCTATTTATGCCTTTACAAGATTGGTGTAGCCAATTATTACAGTACAGAGGATTTCAACGGTAGCCAAGGGAAATGATCTGAAGAGAATGAGAAATTCCTGGCAAGATGCTCGTAAAGTTTCGAACTTATTCGATAAATGTTCGATTCTACTTTCGAATGCTTAGCCCACTTCTTAAGGTACTCGTTCGATCGGACCTGTCGCGTTTATGTTCACATCTGTTTAAAAATACTTCTCTTCCCCGAAATACCTATAGAGAGCGCGAATATATTCGACCAGTGTACGAACCTACTTGCGATGTACTTGTTACTCGAGCCCATCGTTAACGTACATGCGTCCATAACGAACGTATGTGCGTATCGTTCGAGCATCATCGGCTCCCGGTGCATTAATGCCCCGCATAAAATACGCAAAAACGAGAGCGAGCGTCATCGTCGTCGTGTGGCAAAGTAAAATCGAGTGACACAATACTCTGCGGAATTGGGACAGAGCCGATATATACCGATAGGCAGACCACGCCACTGTGCTAGGGGTTTTATGCTGTCCGCCTTTTTGTCTCTCCCTGGGGGGGGGGGGGGCACAGGGGAAGAGAAAAACGGACACAAAGGTAGCTAAGTGCACCGGAGCAAAACGCGTTTGTAAAGGATGGTTGATAGTGTGTTTTAAATGGCGAGATAAGTCGATGTTAAAAGCGTCAAGTGTATTTTAAAATAATAAATAAATAAGTACAGACAATATTCGCTAAGACGCTCGTACTAACGGATTCGCTAAAGACAGTGTATATATCGTTAATGAGATCGCTGATAACTGATATTGATTCGCACGACTGACTGATAACTCAACTTGAATCGCGCGACTCGTTGATCAAAAGCTGGTCGCCTAACGAACGCGTTCGTTTATTTATACTGGTCGGGGGAGAGCCGGAAAATTTGAATTCGAGTTTATTTGACAGTTGTACGTAACGGCGATATTGTTTTTCCCGGAGTTTATTTATTATTACATTATGTGTATCCTAACGATATTGATACTCTGAGGCAAAACAACATGATTTGAATTGTTCTCAGGCTCATGTGCCGCTACACGTTGTCCCACAGTCACGTTGTATACTGTGTCTCAGGAAAGGAACCTCTCCCATGTTCGAAATTCTTTCTTATCTTATTGTTTTTCTTTTCTTCTTGTTTTTTTATTCGACGTATGGATATTTTTATGATGGTTATGGTTTTGAATTACATGATGATCCTGGATTGCATGATAATTGTAGTTCTGGATTCTATGATAATTGTGATTCTGGATTCTATGGTAATTATGGTTCTGGATTCTATGGTAATTATGGTTCTGGATTCTATGAAGGTTAGTTAAACATTTTTATATAATCTAACTTAATTTCATTGTACAAACACACGATTAATGTTCGATTCTTAAGAAACAAAGGGTTTATGAGGGTTTATATATTTCTATAAGACCATTTATTGCGACAAGATGACATAAATAACGATCAATTCTAAAATATTCATATTGGCTTCATATTATTGATAACTGCTTAACTTCGTCAATTAAAAGTCAATGAAACTTCTTACGCATTTCCGACAATTTCTTTAATCTGATATGCAAAATATATATAATATTATTATATATCATATACACATATAATTACTTTAACTAACGATAAACCTCGCTATAGCGTAACAAGATTTGAAAACATCTCCGTGTTATTCGATCCTCATCAATCGCCGTGGCTAAACGTAGAGTTAAGTAAAATCACGTATGATAAAAGGCACGGAGCAAGTTGGTTCGTGATCGAGTATTATTTACGCGCGAACGTACCGTAATTTTCTCTTCCTTTCTTTTCATTCCTGCTGAAAAGGGAAGCTCTTTGAGTACTCGGCAGAATTAGGACAGCGCGGACCATAACCAGCGGGAGTTTTATAGTGGCAGGCTTCTTTCTTTTTTCTTCTTCTGCTCGTAACGCATATACGCTACCGTGGATGCGCGCAACGAAGCGAAACGCGTTGCTCCGGCAAACTCTCGGTACGTGTGCTCGTTGTGCGTGCACACAGAACAGGAAGGCGAATGGTAGAAAAGAAAAGAAAAAAAAGATCGGAGTTTTCATATCATATTCTTACTGTTTTCATATAATATAAATCACGACGATTCACGTTCGTTAACGTTACAACATCTTGCTAAACGTTTCGTTTCCTATAGCTGTATCGACCCTCGTTTCATTTCGTTAGATCGTAGATGACTCATATCAGCATTTGGGTTAAGTTGCTACATTTTACTTTAATTCGTATCCTGTATTTTATGTGATACAGATCACCGGAAGGATTTCTTGAGCAAAATATGAAATATCAGTTGGAAATTATATATATTTATACATTTATAATATATAAACAATTTTTTTTGCTTGTTTACTTATCGACATGACCTACAAGCTGTAATTAATTGATATATTGGAACTACACCAATTCATCGTGACGATCGTTATTATTACAATAGAAGGTCGAGGCTACAGAGAATTGAAATTAAATTTTTCGCAACGTAACTCGAGAAAAATTCACACGGCCTGTCGAAATCTAATAAATGGCTGTGAATTTCACGTTGTATTATTAGAGGCACGTCCAAATTCGATTATACCTATAAATATCAAAAATTTATGACTCAAGGAGAAAATCAAATTACATATTTCATATTTGACACGAAAAACATAAGAAACGCTTATATTCTAATTATTATATTCTAATTCATTCGTATCCAGAATAGAAAAATTTAAATACTCCCCTCAAAACCCAGTCAAGTGACTCAACCGAAATATACGCGAAATCATATTTTACTACTCGTATATGACCCAACAACAACAGTCAAGGGTTAACTATGTATGACACACGATTCAAGGATTCTTCGTAACCCGGAAAACTGACCACAGCTAAGTATCAAAGTCCCCGTATGCGGCAACCAGCTCTTTCTCGAATGTATCCACGCTGTTAATGCGGCGTTTAAGGCTACCTGTTATTCCGTGGTGTGTCAGCCTATTTATATCGGCCTAGATTCCGCTTTTACATCGCAAGCCACAGGTACGCGCCCCGAGGAACACCGCGATTCTCACGATAGGAACGCGATAAATTTATGGCCGCGATTAATTTTTGCGAAATCGTCGCCCTCGCAGCCTAGCGTTGCCCGTACAGCTATCGCTAGCTACTACTTTATATTCGCTCATGCATGCCTCGCGTCTGACCGAGTTGCGCTCTGGATCATTCCACTTAACGCCGTGGCCACCGAACCACCGCACCGACCCAGCTTTTTGCCCGATCGTTTCACGCCCGTGAAACTTCACGTCGTAACACACATCCTACTTCCCACTACGTGAACCCTGTTATCGGAAAATCGCCAAGGTTTTAGAAATCTTCGGTTCATACAACTGTGCAACCATAGAACGTTCATACGATAATAGTTCTGACAGTTTAAATACTTTTCAAGTAACGAGGCTAAAATTCGTTGGAAAAGATTGTAATTGGTGTTTAGTAAGTCACTGTCACTGTCACCTTATCGCTGGCTTTTCCATATCGTTTTCATAAACTTGTTTGTTCGTTGAGACTTAAATCGGTCTCTTTAAATTTTTGCATCTCGAATATCTCAACGAATCTTCAGCGATTGCAATTAAAGACCACGGGATATGAGAAAAATATGACTTTTACTGCAGTTGACTTCTGATTTTGATATCACACGCCGGTTAAAGATATTTTGACAAAATGAAACTAGCGAAGAGGAGAATAACTCGATAGATTGGAAGATATTCTTCTAATAAATGACAGATCCGCAATGTTATTTGCCACGCTTTAATCTTAATCAAAATCTTCAAGTTTAATCTTCAAATCTTCAAAAATAAAACAACACGTAAAAAGATCTCTAAGTAAAGAAATTATTTTAGGAAACCGACCATCTTCTCGATTAATAGGTTCATAATTTTATGTTTGCAAGTTTCTTACTTATTTAACAAAATTTCCCAAATTTTATGCTAAACATATCAGATATTATATGGATGGAATAAAGAAGTAACCTTCGAGATCGTGGAACACCAGAGTGCAGTTTTATGTCGTGCGGGTTAACACGGAATATATACATGTTATCGGTCGGTTCGTCAACCCCAGCGAGGTTCGTGGGTAGCTCGACGAAGGTTAACGGATAAACTACGATAAATAAGCATCGCGATAGAAGAAATTATTTCCAAGTTGGATCGCACGAGAAGTTATTCTCGTCGGCTATTTGCGTTCGCTCGATTCGCGAGTATGCTTCTCCCGTAGTCACACGATCGTGATCTTCTTTTAGAAGCCCACTGTGATTTTCTAGTATTGATTCGCCGGCTGCTTGTATACGCAAAGACCGATGCAAGCGATATATACCCAACGACGCTTGCATGTTCGTAAAATGTTATATTTTTCCACGCCGTCATCATCCTTCGCGCATGGCCTACTTGGCTTCGTGTAAAAAGGGCTCGGCTCTAAATCGGGAGCAAGTTTACACTGCCCATCTCTCGCTCTAACTTTATCGACCATCCACCAATAGTGATACCTACACGCCCCCGTTCCAACCGTTTGCCCAAAAAAACGATCGTTCCGATTTCCTTCGATACGCATTCGATTAACCGAGATGAGAGATGC
Source organism: Bombus terrestris (assembly GCF_910591885.1). Taxonomy (NCBI): domain Eukaryota; kingdom Metazoa; phylum Arthropoda; class Insecta; order Hymenoptera; family Apidae; genus Bombus; species Bombus terrestris. The sequence continues at coordinate 12,834,296 of NC_063275.1, forward strand.
ACTTCGCGCGCGAACCTCGAATCTGCCACGTTTTCTTCGAAACGGTATCTTTTGGCTAGTCACGGGCGCATATGGATCCAAGGAGATGGCTCGTTAAATACTTTGCTCTTCCTGGATTTACTTAAGTTTCGTATAACTTGGATTTCTACTCTCAAATGCCATAGTAACGTTGAATAACGCGCTACGATAATTCACGTAAGATCGTTGAAGGTTGGGATACGTAATTGTGTTTTATATCGTATATTCTTTATGATAAGGTCCGGTAATAAAACTAAATTAAGATAATACTCTTGAAATTAAGTAATCTAAAATTCAGTCATTACGTGTCTCTAATAGCCTGACGATATCAGTTGACGGTTAACTCTAATCAGGACGGTTGAAACCCGAGTTAAAAAGTTGCGATATAAAAAAATTCATACCTTGTTTCAGGTAATTTTGATTAGGACGATTAACATTCTTTCGGTTACCGATAATCATTACGGCTGGTGATGAAATATCGTTTATCGATGGCGAAAAATTTGTTTACTTACTCTCAACCATCGTTCATTTTTATTAATATTACCGATAATTAGTATCTAGCATTAATATTAAAATCAAAGCTGATGCAAAGTAATAAAAACAAATCCTTTTCTTACCATCGATAACATTCACTGGTATCGCTTTATACCAGCAAGCTACATCTTCCTTTCTACCAAAAAATTACATATATAATTCAACGATGAATCGTTTTTAAAACGATCGAAAAGAAAAGAAAAGAAAAATCATCAATGTAGAAACTGATTTCGTATGAATGACAGAGGAAAATAAATATGTCGTAAAGAAAAAATAAAGATGAAGCCGGGTTAACTATGAATCGGGTTGGATGTGCGAAAACTAAATTTACCGTCAGCCGGACAAATGTCGCGGATAGAGACGCGGTTTTTTTCGAGTCAGCTTAGTCAGTCTGGGATCTGAACGTGAAGTGCAGCGTGCAGCCAGGCGTGCGGCGGGGGCTTTCGTGCGTGGAATAGGCTCAAGGCTGCAGCGGTGCAACGTCGAGCAGCTAACTACTCGCGGTATACTACCTACTACTGCTTACTGCCGGTCTGCGGCCTGCTACCTGCTCTCCCGATCGGTGATCGATCAATCGAGTCTGATAGGATCGAGAGAACTTGCTGCGGAGAGGCGCTGACGTAGAACGACGAGTATCCGCCAGGGAAAGATGCATCTCTTTGAGATCCTCTCGCGTCACTTAGCGTCGAAAGACACCTGCCCTGGGATTATGCCACGTTCTCAACTGTTAACCTGTTAACTCGTCAACGTATATTTTCCATGTCATTCATCGATACGCGTATTGACCGATCGTTTCGTTCGTTTTCAGGACAAACGTCCCGTTAAATCGATATTTTTCATGCAATTTTCTTTTGGTTCATTTATATCATTGAGTTTCGAACTTTTTAATATTATGGTTACGATTATCGTTACGATATAGTTCAGCCCATTTCTCGTATTTTTGGCATATGAAATCAATTTTTCATTAAATTACGTAAGAAGGTCCATTTTATGAAGTTTGAAGAAATTGATGTTATCTTGTAATGTAGCACCATGTTAAACCACTTTTTTCTAAATCTCTGATTGCTGTGCTTCTGTAACGTATTTACTATACCGGTATATTTTTCTATTTTGATAAAACTTGATGTATCAACGTATTTAATTAATTTATTCAATAATTCAGGTAAAACGATCTATCGCAACATTTATATTAACGAATCGACGCGGCGCTAGTTTTTAATTAATCCAGATACTGATAGTGTGTTACGTACACAGGTGCATTGCATACGATGCTACATATTTCCTAGAACGTTGCATTTAAACATTTTTTCGCGATAGCCAAAGTGCTTTCGATGTTTACACATTGCAACGTGATTGTATCACGTAGGGCGCCAATTGGCGGTCTTGGTAGATAACGCAAGTTTTAATTAGATCAATTGGCTTGTCCGGTCAATGAAGCGTTGAAAAGTACTTTTATTATATCATGTTTATACAGACAAAGACGATATTCGACCTAATTAAAATTACATCGCCTTCGTCTACTTTTATCTTTCGGTTTAGCAGAAGTTTCTCATTGGAAAATTGAACTACAACAGAAGTAAACTCGTGATCCGGTAAACAGGTTGAAAATTAATTGCTTCCCTCGTTAAACGCGTAATATATCGGTTTTGAAAATGTTTCTTATCTGTCTCCTCGACATTTTATCGTTCACTGTTATGCATATCGAATTATGCAATGATAAGGAGGCTCTCCACAAATTAAACCGATGTAATTAAATGACTGCGGAGTGTTACTAGTAACCCAGAAGCCTGATTAACAAGAATAAGTTCGGATAGTAACAGAGACATTGCGTTAAGAATACCACCAGGCTATCGCTTATCTGATATCGCGGGGAATCAATGTTTTGCGCGATTTCAACGAGCTTGTTCTTTCCGCTATAACGTTTATAATACGATCAGTAAATGAATCACCGACGATAGTCTTTGCACAGTCGATGTTTCTCGTTGATTATTAAACGTTACGTAAATATGCAGAAGATCGACGAGTATATAATTTATGTCATCTTGTTAACTGTATCATCAAATTCTGCTCGAGTCACGTAAATTTAAACGCGATTAAAAATCGAAGATCCAGAACGTTCGTTACAATATGCCACGAGAACGAGACGTTGTAATCGATGTTGTAATTCCCCGTTACATTAAGTTTTCTTTGACTCGCGTAAATTGAAACGCGATTACCGATCGACGATCGAGAACTTCATATGGTTTCGTTACAAGCTGCCTTCATGGTTCCATGAAAACAAGAGGCGATTCTTATTGTAATTTAATTTTCTTTCTCTCCCTTTTTCTTCACCGGTGGATTCGCGTATTTCCATGCAAGTACAAGAGCGGCAGTGCGCACTTCTTACTATTCGACGTGCATTAATTGGATGGTAAGAGCGAACCACGTTCCCCGCGTGAGCGGAATTCCAGTCTAGTAAGCATACAGTTGCTCGGTACGAGCTTTAAAACGTTTCCCAGCCTGTAATACACGATCGACTCTTCAACGAAAACGAAACCGATCCGCGAACGGCGTTATTGTCTCCGTACTACCTTCTTCTTGCTTTGTATTTCTGTTTTGTTATTACGAGAAGGTCGGGTCCAGTTCGAAAGAGATCGACGCGCGTAGTATCGAGCGAAAATAAAAAAAATAGTCTCGTCGAATTAATTTGTTACTTCGCGTTGAATAGCTGCGAGATGTCCACACTTTTCTCCTCAAGTTTGACTCATCGCGCTGCCGCGATATTTATAGCGATACCAAGCAATTTTCTTGGAATGCCTGCAATCGACGTTTCATCGAACTGTTCAGATCCGCCTATTGCCGAGCAACCACCAACCTATGTAGCTGCAGCCCCTTCTTTTCTTTTATTGCCTATTTCAACCACCGTTTGGTTACGGTTATACATAGTGGGTGTTCTGATGAATTGTCGTTCTGACGAATACGTCAAACGCATAAAGAATAATCGGATATAGAGATTCTCGCGACTAGATTGATTATGCGATTACAAGTTATTTCAAAGTACAAACGTACAGGATATACTATACGAGCTAGCCATAAAATATTCAATACGAAGTACTCCTTTATTATAGGATTATTTATTCAGAAATATTGGAAATTAGGATTTCTAATGATTTCCTATATGATAAATTTAGTGATAGATGGATCTATATACGGTGGATTAAACAAGAAACGATGTGAGGTAGTATGTCGTGATAGGTGCAGAAGAGGAATACTCCGATGTTCAACAAAAAGTTTATTACTCTTAACAATCAACGAGTCAACTATTTATACGATTCACACTTGTGATTAACCATCGAGAGTTTATAATCGCGTATCTCGGCTTGTGTTTGCTTCGCTATGATACTGAACCTTTCGCATTTCGCGGCTTGAGGCAGAATGACTCTTTGTTCGAAACCAAACGGATTCTTTTCTTAGTTGCCCTTCGATATCCCTACTACACACGCGTTTATTAGATGTACCGCGGCGGTTGCCGCGCGTGCATTCTTCCAAACATTCGGCGGGAGAACCATAGATAGGAATATCGATGGCATATTAGGCGCGTCGGCCTTACGCTTCGTGTCGCGAAGCCGTTGGAAAGTTTCGTGCTCGTGTGCCGCCACAGATGGTTATTTAAGGTAAACTTAATGCAGTAATGTGATATAACTAAATTGATAATTCACAATTTATAACAAATCGGTAACTCTCGACTCGCAATTAACTAACTCATTACAATTCGACTCTCAATTAACGATCGCCGATTAAATCGTCTTTCTCCCTTAAGCATCCCTTTGTTGTCTTCTCATATTTTCACCACGTACGTGTCCTGTAACCGTCCGAGATCATGGTCACGTACGACTTCTTCCGCGTAAATATTCGTCCGAAGGACCGACGACACATTGATGGGCCGCTTGGTCCATTGAAGTTTTCCGACCCTTTCGGTCTGTTGGCGCTTAGGCTCTCTCGCAACATTGTCTATATTTCACCCGATATTTCTTAGACAATCTGTCCACGATACTATATTTTATCATATATTTGGCGAACGAAACGGATTTGTATTTACGTTCCATTTCTCTAATACCGCCGGGAGAGACATGAAATTTCATGAGTATGGCAAACATCTGAGACATTTTATTCGTCAAAACGAACAGTTCGTCGAATCGTATATCCACCGTGATCGTACTCTTGCCCTTCCAAACGAACGAAACAAACAGAATTTTGATAGATTTACTATCCGTACAGAAAGAAATCTTCCTTTACATCGGAGAAACAAACTTCATTAAACACAGAGTACAAACGCAAGGTAGAATTATCCAATTTAGAATGCTACCCATAGGAATACTAAAAACGGTGTATATGCGAGTAGAAGGGACCGTGAAAAAAAAGATGATATACAAATTACACATAGCGTGCAAGGAAAGGAAGGTGGGAAAGTTAGTCGAGAGGGAGAAAGAAAAGGGAGTTAACGACGCGATCCAGAGGGAGCATACTCGCGGAGCAGCGAAGTGAACCGGCGCGTCGAGTGGGGGCAAGGGTGAGCCGTGGCACGACGCCGACGACGACGACGACGACGACGACAACGACGACGCGCGCGTTGGTGACGGCGTCAGTGACGGCAACGGCAACGAGCTGTGTCGGACAGCGGGGAGGGGAGAGGCTTGGTTACTCCGCGAGCAGAGGCGGCGCGCCACTGTGTTCGAAGGGTAGAGAGTAGGGGCAGGGCGGCGGTGTGGAAGAAGGGATGTGGCGTGGTGGCGAGGGAGGGACGCGAAGAGTGCGGTCAAGTGTACTGGGTAACTAGGTCAATGAGAGAACCGAGAGAGCGACGTTGTTGCGGGAGCACGAACGTGGCGCTGCGAGAATTCTCTTTTCTATTCTCTCCTCTCTTTCCCATCTACGTGTGTATGTATATCTGTCTCTGCTCTTCTAGCCGTCGTCGGACATTCCACGATGCGGCGGAAAGCGCCGTCCGTTCGTTCGACGCAGTTCTATATTCCTGCTCGTCGCTGCCGTCCATTAAATTGTTCGCCGTTGTTGACTCGCTTAATCTCCGCCGCGCGCGTAGTCGCGTTGGGTCGTCTCTACGGCGGAATGGCACGCAGCTAAGGAGCTATTACGGTTATCAACTTCCTGTGTGCGTTGGAACCCTCGCAGTTTCCGCTCGTCCAGTGTCACTGGCGCAGACACCGTTCAGACGTCGGATCTGATATTCGCGTCGAAACGCACCTTGGCAAATTAGAGCGGAGAACGTGGTTAGGAATGATCCGTTTTCTTCGATGGATCGCGCGTACAAATCGAAAAACGTTCTAGACGCATCGCTGCTTTTTATATCCCTGGGGGAAGAGCGTATGCACTTACGTACGCGCATGATACGCTCGAGCTTGCGTTACGCAACGCGTGCAGCGTATTGTTCGCGATATAGATTTTGATTCCATTTTTCCTGCGGTTGAGTCATAAGATGAATATTTTTATCGTTAATAACGCTAGCACGAATGTATTGTTCGTATATGTATAAGAGTTTGTTGTTATCGTAGAAGCATTGAATTGATTCGTACAGCATAGTTATACGGTTGTTTAATAGGATATTTATGCTAGTTAAGTCCGGCGTACGTATAAATTTAGCAGCGCGCGTATGTAATTATTCGATGCTTTTACCGTAACACGTTGTAACAATAATATTAGCATTCGAAGCGTTCGGTCGGATCGTAAACGTAAACGAGAAGATGTGCGCGCACGCGTCGCCCCGTACTCATCGGCACACTTTTAACACACATCGATACCGGTAGTACAAGGTGGTCCAAGTGCATCGGGTAAATGGGTCAAGCGAATTAATTCTGGTTGGCGAGCTGCACTTTGTGTCTCGGTGCATGACGAAAGCGTCGCGCGGGGCGTACCGTGCTAGGAAAGACTTGGAGGAAAAACGCGAAGGTACGGGTAGATATAACCATCACCGTACTTGCGATTGTTTAAAACATTCTATTTAAAATATTCACGAAAATACATTCTCCTTCGTTCTTCACTTTTCCTTTTTTGAAAAATTAATTAAACACAAAGGATCTCGAATATTGAAAGAGTTTATTTTTAAAATATACAATTTACGATGCCTAAGGGAATTCTATTCTTTTCAATGTTACTTCTTTCTCGAAATGGAAATTCCCGGAAATGCAGTACAAAAAATCAGCATACAATCGTTGCTCTATCGTCGAAGATAAACAGGGCAATCGTAGAGGCGCTATTTATGCTTCCATGCCTACATGAATTTTGAAATTACTTCTCGTAATGATTAATTATCATAATACCGTGGATAATGACCCTGCCGCGCGTGAGACGCGCCGTAATTGCGGCAGTAAAATTGCAACGTGTTGATGGCGTGTAGTACGAACCTGATAATGAACGTAACCCGCGCTAAAATATAAAGAATGGAAGAGAAAGAGAGGGACAAAAACCAGAAAGCAAGAGGAAGAAAATACAAAAAAAGAGAGGAGCGTACTCGAAGTATATCAGTATACAAAGTTCTTAATGGGTCGTTCGATATGTAGGATGTAAGATAATATTTAAATTTCGGTTAGAAGCGCTTCGTAATATATCGAGGTGCCTTTGAATTTCTACGTCGACGTTGTTAAATAAGCCATCTGTCGACGGGCATATCGTATCGACGAACTTCCCTTTCAATACGAAACCGTACATCTGCAGTCGAATCGGTAAATCAGTCAGCTCCGAGACGATATTACAACGACGAACAATTTTATCATTCGATAAAATTCCATCGATGGAGAATCTATAGAAGGATCTATAAAAATATCAAACTTCGATCGAAGAAGAAAAGTAAGAAGAGGCATCTCGCTGAAGGATCGATGCAAGCTCGATCGAAGCGTGGCGAGAGAATGTTCGGTGGAAACGAAATGCTCGGTTAAAAGTAGCCACGCTCGTGTTTACACGCAATCGACTGCGATACCTTCTTACCGAGCGTTTCTCCACACACTGGTGGCGCATGTGTGTGCGCGCCGGATTAGACGGCCGCGCGAACGTGTGGGTGGCCGTGCACGTGGGTACAACGCGAGTTTAGAATTATGCTCTATAAGTACACACGTATAAAATCGTACTACGTCGGTGGCACGCATGCGGATCTACGAGCGTTGGTAACGCGGTGCCAGCCAGGAATCAGGTCACTCGTATCAAACTGACCTACATACTGTTATCGGCCGTATTATCGCCTTTGATAAAGCGCTTATTAAACGTACAATTATGTCGGGGAAAGATTCAAGGCGTCCACTGCTCTTCCTCTCTTTCTCGCTCTCTCTTTCTTTGTATATGTTGCGTGTATGTACATGCATACGTGATTCTTCTGGACGATCTCTTTCACTGGAAGATAGTATACGAATGGTGTTTCTTCTTTGATCAAAAGACCGATGGTGGATTAGGTAGGATTATCGATTCGATTCGATTCGTCGTTACGTGTATCCTTCACCCGATAGCCTGACGACCACGTCGGTAATAATAACGCGGGGTAAAAACACCTCCCCAACATGCTAAAAATAACGAGCAACAACGACACGGGTGACCTCACGCTGGCCACCGTCCTTCCTCGACAGTTCGAACTCTTCAACTTGACCTAGATAGAAAAAATTGTTGCTGCCCGTTAGATTTGTCGCGACTCACTTTTCCTTCCTAAATCTCGATCTATCGTATGGTAATGCGCGGGAAGATTTTATATTTCGTTTTACGTTCGAAGATCGTGACTTTTTATTTCTTTTCTATACTTCTTTTTGCGCCTCCCTGTTTTTCTTCTTACGACTGATTAAGTTTGATTGCCACGATTATATAAACGTGTTTCTACATATTTCGGTTGATAGCTTCGTTGCAAATAACAAATTACTTCCATGAAATTGGTTTATTCGTAGCGGTCTGTTCAACGGTAACTGGCGTTAATTGCTCGACAACGTTCAGTTTCGCTCATGTCACCTCCGTTTCACTTCAATAATTAACATTATCGTAGTACATATATTCAGAACTCCGTTGATAAATCCACCTTTATCTTACATTACGAATTACGATATATACATATTCTTCGTCCGTATATCTCTCCACGATGACGTTCGCCAACTAATTCGTCGTATCGGGAAAACGAACCTTTCAGATATATATACGCATTTGCAAGTCTTAATTAGTTTTGAAGCTATGTTAGAAAAAAAAGATCGCGCGTGTGACCAGAGCGGTATCACGAGAGTTTCACGCAAGGTGGTCCTTCTACCGGGGCTACGTGACGAAAGAGACGCCGTGGAAACTATTTACGGGCTTTGACGAAATAAAATTTACCGCGGGTATCAAGGGAACGTAACAAAGATCGCGGTCGAGCGGAAGAGAGACGCGCACAGACAGGCATATTACGTAGGCGAGCTCGCCAACGAAAGTGAGAGCGGAGAAAGAGAGGGAAAAATCTCGGGACTGCAAACAACAGCGAGGAGGAATCAAGAGAGAGAGAGAGAGAAAAAGAGAGAAAGCACGAGAGGAAAGAGCAAGACGAATAAGAGAGTTGGCTTACTTCGAGTCGCCGCGAGTTAACCGAACGTGAAACGGCTCCCCGCGTCTCTTTCTCTCTCTCGTAACCGCTTAACGTAACAGCCGTAACTAGTACCATTGCCAACGAAAGCTATCGTGGAAAGTAAAAGCGGATGAGCCACTTTTCGCGCGTCACGAGCCCGTGGCTGCTGCCTGGCTGCTGACTAACCAAGGAAAGACAAAGAGAGCTACGGCTCTACGAGTAGCGTAATAGCCTACTAGCTCTCCGACCGTGGAGGAAAGAGAAGGAAAGAACTTTCGCCCATTCATCGGTCTACCGTCTACCAGCGTCTCCGCGGCTCTTGAACCGACACTGCTGGATTACTATTAAGGCCTAATGTACCGTCTTCTACATGCGATATAAATACACGACTAGGCGCGAACACGAGCCGCATCCAGCCGAGGTGACTGCAGGAATTGGCACGTGCGGATATGCGTTTACGTGCTCGTTCCGCCGCGCATGCGCACCACGCGCACGCCACCGTCGTTCCACTGGCGAGCTGTTTTCCGACAGTGACACGTTTTGTTTATTATCCACGTTTTATTGGTTAGGTTTTTAAATTTAGCGACACATTTCAGATCTTTTTCTGCATTGCAGGTTTACTCATCTTTGGTGCTATTAGCGCATACCTTGTTTGTACTCCAGCGATCGTTTCAACAATGCTGCAAATGCAACTACGTTTTCATGTTGTGTCTTCGTATTAACATGGAAAATGGTGCATCGCAATGATGACTATCGGGTATTGTTATTCGTTGATCTTTTTGACAATTGTACGCTTAATTAACGATTAATAACGAAACTAGTATTACTCGTATCATTGTGTTACCTCCTAGTCACGTGACTCTGTTATGGATAACGGTTCTCGCGCATAGAGATAGATACGTCAAATTCTAGGCACAAACGCGTGTATACGTTCTCACTAGTCTGCCTCACCCAACACTGTCTGGCTCAGACAGAGATTATTTTCTCCGGGAAATTACCGGTCATTATAGTCACTGATCATTATTATTGGCCTTACTTCTCGAAGAGCCGCTCTCGTGTACTCGATTCGCTTTCCAACCTTGAGCGTTATCCCGTTTGCGACCGATACATACTCCTACGGGAGAGGAAGATCTCGATCGTGCGTTCAGCCTCTGCTTCTCCAACGAGACGATCGCTTTCGCCGCAATGGCACGCTCGTTCCGCGTGGATCGCCAATTTTTAATCATACCGAGCGATTTTTCGGTCAAGGTCGCTGATGTCCTTGGCTTTTCTTAATCGTGATCAATGATAAAAAAAAGAGACCAGCGCCGGGTTGCAGCTCAAGGTGTGCACAATCAATGCCCGATGTAGCGGACAGATACATAAATTGCGTGCACGGTAACTCGCGAACCAAACTCGCAATGGACTAAATACATAAATATGATTCGCTTGTTAACGAAGCATAATAAACGGCAATGAATACCTTTATCGTCCAGCGAAGAACGCGAACTTTCACATTTCATCGTCGCGTCGTTGGCGTTTGAACAATCGTGTCTTTGTAAGGTTGTCGCGTGCACGTGTTGGTACAGTCGAACCTCGCCAACTCGAATCTCAAGGGAAGAACTAGAATGCTCGAGTTATGGAGATTTCGTCTTATTTTTTCCAGCTCGCAGTTTCTCGAGTAGGAAAGATTTGACAAACGAAATTCACGTAAAAAGATTTTGTACCGGAGTTAATATTTTCCAAATGGAAAAGCATGCAGGAAAGGATATAATAGGTACGTTTTTGTTGATTTTCTGGCATAATGGCCACAAAGAAGTATGTTAATATAAAATAATTAATGAAAGGTTAATTATTATATAATATTAATAAGAGATAATTGGCAATATTAATGTAACATTTATGTTAATTAATTTATGTTAATTAACATCAGTCTACAAATACATAATTAACGTTTTTACGTGTTCAAGAAAGCGACAGAAATGTATTTAATGTCCAAAAATATGTAAAACATTAGTTTGTAGTCTGAACGGTCATCTTAAGCAATATATTAAGCGTTAACAATAGCCTCACTGAATATTAGGCTTATTTATATAAATAATTAACAATTTATAGTAATCATGATAATATCGAATCTCGTTACTCGAATGCTAATGAAATTTCAAAACGTTACGTATAAGACATAATATATATTCACGAGAGGCTGCTACAAATGTTCGAATATTTTTTTGAGCATCTGCAACAAGCAAAGCATGTGCCTTCAACGTGATGGTAGAATACAAAAATATTAGGAACCAGAATTCTGGTCGTTCAAAACGATCGACGCTCCAGCAACGATATTATAATGAAATGTTCGTAACTTGCTCGTAAGACAGACAGCTCATTGAATAAGAGGAACCTTGTGTGAAATTATTTTAAGCTTCGTTTAAGAATGAGTATATTTAATGAACATTAGGACAACGACGAATAACGCTCGAATATTTAAGCCTTATCAAACAATTAACGAATATTATTTAGCCTAATGACAGAAACAAAAATGCCTATAATAATAATAATAATAATAATTTTGATCTACTGCCGTTATCCGCTAACCATTCTCGCGATAACTCGACGAAAATATTTTAAAAGTAACAACCGGCTAGATACGTATGTATTTACTTATTATCGTGTACGATTCGATAAAAACTTTCATTACACCATAGCGAAGAAGAAACGGATGGAATACGTTATCTGAGAGCGTTACGTATATGTATAAACGACGGAAGAGATCGGTCACATGGATCGTGTATATTATTTTATTATCTTCGTTCCAAGTATAGAAGCTTTGAAATCTTTTATGACGCTAGCCTAGGAACTGAGCGAAAATATCATCTTTACTATATCTTTAGTATGTAGATCGAAGAAGTTTTCCTTAATCCTGCTGAGTACTTTGGGCTATTTTCCATCGAAGCGCACTTTTCTATCGTTAAAACGAATCGCTACTGATATGTGTGATTCCTTGTTTCAATTTTATGGTAAAGACTTTTCGAAACGTTAAAAGTCCTTGTTCGGTTGTGACAAAAGCAAGACTTGGCCAAAAAATAATTATGCTGTATCAGGTAGAAATTGAAACAAACGTTACAAAAGACATGTCCCTATACTTTTAACGAGGTATAATTATTTGACATTTGGGCAGGAATACCGAAGGACGTAAATCTTAGATATTATCTAGAGCATTAACCCCGCTCATGTTCGTTTTTAAAATTGGTGACTCTGGTGACTCTTCATCTCGAGCTCTGTGTCGCTTCTCGAAGAAACAAGCAAGCGTCGAAACGGGCGGAAGTCTTTTTCTGCTGTAGCTGTTTTTCTCTCGGTTGTTCTTCACGGATGAGCTGCGCTGAATTTTCGGAGGCGTCAAGCATCATGGGCCAGGAATTTCAGTTTTACTGCTGTCGTCGTTCGCCTTTTTCTAGAAGACGCACTAAAGGGGAAATTTTACGGAAAGTAGTGGAAAGTACACGTGACGGTTACACTGATCTATCAGTGAAAGAGAAAACGCACTCTTGCGCCAGAGACGATTGTTGTCGGGGCACTGGGTTACCAGGAGCCCCCCCGTAGCGAATTGCACGCAATAATTTTCGACAGTATTTCCAAATATTTACGTCTATCCTTAATTTATGAACTGACAACCCTGGCGAGAAATCGGCAACACGCCTCTGTACAACTCTTCAAGAGAGATATACAAGACCGGCTATCTTATTCGGCGAAAGATCTGGCCAGGTAGTCGGGGACATCCTTGTAATTTAGTTTCTTTCTAGAAAGGCATAGTTGCCTTTTTCTGTCGTTTTCTTATCTGGTATAAGGTGAATTCAATGGAATCCCTGTTTTACGTTTATTAGCTATCTATATTATCGGTTTATGCCAGGATGACAGTACGGTCAGAAATTGAAATACAGAAAAAGAATAAGGTTTATACATATGACGAGCACATGTAAAGAAAAACGTTGATTTATTGAACAGAGCAATAATTTTTTCCTACTAACGATTATTTACTTTATCTGATACTTATGACATATGTAATGAACAAAAGCAGTTTACTTTAGAAGACAATAGAAAGACAGTAAATCTAACGGCGAAAGTTTCCCGTCACATTTACTTATTTCTTCCTTCATCCATTCTACTATAATACAAAAGTCGTTGTTCGAACATTTTTTATATTTTATATTTTTTATAATCCTCGTATCTTGCATAAATCCATTCGACGAAAATTTCCCAATTATTAACAGCTACAACCTAACCCTCGGAAAAGAAGTTGACAGCTATCCGCGCCCCATCTAACGTTAATCAAATTTATTTGAATCCAAACAATGGTTTGATGTTCAGCGTAGAAACGTATTGGAAGAACGATATTTTTCGACCCTTTTTCTCCCCCATTTCCACGTCGTTTATCTCGTAAAAGAAAGTCACAGTACAAACGGAAGTACGGTGATCGAGCACGTCTCATGGACGTTGTTAGCCGAACGGGATAATTTTCCATGGCAACGAAACTGTGCCGAATCTCCTCGCGTTTTTCACCCGGATTCGTTAGTTCGCCACCCGTTCACGGCTCGAGGTCCATTTCGCATTCCATCGTGTGTCCCAGTTGCAAGGTAATAAAAATGGGAGACGACAAGTACCGAGAGGGTCGTCTGGGGTATATACATGGTCACACACGGATAAGATGCATACGTGTTGTGCGAGGGGGTACATCCTTGCAACTTCCACACAGAAACTGGTCTACGCGTCCTTTGCCGTAGAACGCGATGCATGTGCACGCGCGCACGCGCATCTTCGTTACCACGATACGCGTGTGTATGTTTCATACGTACATATGTTCGTGTAATACATCGTAAGACACATGCAAGAAAGATCATGCATTTACACAGGATCGTGTGTAACGATGTGTCTATGTGTACGTGTGTGTGGTCTAGCGTCGTGTGTGGGTACATGCGCATACACGTTAATGCACACACAGTTACACATGGTCTCGCGATATCCCATGTGGGTAAGTGTGTCAAGGACGTGCGAACTGGCCTGCAAAACGTCAGTTCGCGTTTCGTAGATGAAACAATCTCTCTCTCTCTCTCTCTCTCTTTCTCTCTTTCCCTAGGTTTCCCTTATTCGATATGTTTTGTTTTTTTCCTGGTGACAGAGAATGAAATTTTATTGCAAAATGTTGGCCGTAAGAACGAAGATGCGAAGAGGAGAACTCGCGGATAAAAAAAATGTTGTTTGGACCGCGCGATTTCGCGAAACGAGAACGACAAGGAATACGAAGGTTCCGTTCGAAGGATATCGAAAATATCGCCACCCACCTGCTCGATGATTTAAGATCCTTCGCGCGACCTTACGCGTCGACGCCGAGGATCCCCGCGAAAGTAATATCGAAACTTCACGAACTCGTTCCAGGAATGAAAATTTCATAGCCACGTCCTTGTTATGGCGACCGCGTCGCCCTAAACGAATTCGACGGTTTCGGTCGTATGACAAAAATATATTACAATCTCTCTTTTTCTTTCTTACATACGTGCCTGTGTATGCAAACCTGTATGTATAAGGATAAACGTGTACGTGTACAACACAGCACAATGAGTTAGATTTTACTTTTAGTTTCGAAAATGGGATTGCGGAGTGGGGCGGTCCTTGGCACACTTCACACACCGAGGCACGTTGCTCACGGAGTAAGAGCCGAGGGAAAGAGAGAGAAAGATCACACCAGCTCATATTCTTTGCGACGAATATTACGAGTTACAGATACCATACCTGCATAGTTAATATCGAGATAGTAATCGTTCGAAGACGATGTGGATAGTTCTATTTCTTCTTCTTTTTTTTCCCCCGACAGAGAGATAGGTTGACCTTAATATGCTTATTAACATTCTATCTTCACAACCTGATACTGTTCGATCTATTAAAGGAAGATTACTTCCACTGCTTGTCTGAATACGATCATGAAATAATCCGACGGAAATAAATCATATATTCTATATGTATATGTACACATCGTATCCTTCTGCTTCGAGTGTAACGTTACGCAAAGACATTAGCTTTAAAAAAAGCAGACAATTGTTTTTGAATTAATCTTAATTGAATGTTATCGATAAGAAAATATTTTATCCATCAAATCTATCAGCAAGCAGAATGATACTGTTCCTCTTACATTAGTTCCATTTTTCATTTCGTTCGAGATACGATCTTCTTAAAACCCAAACTTATCGACTTTGCTTTTGATTCATTTCTTAAGCTCGCTATATCGGCGCATAATTAATATTCAGTTCTTGAGAAACGGATATCATCCTATTTGCATAAGTTCATCCGACACAAGAAAGTAACAAATCACGGTAAACTCCGAGGTAAATTGTTTTGTAACATCATCATCTTCCTGCACCTTTCAATTTATGAAGATGATCGATAGGGTCTCCGAATGGATCATTGAAGTCTTTACGAAATAATAAGTAAATATTTCAAATTGAACGAAGAGGAACAAAGATGATACAAAGAAGGTGGATAAAACTTTGTTCTTCTTCGATCGATATGTCCAGTTTACAATTTTAAAAATATCCTAAAACATCATCGCGTCGCTTTATTAGCATAGACACGATACGATTATAAATATAAAATCGAATATTCTTGAAGCAACACAGAAATATACATTTGACATTTTTCGAATCTTTTTTTGTATGTCCGTGTATTCGAAAATTGTGACGTTTTCCCCGTATTTACGTCAAAGGAAGAAATGTATCGCACAGCGGGTAAACGTAATTCCTACAAAAGCGTGGAACCACACGTCTATCAGTGGTTAAATTACTTCCGATAGCCAAGAACGCGATAGCAATTCCGCGTGCATTCTCGCGCTACCTACTCGTCTACTCGAGTAGGGCGTTTAAAGGATCAGCGTGATGTTAATTGACCCAGAAATAGCATAATGCCGATAATGGTCGCATAATTTCAGCTTATACGGGTAAAGGACTCGCACTTTTTCAGCCTTGTCATAGCACGTAGTCGTTCTCGTGCTTGTTCGTCCATCTGTGTACCCAGTAACTTTATATTACAAATCGACCAAGCTACCACACAGTCTACCAGTTCGTAACGTAAATCTTTCTCTCTCTCTCTCTCTCTTTCTCTCTCTTTCTCTCACGTAACACGTTCAATGACAATTTCATTAAACATCAAACTGAATAAGTAATTTTCGTAATCTTCTCCGATTGAAATTATGAGGACAGTTTTGTAGCGTTCGAATCTAACGAAATCGTCTACTTATCGCGTGTCGAAATCAAATAGAACCCCTGTATAATCATTTATAATTCCCGAACGTATCGGTGCGCGCGCCATTTACATTTCCAGAGTTTCTGGGTCACAGCTTTCACTTTCTTTCGTCGGTTCTTCCGCCCTTTCGACTGGCCGAGGCACGGCGGCGGCCCTTTTCCCTTTCGTTCCATCCTTTCTCTCTTTTCTTTTCTCTCACTCGCGCGCTATTTACTTTTCTTTGTCTATCTTCTGCTTCGTTCCTTTTTTTCTTTCCTCTCATTTGGTTTCTACCGTCACACAGCGATGATCGTGATTTAACGTGACATGCAATGGAACACAGAGAGGCCCGACCTCTTTATTCTTTCTCAATGCGCCGGTAGAAATAAAATGTGTTGCATGTGTTGCACGATGGTCGTGCCCGCGGCACCACCACAACCATACCATACAGGTATATACACGCGTTTCCGATTTGCACCCGAAGGAACAAAGCGAGAAAATAACCTGTGTGCAACCGCGTTTCGGCGCCGCACAAAGTGGTACACAATGAGGAACAGGATGTAGGATCGATCCTATGCTTCTTCCACTGTTACTCGTACAGTGTTTTAGTGGTTTAACAGGGACGCTACCGATATAGAATCAAAATATTTTGGTTGTCGTAATTTTTCGTTAGAAAATGCAAATTTACTCTGATGCACTTTTTATCTATAGATAGTGGATAAAAAATGGATTTTCTTACGCATTACGATTCTTACTTTAACGTAAATTACATACTCTGGTGTGTTTCTCGATATCTTCGCTATTTTTCTATTACAAAAGTTCTGGAGAAAGAATTACGTTTCTTTCTTACTTTTGTTACTCTCGTTAATTTGGAATACAGTGAGTTGATAGTTCTATTTAAAAAGGGGCATTGTTAACAAGTTATTGCGTAAACGAGCGGGGGCCCGCGAAAATGAAAAGAGTTTTAAAGGGATATTCAGCAGATGTCAATTTGGATTTCGCGCAATCGCGCCATTACTTCTCCAACGAGTAAAATTAACAGAACGAACTTTCCTGCTCGAGCTTCGTAATTAACATTTAGCCATGAGCCAGCGTCTATCGCTATCTTTCGCTACATTTTTCTCCCATTTATTCTTATGTTACTATTTTTCTACGTGTAATATGTATGCAACTCGTTGATCTGAACGCCATTTGTATACACGCTTCTTATTTGCTTTTATTATATCATGTAATTAAGCGTACGAATGTGGAATATGATTTATTTTTAAGCTGTTACGTAACTCGAACGATACGCTCGATGTATTCGAATTGAAAAACCACGATGTTCGTGTTACTTAAATGAAAATCTCATTCGACTGTTTCTATGCAAGATCTTTACACGAGAAAATTACCGAATTACAACGTCTATTTAAAAGAGTTTCTTAAGAAAGTCCGATTACCAGTCGAGCATTTGAAAATGTACGTCGACGAATTTTTTATTGGAAATAATCCTAACCACCTAACCTCTAAACCCGATGCACTGGATACGACGACAACGACGATGACGACAACACGTTTGCAATAGTTGCTGCGTGCATTCATCGATGACACGGCGTGCGCGCGAACGCGTGCATGCGTGTGTTGCATATAGGTAGGACAGGTCGTACGTAAATGTATGCGCTATTACGGCAGGCGCACACGGTTACTTAGACGAAAAAGAGCGCGACAATTACGTTCGGCGTGTGTATAAGCAATGGCACGTTTGTCGAGAGGTTTGGAGGGAGTCGTGTGAGGTAGCGTTAGAGAAAGAAACGCGTCGTATAGTTAGCCTGGTCGGCCGAGAGAGCAAATGCGATACGTGTTAGGCACAAGCAGAACAAGAGAGAGATAGAGAGAGAAAGCAAGGGTAGGAACGGGAAAGAACGGGAAAGAACAAGATAGCGTGAAAGAGGGAAAGAAACGGGACGAAGAAGGGAGGAAGAGTGAGAAAGAAGAAAAAGAGACGCGCATACGTTTAGGGTGACGGAACATGTAAAGAGGTAAGGACAGGGTCTGAGAGAGAGACGAAAGATAGGCTAGGAGGGTAGGATACGCGAGGTGGCTGGCTGAGGGCGCGAGAAGGCAAGGGAGATACAGAGAAAGAGAGAGAAAAAGACATAATGAGAGGGAGTGAGTCGCGGCTGCGTCATGTTCTCAGCGAACTGGGTCAGTGGGTCTCCCCACCGCTTCACGTCGTACATCTACTGCGACGTACACACAGAGAAGCACTGGCACTGTCGGGGAGTGCCAACGGCGTTACTGTTGACCCAGCCACGGCCTGTATGTGGCCTGTGCGCCTGCCCTGTGCCCGCTTACCGCGACTCTCTGTGTTTGGTTCCCCTGTGCTCTTTGAAAGCAAGAGTTGTTAGCGGGCTCGAGGCATCCATTCCATCTTCCTCGCGTGTGACGACAAAAAAAGAATGGAAGTACGTATCGCGTACGCGAAATCATTACGGGATAAACGGTATTTCGGGCGAGTCGCTCGAGAAATTTTATTTTATCGTCGTGTCGCAATGTATCTTCATCGAAATATTTTAACGATCGCGCGGGTTTGATCATTCGTCCGATCGGTTCCTAAACGCGTCTCAGTTTCTCGCGCGATCGACGTTTTTCGAACGTTCCGCGATATATCGATCGTTACGCGTCGTAACTCGGTGGGAACGCATCGATTCGGGATCGAAACCCGTGCGGGCTCGTGGTACACGTGCGTCGGGCTATTTGCCGGCAGCACCGACGACAAATACGGTCGACAAAACGACGGCGGCAGCAACGGGCGGCAGACCGGCGCGGGAGCGTACAGGGACAATACTTCTCCGGCCGACATAGACCTGGTTCCGTAAGTAGGTCATCCCCGCCATCGGCTCTGCAACCTCCTTCTCCCCTCCCGCGTCAATCCCTTCGACCACGGCAATACCTCCCAACCTCCCCCATCCTCCTGCTTCTCTCTCAGTCGGTCCCTCTCCTCCCGAACACCGCGTGTTGCCCTCCCCCCACCAATCGGTCGAGCTCTCGGAGGCACCTCCACTACTCTCCGTCGGGCACCTGGTCGCGCGCTGTGGCATGCGCTGCTGAATCACTTTCACTTATGCCGTGCGCTGTGTTGGTTATACGCCGTACGTCTCTCTCGCTCTCGCGCTCTCACACTCGACCCGTGGCCGTCGGTAAAGGGACACGCGCGCGCTCCTTCTCTTCTCTCCTCTGTACTCACCGAAACAGCCAAGGGAGCCTGACGACGGTGGTGTGTGCGCGCCTCTCGCCATTCTCCTGGTTCTGCCAATTTTATTTTACTCCTGGCGGTGTCACGGCGAAGCGCGTATCTCTCTATACCGGGCGAAACCGCGCCGTGCCGCACCGAGTGCCACCGTGTGCCGCGTTGTCGTGCTGTATTCGTTTCGATCGTCATCGTGTCGTGTGGTGTGTGCAGCCAGTATCACCGTGTACAGACTCGTGTGTCGTTCTGATCGTCAACGACGACGACAACAACAACAATAACAACAACAACAACGACGACAACGACATTAATAACAGTAGATATACCCGGTGGAGAGAGGGGAGAGCCAGCCGGGCATGGATCAAAAAGGAAGACATCCTGCAGTCCGTGTTTTTCGCGTTCGCCGCCCGTGATCGTTGTCGTCTTTGCTGCTGTGATATACGTGACGTGTGCCGTGTCTCGCGAGACGGTCTCCCAACTCTACCTACGTCCATGTATCGCCGGTAGGGCAGCAGAGGGGAGGGGGCGGGCCCTTCGGGAAAGCAACGAGGCGAGAAGACAACTAGTCGTACGCAGATAGCCGCGCTGTCAAGTCGCACGATACGGGAACTCCAAACGTTCTTTCCCTTTCTTACTCTCGCTCTCTCTGTTTGTGTGTGTCTATTTGTTCCGGACTTTAGACACCGTTGTATATTTTTTCGACTTTTCGCACGGATACGTTACGGATATTCAGTTGGATTGCAGTGTGTGCGTGTTCTCCTGATAGCCGGCTTATTTATTCAACGATTGGTCCGCGTCGATTATTTTGTGTCAAAACGCCGCGATCAAAACTTGGTCTCGCATCCGCGCATGTGCGATCACTCGGTAACGCTACCGGCGATTCGCGTGCCCGGTGAAACAACGATCCGATTGTCCTGCTCGCACTGTGATCCCAGTCGATACGATCATCCCCCGTCTCGTGGCTTCCACGATCAGTTTGAACCTCGTGTGTGCTTGCTGTTGTTTCGTGTCACGTTGTAAAAGTTGGATTTATCAGTGACCACGCAACCAAAGGATAGAAAAAGGATAGAAAAAAAGGGACGTTACAGTGGTTTTGTTGTTTCGCGAGTAACACGAATGCAACAGTGACAGCCGAGAATTTTTTCTTTTTCACGCAACACGCGCAGACCCACGTTTCGTCACATTTTTTACGATGGTTCGGACGTAGTACGCACGATCGAAACAGGATTTACTTTCTGCGGTGGTGCGCGATGGTTTTCTTTATGAACGTGTGCCGTAGAAAAACGTGACTGGTGATCGATATTGTACGTGCCAAGGGAATATAGTGTGTTTTCTTTCGGGCTTATGCTTTCCACTTCATCGTTGTCGTCATCGTCGTTGTGCTTGTCGTTGTATCGTCATTTTTACCGACAACATCGTACACAGTCGTTGGTACCGTAGCATACGAGAGTACCACGACCTTGCACGACGTACACCGTTACCGCTTCGAAACTTAAAGGGGGCAGCCTAACCAATAAACCGATAAACCGCCGTTGTTCTGTCGCATACACACCAGCCGCGAAAAAGAAATAAGAGAAAACGAAAAGAGAAAAAGAAAAGAAAGAAATACTCGTGATATTCACCACGGTGGCTAGAACTAGGAGAATTCACTGGCAATTCATATATGAGCCGATACGCCACAAGCACGTTCCTCCGTGCAGCACTTGCGCAAGGGTGATATGTTATTGGAGATGGAGCAGCATTCGGGCTTGATATCCCTGAATATGTCGCCGTTTCATCTAAGCCCACAGGGTAGTCCCCAAGGTGCGGCCGGGGCTGGTCAACAACAGCAACAACCACAACAGCAACAACCGCAATACGGTTCGTCGCCGTATGGGAATTGCGCTCAAAGTCCACCGACGACAATGTGTCATCAGTCACAGTCGCAACAACAGCCGCAGCAACAGCAACAGTTGCCGGTACACAGTCAGTCGCACTCGCAGGGTGGTATGTCGGGTTTCGACGCCGCGTTCTTCGATTCCACCGCTCTCGAAGAACGATGTCCCATGTGTGGCGACAAAATGTCCGGTTATCAGTACGGTTTGCTGACGTGCGAGTCGTGTAAAGGTTTTTTCAAACGTAACAACTCACCGTGTAGTAGTAAAAAAGTATACACGTGCTTATTCTCGCCGACTGGAGGTGGGGGAGGTGGGGGCGGAGGTGGTGGTGGTGGAGGCGGTGGTGGAGGCGGCGGAAGTGGCGGAAACGGTAGCAACGGTGGTAACAACGGTGGAAGCGGTAGCTGTGGCGGCGGCGGCGGCGGCGGCGCATCATCGGCATTAGAGATCGGATCTTGCAGCAACAAGAAGGTGTACACGTGTCTGTTCTCGCCAACAGGAGCCGGAAGCGGCACTGGCGGCGGCAGTGGAGGCAACAATGGCGCGGCGAATAGCGGTGGAGGTGGTGGTTGCGGTACGTCGACAGCCCTCGACAGTAGCGGAGGTAGCAGTTACAGTGGTAGCGGTGCCGCCGGTCCCGGAGGCGGCGGAGGAGCGGGTGGAGGCGGTGGTGCGGGTGCCGCTGGCGGCAGTGGGCCCACCGCAGGGAATGCAGCTGCTGGCGGCGGCGGTAGCGGTAGTGGCGCGGCCGGCAGCGGCGGAAATGGCGGCGGATCCGCTACGGTAAGCGGCAATGTCGCGATACCAACTACCACCTATTCATTACCAACTGGTACCATCTGTCATCCTGGGTTGGGCCAGGTCGGGGTTGGTGTCGTGACCGGCTCGATACCGTGTCCGTCCGAATTCCCCGACACCAAGGACATCATCATTGAAGAGCTCTGTCCGGTCTGCGGCGACAAGGTCTCCGGATACCATTACGGGCTACTCACCTGCGAATCCTGCAAAGGTTTCTTCAAGCGCACCGTCCAAAACAAGAAGGTCTATACGTGCGTCGCCGAGAGGTCCTGTCATATCGACAAAACGCAACGGAAGCGGTGTCCCTACTGTCGTTTTCAGAAGTGCCTCGAAGTCGGCATGAAGCTTGAGGGTGAGTTTTTTGTTGAATTGTGACATCATTATACCAAGGCTATCTACCATCTATTACGCTTTTTCATTTCGTTACGCTTTGCAAAAATACATATACGCGCGTATAGTTTCTCGATAATCCCTCGCGATGGATCCACGGAACGTGCCTTTGTTCTCTTTCTTCTTTTTCTTTTTTCATTTCGCACGTATCGCAAAATTCGGAGATTAAACAGGGGGGAATGACGCGCAAGATGAACAACGATACAGTGAATTTCGTACTGTTGCGTAAACGAATTTTATTTGTCCGACAATATGGGCACTCATTTTTTGGATGTGAAAGCGTTGCATGCGGGTATCGTCGCGATTTTTATGCAGAAGGTAAAAGAACGAAAGCGCTCGCGTATATGCGACCGAGTAGATTTCGATGTTCAGTTATGCAACGTAATCGTGGGACACGCGTGCTATTGCGTCTGCGCGTATAACAGGTTTTCGGTCAAAAATATTAACGTCGACGCTACTGACAAACAAAGATCTTAATAAAACAGGTGCCATTTATTTTTTTTCATATCATATCTTTACTAAAAATTGCCTAATAATTCTGTCGAAACATCGACGGTATAAATATGTACATTTATTTAATACCGCAAGCGTTAATTATTGTCCCCATTGAATTCTGTTGTGTTCTAATTACTTTCACCGCTTTGTTACGAGTTACAGGCATTTGGCGTAACTTTCAAGATATCACCGGTGCGTTAATATTACCGCATTCTTATCAACTTTTGCGTTATCTCTTATTCAATATCTTTACGTACATCCTGCGGAACGTCAAAAGCAGTTTACGCGCGAACGCGTGTACAGCGATTGGCGCTTCGGTACCGCACGATTCCTTTCGGCAAACTTCGGCAGAATACGTTCGCCTTCGAGCCTTTTCGCATTACGCTCCTACGAACTTAACCTTATTACACAGCGCGTGAAGCGCTCAACCGATACCGTTGTCTTCCTTCGCAAATTCTTTCGATGCTCTAACGCTTCTATTTTGATCAACACTTTCTTCTTCGTTTCAACGTCGATATCATTCACGTGACCATGTTCCATCATTAATTTTAATTACACCGATATCACACGATTCACGTCCATTTCGAATAGCCGATTAGGCAAATCGTTCTTGCATGTACGTAACAAAAAGAATTCGCAACATAGTTGCCGTCGGTTTTCTAAATGTATCGCGTTACTTTTTCGCGATTAGATTTTGATTCGCTTTCCATCCGTGAATTATGCAGATTTTACGCGAAAGTCGAGGTTATATATTCGCAAAACCACAATCGCCGTGGCTGGCGCCACCGGTCTTAGAAAATCTTTTTCGCACTTTGGCAACAGTTAAATGGGAGGACGATTCGAACGAAGCGTCTAATGCAATTCGAGTAACTGGGTCTAGGCCCTCAAGGCCCAACGATTAAGCGAATCTCGAAACAGGCTCTGTCGCAATTGCCGCCTTTGCACGCCGTTTTCCACGGCGTTCCTACAGCGGCAACGCGGATTGCTTAACGCGGAAAGTTTCCAGTGTGCTTGCGAGCGTTTACGAAAGGAAGCAGTTTCTTACTTGCACGCTATTCAGAAATGTAAAAACCTACTTCTACGTATAAATTTTATACCGATTAGGTAGAACCGATTTCTTCTTGTGGCACGAGCTGATCTCCCAACTATCTTCGAAATATCGAAACGTATATACATATTTGTTTTAATTGCTATCGAAAGTTTGCGTCTTAACGATTGTCCAACCATTAATTGTCGAACGTGCACTTGACAATGCTTCTTGACGTTAATTCGACGATCGTTTCGTAACGCTTGCTATATACGATCGGCAAGAAAAGTTTCGCGGTTGTTGTCACCGCTATTACTGTCATCTCGGTGCTTCTTACCACATAGTTTACGCATTTCTGTTTAAGCGTTAAAGTATAAACTGTTGTTTTACGTTCCGATATACGTCGTTCGTTGTAAAATTTCGACACGTTTATGTGGAAAAAATGGAAATACTTGCGCGGAAGGAAGAGCGCGTCGACATCGGATGAAAACACCGGTTAAATGGGCGGTAATCGTGCGATAACACCTGTCACAGTTCTGCAACAAACCTGCCGTTTTGCAGTGGTCCGTGAATACGAGAACACGCCTCGTTCAAACGTAATGAACGTTACTTCGGTCTTGCTTTAAAGCTGATTGAAAATCATCTTCTCTTCTGTAAGCCGTGAACTCATCTAGCAGAGCATCCGCATATATTTCATGAGACTGTAAAACTCTGGTAACGAACGAGGTCACGCTCATCCCATAAAACTTGCAAACGCATTTAAATTTCTAACTTAAATTCTTCGTGTTTACCTGGCATTGTAATTAGGCAAATTAGCAGAGAACCCTGCCAAGAAGAAAGCTTTATGTCGGCCGAATGGCGAGAAGCTCTTTGATATACGACGACTGTCAGTTATTCCACGCTTTACCCTTTAACGATAAATGAATCTGTCTTACCTTTTAAAACAAGGCTGAGCTGGCTGTAGTTGTCGTACCGTTGTTGAACAGAGATAGGCTATCGACAATGGTCGAAACGTTCATTGGGTTTTTAATTTCACTTTCAAACGTGCCACCATATGTGTACAGACACGATCAAATATTGACACTGGAGTCTTAATTTTTGCAGCTGCGAATAATTTGACTGTCCCATTTGAACTCGAAGCGTTATCCAATTTTACCCAGACGGCAAACTGTCTCAAGCTTTCGTCTGATTTTAACAAAAAGAAAAAAAAAAGGAACGTTCGTTCGTAAGATTTTAGTCGAGCAAATTCTTCCTGAAATGTAAACATTTTTATTGTCAAATATGGTTCGTGTATTGTAATTCCGTATTCGCTAGAAAGATTTACAGCGAAAGTTGCTGAAAATTGACGATACTCCGGAAATGCAGACGTAAGGTTACATAATTGGATAATCAGTCAAATAATTGAGGTAACATTCAAAGAACATTAATGACACAAAAAAGTCGAAATAACTTATGCAACATTAACTCGACAGTACACATACACTTGGATTTCTCCCTTTTTTTCATTAAACGTGCACTTAATGACTTCTAAAAATATAGCGATGTTTATTCCTCAAGGCTTGTGTTATTCGTTCCACGAACGATATTTTATCGTAATTAATTTCTTTATTTTCCATCCAATTTTGGATTTCTAATTGCTTCCTTCGTACGGAATAATAATTGTAATCGCCTCTCAATGATATAGAGCCTGGTATATCTGTAATAATCATACTACAAAGTTAGAAATTGTCATCTTTTTTACTCGTACAATAATTTCGTTAAAGGAACTACTCTACCTTTCTAGAATTTTAGAAGAGACACAGAACTTTTCCATCATAATTACAATTAATCGTAATTACGTTCTTTAGATGGCTACGTTAAGGGGATGGATAGCGTGTATTATGGCGCTCTAGTAGTTTTAGGCATCTGGCGTAGCCGATATAAAAAGTTTCCTCAATGTGGCTCTCTTAGAGAACTAACTTCTTACTCGCCTTTCGTTTTCGTCATTAGCGTCATTCTTGACAAAAAATTCGGTATACCACCGATGTCAGTGAGTTTTCGTTTTGGACAAAGCAAATTTGTCACGTGGAGGAGCGACAATGTGCGCGCGCACGTTCATCTATGGCCAAAGGCGAACCGGTAATGTTGCGCAAATGGAATCTAGAAATTTGAGGTAGGACGTTCGGAACTTGTTTCGCGTCCACACGATACAATCAGGAGAAAGCCTTTCGGTGACCGGACAAATTTCTATTAGACGGTCGAAATATATTTTCACCGGCGACAACGGTGAAATTAGAGTCGGAAAGATTCGTGGGTCGCTTTCGACGTCGAAAGTTCCGTGATTATGACACACACGGGCCTACATCTGTATGTGTTCATTAGTCACGAAAAAAGATTCGCCATTTGTGTGCCACTTAAATATTACTTAACGGTATTACTTAATATAAAAAAGACCGCCGATTTAGCGGTGTCCCTTGGAACCAAAGTTTCATTACCGACGAACTTATTTATCAATTTCCCGCTTAATTTACGTAACGTTAAAATTTCTTAACTAACCGATTGTTCGGAAGAAAGGTTCGGTTTATTGCCGTTAAACGCTCGCTCGGATCGCGCTGTTAATCGTGTATAGGTATACACTCATAATTCTTTCGCATTTTGCAATCGAGATAGGCGATGACTGTTCGCGCGAGCTGAAGCGATGCTTCGTGCTTTTCTGCTTCGATGCCTCGACGAAACTCTATTTTCCTGGTGGATGTAGGCTCCCTCGAGAGATAATCCACGATACCATTCTTATCAGCTTTCTTAATCATATTACGTTCGAATTATGTAGGGACGCTCTAAGTACTCTAATTACTATAGTACAGTCTTACAATGGGGTAGCGTAAAATATAAGTAATTAAAGAACCAGCGAGAATATCCTACTGCAAGCAGCGTGCCTGCGACATAGAAGGAAAGAATTACAAACGAGAAATTAACAAAAGCGTTGAAGTATTTCGAAGTGAAACGGACGTTGTAAGACGCGGAGAATTTCGTGGCAGTAATTCGTCGAAGGCATAGCATTAAAAGTAATAACGAAGGAATATGCCATTTACGACTGCGAAAAACCGGCGCATCTTTTGCATCTGTCCGCCACGTGGAGCAGGTTTGTATTTAATGGCCGAACACAGGGTACTCTGAACGTTCGATTTGGTCCCTGTCGATTCCGGGACATGCCCCGTCCCAGTGTCCCGTCGTAAAAGTGAGAGCGGTCACCGGTCGATCGGCGGCGCAGTCAAAATCGCTGAGAAATGGCTTTCTTGGCGTTTAAGGATTCGGGGCTTGTAAATATATGTATTATATAGGGAGCCCGGAAAAATAGACGGGACAGCGGAAATCGTGGCATGCGCCTCTGTTTAGAAACTCATAAATTTCATAATTATTGTATTATGTTGCAAGAAAGTTGTACATCTGGCCGCCTGCCTGCTAGCTGCCTGCCTGCCTGCCTGCCTGTCTGCCTTGCCTGTTTGCTTACCTGCCTGGGCTGCCTTGCTCGCTTGCTCGACTCCTACCTTCGTCATTCGCGCGCGCGCGCGCGCGCATTACAGAGGTGGGGGAGAAAGGTTAGGTTGAGGCGGGGATTGTGTAATCCCTCGTTGAGTGGAGCCTCACCGTCTTCTTTTCGCCGAAGCTTTTATTTCTTTCTTGTCTCGTGATTCCTTCTCTTTCTTTCTCATTCCTTCCAGCGCGCGCCCGAATTCGTATCCTGTATCCATACATATACATACATTAAACACCGATACGCAATCGCGTCGCAGCGTACGATGTATGTACGTCATCGTTGCCGCGATACGAGTAATATTTGAATTCCTGAAAAGCTTCGGCTACGACTGTCGGTAACACGGCCGATTATCGAACCATCAATATTAACCTGTTCTTATAATGATTAAGTGTTCAGGCGCGCAGTTGGCGGAGCACTAAAATCTAATGCCGAAACCTGCCAGTTGATTATCAGGTATTACTGCAATTATCGTCGCACGAAATATCTTCGAAGTTCCGTTGCGACAGCCAGTTAGTATCGTCGCTTGGTAAAACAGAACGCTTCATATGTATGTATCTAGCACCTGTCTTTCCCTAGCTTGTCTTTCGTAGAAGTCGAAAGATCATGATTAGACTGCGGATTTGTATACATTTGTAGGAAATTTGAAAGTGCAAAAATGCACAAAAGGTATATGTAACATACAAAAAGTTTAGCACGCGTTGTAATAGTTTTTTAATAGGTAACACGAATTTCTGCTTAGGTTCTATTCCTTTCTATATCTTTGCAAAAATATGAATTTGCATAAATATGTAGTTTAATTATAATTCTTTGTTCGGCTAGAAATCCAAAAGGGTTTCCTGACCGAAGATTTCGTCGTTTTCTACATTTTTTTCTTTTTGTTTTACGTTGTTTCGCAATGCGCGGATGACTTCACTAACGCAACGGTCGGGCGCGTCGCGTCGGCTGCGTCACGGGGGAACTTCTCTCGCGCGATTGGTCCAACCGTGGGCGACGGTGGTCACGTGGTCGCACATTAATTTCTATGGGGAGGGTCTGACGTCACTGGACCCGTGGACCAGATTCACCAAGTGGGTTTCCCTTTCTTTTCGACATACGCGCTCTCGGGTTCGGCGCTCTTGCGTCTACTACGCTTATCGTCGCGGCGGACCTTGCGAACCGGACGTGGGTTGCATTCTTTCAATGGCCTGCACGGGCCTCATTGCACGTGGATCTCTGTCATGCACGCGGACCACTCTGTCGCAGATTCATTATAAACAGGAGAAAAGTACGGAGAACCACCGATGGAAATATCGATTTCAATTACGAATGCATGTTTTTATTGAAACGCTATCGTAACGCAGTCCGCATTTACCGTTGTTACTATAATTGCTCGCAATTGTTACGCGCAGGAGAAAAGGTCAACCTGCTAAGCATATTTGAAGCTTTTTATCATAGATACGTGCTACCTACTGATAAAGCGTATTAGTAAACGGAAAAACATGTATGTAATTATATTTATCTCCGTTGACGTGTACAGCGCATATATTTTAGTTTATTTACGACAAGGGATCGACTACTTAATAAAATAAAAATTTCCTGGTATACATTTTCTTAACAAGTTTATTTTGTTTCTTGTTTTAGAACGCTCGTACGCTTCAAGGCGATTTATTATGCACGTTTCACACGTTTTCCACGCTTCACGTTTGGTACCTTCAATAGTAAATAATCTTGTCATATTTTCATAACGTAACCACTTTTTATGCAAAACGCATCGATATCTATGTTGATTTTGGAAAAAAAGGAAAAGATAAAAGAGAATATCGTGTCGCGCTATTGTTAAATAGAATGCGTTTCCTTCGCGAGACTATATTAAATCCACATTGAACTGAACAAAATGAAACTTTTCCGGTAGATGTACGCTGGACGATCGCGTGCTCTGTCAAATCACGAGGATCGTGACACAGTTTCTCCAGCCATTGACGATCGATGGAAAATCGTCCTCGGGTGTATTTAACGCATTTATATGCCGCTTTGGTAACACCGCGACTCTCGTCTTGCCACATCCCTGCGCAACCCAAGAGTCAGAAATTCTCTCTCATAAATCGAATCGTCTCGGTTCATTCGTGTCACGAGTACCGCGATTCATGATCCTTTCGTACAATTTTCACAGGGGCTAGATGAAATTCCGGGAAATCTCAAACTCTCAATAGCTTTCTTACTCCGCTAGTTTGATTTATCGGTAATCTTGTTCTTTACTATGTTTTTCGCTACGGATCTCGTAGAATTTCTATCGATGAAAATAGAGAATCAAGATTCTTAATGATATTATCGTTTTACATCATACAAGTCTATATCCTAGCGTCGCTGATCGCTGTAATTTATCGATAATTTCGTTCGCGTAATGGAGTCAAGAGCTGCCACGAAACTCGACGCCACAACGATGCAATTTCGCGCGTCCTGTTCAAACTTCCGGTTGCTACTTCACCGAGGTACACTGTTCCTCCGATTTGATTCCACGTTTCCGCGGGTTCCAACCCGCTGGGTACCCCGGAATTCGACTCGTAAATATCATCAGTGTCGCTGTCTGGCATGTATATTTGACGATCGAGCCCGATCAAATCGAGCCGTATATATCGATACGCTAATGTTCTCTGCCCACGCGAAACTCCGCCACCCACTCGGTGAACACCATCCCGGGCAACAGAAACTGTTGGATCTCTCCGTTCACGTTGTTCACGCTTCGCTTGTTTAACAAAAACACGGGAAACGTGTGTGACACGTGGTCGGAAGTTAGACGATAGATCATTTCCACGGAGTTTCCGGGGTGAAAGAGTCTCGAGTTTTAACACATTGTTGACCAGTCACGAGTGTACTTGTGTCTTTGTACATCGTAAGTGTTTCCGATTGGTTGCAAGTTTTGCATTCGTACTCGTATCTCCAATTGTATTAACTTGCAAATGTACTAGGTAGATCACTGTACAAGATTTTTAGTTGCTTGACGTTATCGTCTTAATGTGCCATAGATCGAGTTATGATCGTAGGATAGAAAATGTAGTAATTATAATTGCAATTTTAACATCGTGGGTGGTAAGACGTGTTAGTTTTTGAGTAAGATAAATAACAAACGTATGACGTTGTATCTCTTTAATCATACAATTGATTATCTTTAATTAGATCGAGATGCTTAATTACAACTTACAAGCTGAAATTTAATTTCTTTCATTGGTAGCTATTCACCTCCGTCAAGATAAGACGTTCTCGTTTTACCGTAACAGTTGAGAATTAAATTCCTTTGCGAGCACTAAAAGATATCGAACGCGATGGAGAAAGATAACAGTTAAATAATTGTGCCTTAAATAATCATATGCTTTAATACGAGAATTAATCAAAATTAGAATTCTACGACATGTATAATTAATTCAATGAAATTCAAACTCTACGCTTTTGATTTCTACGTGAATAATGTGATTAAACGAACGTCGATATCGTTGAAGGCAATCCAAAGATGAATGAAGTTTTTAAGATGAATTTATCGACCGGATAGTCTTCGCATTGAACGCGAGTTTCGTTGCAGCAGAAGTATTTACATCACATACATAAGGCAGGACGATTTCCAAGCGCACGATGCACCTGGCGTCAAATTAAAGGTAGAAAGATGTACGTCTGACAGCGTGTAACACCTACGACGCTCGGTGAAACCACGGGAGAAGAAAGACCACGGGAGAATGATCGTAAACGTAGGATGGCAATAAGGAGAGAGAAAAGAAACCTTGCTGAACCGAGAGTCAAGTTTAGCCGTGATCTACGCCGATCTTTGGACCCTTCCAGTCTCCTCGAGTTCTTCGTTACAATGAATATACAAGACAGGGTGAAAGAGGGCGAGAAAATGAAATGCACGAAAGATCGTAATCCAATCTATCTTTTCTTTTTAGAAGAATGAAACTCTTGCATATAAGAGATACGAAATAACGAACGATGTAAATAGAAGAATACGACGAAGGAAAGAAACTGAAACGAGATGGAATACGGAATAAGAGGGGGAAACGCGTGTACGAAAGATCGTAAACGAAGGATCGAAAAAGGAGGCACGCAGCGAGGTAGCTTTTTACACGTGTTAAATAAGTCAGCGAGATAGCCGATGGCGGCGTTGCGTAGCATTAAGCGAGCAATCGAGAACAAGTGGCCGAAAGCAACAACCTGAAAGTCAAGTTTAGCAACTTTCGTTATTGGCTTGCTCTCTCGGCTATTGTCTGAATTCTCGGCGAGTCGGTCACGTATGTTGCAGAAAGAGAGAAAAGAGAGTGTCGCGGATAGGAGCAGAAAGGACGAGGAGGCGTGCTCGCGCGAGCACGTTCGCGTAATCCTTGGATGATGGATGACGCTCGCTTTGCATAGTACGTATTCGTCAGAGCACTGACGGCAGAAAAGTTCGGGAAACGAATGCTCGCAGCCGAGTGTCAAGTTTACGGCGGCGAATCTATCGTTGCTTTGCCGTGAATTCTACCTCTCAGTCCTCCATGCTGGAATTATCTTTCCGGCCAATAGTTATCGAGAATAATTGCTCCTGACGGGAAGGCAATTAACGGATGTCCTTCTTCGCTCCAGTCGTATAGCTCCGTACTAAAAGTTTCTAAATTGCGCGAAACGAAAATATTCAAATGTATATATATGTATATATTTATTATATTTTAATATTATATTTCATGTATATATTTTATTACAAAAATATTATATATATATATGTGTGTGTGTGTGTGTGTGTGCGCGAATTTTACATATACAAAGTTATAGACTGTGACACGGTTGCAATCGTAGTCGCAGATGTTCGGACACCGCGACAGTGCGTGGCCGCGTTATGCGGAGTTTTCAGGGAGACGAGGAGCGTCGGGAAAGAACAGGAACGGGAGTATATTCGAAAAAGGCAGGGAATCGACGAAGGAAAGGCGAGAAAAGGTGGTGGTTTCGTACGAGAGGAGAAAAGAGAAAGAAACGCAAGCAGTCAGGAGTAGCGAAAAAGGAGAAGGAGGAGGAGAAGGAGGAGGCAAAGGGAATCGGTGAGAACGAGAGACGAAAGAAAGAAGAGAAAAAGAGAGGAGGCGTAAGCGGTCGCGCGCACACAGGGTGGCGGAGGCGGCAATGTGGATCGACGGGAGGCGAGAGGTGTTCAGAGAGGGGTAAGAGAGTAGTAGGGTCGAGGGAAGGGAATAAGTAGGGTTAGGAGGCGGCGGGGTGTCGGACGGCATTCGACACGGTTCCTGTGTATGTGTATGTGTATGAATATGTGTGTGCGAGGTGGGGACAGAGGGGTGGCCCTCCTCCCTCGGCAGGCCGGCTCAGAGGCAGAAGTGGACGGGCAAGCGATTCAACCTCCTTTCACTTTCAACGAGCGCGCACCGCGCTTGCTCGCTTACTCGCTCGCTCGTTCGCTTGTTCGTGTTCGCTGGTGTTTTCATGCGACGACGGATAGCAAACACCTCGTACGAAAATAGGCAACGCCGCCGATTTAGCCGCGTGTCCGCCCTATAAATCGTTAAAGCTGCACGAAATCCTCCCTCGATAGCACCGTGACCCTGAGGATCGCGGATGATCGTCATCGGGCACACGACCTCTTCTCGGGGATACGTTGCCACACCGCCATCAACTTCTCCGTCGCGATGCACATGGATGAACCGGCCACCTTTTATGGCGCGAGACTGTTCTTTTTTCTTTCAACGTTATTATTAGTCTTGTGACTTCTTTCATTTTATTCCATTATCCTTTTGGCTTTCTGTCTCGATATTTTCTCGTTCAAATTTAGAAACGGGGAAATCGAACTTTCAATTGATTTTAGGACGAAGATCCGTTTCTTTTCTTTCTTTTCCTTTTTTCTTCTTCTTCTTACTTTTTTTTTTTTTTTTTTAAGTAGATGCGAATTCATATCATGTTTACTGGCTAAGGAAACACTGGTACTTTAATGCGGCAGACTCACGAAGGCACATTTTAATCCCTCGCTGCCAAGGGGGATCCATATCGAGTTCCTCTGCTGGGCCACTTCCGGCCCCGAGACCACACATCTGGGAATCTGTTGTTTACAATGTGAATCTTAACTCGGAGATGCAGTAATACTTAGTTTCGAGCATAAACATCCAACTGGGTCGCACCAAAGAGTCCGCTTTATACTAAAATCTTTCGATATTTCGTTTCTCGTTGTGTGTCAGACAATTTTTATTATCTCGAAATCCTTATCCATAAATATCTAAGAAGCATTTACATTGGCACTGTTGTAAAAGAAGAATGTCAACAGGTTGTCCCTTGCAGTTAATGACAGGCAATAAATAATCGACGCTGGCAAGTCTTAACGTTCGCTCTCAATAATGACGGGTTTAACGTGCCAAATAACACCTGCAGCTTTCGTAGGTGGAGATCCATGTCGTACACGTAGCTACTCGTTTACAAGCAGCAAGTAGACGTGTCGCTAGTCGTAGAACAAGGATAGTCGCAAGTGGTTTACGCTTTGTCCCGTTTGGCTAAGATTAAATCTCGTTTCCTTCTGGAACGTGGCGCTTCTTTAAACTCAAACATTGGCGACGACTGCGCTTAATTACTAAAATAAATTTCAAATTCAATTATCGTTTCTCAGCCATCGAAAATCGTTAAAAATCGTATAGAATTATTTGAAAACTGGAAAAATTAACAAGATCGTTTCGTTCAGTTAAAAAGTTAAAGTTCGACTCGTCTCTCAAATGTCTCGTCAAATGTCGTCTCAACGATCATTTTCTCAGACATGATTAAAAATGACATAAAATTGTTAAGACACGCAACATAACATGCAAAGACTAACAAAATCATTCCGTTCGATCACCCAGAAAAGCCCGAGTAACCGTTCGATTCGTGTTTCAGATGTACTTGCGAGCAAAGCCGAAGAACTGATCCTGTTGTTTCAATATTTTGTACGTTTGCTTTTGTTGTAGCCGTGCGGGCGGACCGAATGAGAGGTGGTAGGAATAAATTTGGACCTATGTACAAGAGAGACCGAGCGCGGAAGCTACAAATGATGAGACAACGGCAGCTGGCACTGCAAACGATACGCGGCAGCCTCGGTGACCCATCGAACTATCCCTCCGCCGTAACGCCTTTCCTGCATATTAAACAGGAAATACAAATACCTCAGGTCTCGAGTCTAACGTCTTCTCCAGATTCGAGTCCATCCCCCGCAGCCGTGGCCGCTGGTCTGGTCACGACACAAGCTGGCAGCGGAGCTGGTCAGCATCAACTGATCGCACCGTCCTCCCAGCCAAACATTTCTGGCGGTAATCACCTGCACAACCTCAACCCTGGCCTGGATAGCAAGCTATGGGCTGCCAATTCCACCACCCCTAGCCCGAAGGCCTTCAACTTCGGCGAACAGTCCACTCACGGGGCCGCTGGTTCCGCACCCTCTACCGCCACGTTGAAAACTAGTCCGATGATAAGAGACTTCGTTCAAACGGTCGATGATCGCGAGTGGCAGGCATCCCTTTTTGGACTGTTACAAAATCAAACGTACAATCAGTGTGAAGTGGACTTGTTCGAATTAATGTGCAAAGTGCTCGATCAGAATCTGTTCTCGCAGGTGGACTGGGCAAGGAATTCGGTATTCTTCAAGGATCTCAAGGTTGGTGCCAATGTTGTTGACTTTAATCCCTCTCAACTAGGCAAATTGGCTCGTTTAGGATCCAAGAGAAATTTCAATCTCTCGTGTCTCTCCTTCCTTTGATTTTTTATTTTTACTGAACAAAGTTTCAGGTATTTGATTTAACGATGGTGTATAACGTATAGAACGTAGTAAAAATATTCCGATAGGTATCCTAGAATTTTTTTTAGATACTTTGCAAGTTTAGAATAGCGAAAAATTAAGCTTGGATATGAATGACCTAGTTTACCTATGGAGGGTTAAATATACTTATTTAACGTGTATATATAACACTGTGTAAGTTGACTTGAATTTATCGAAACGTCATCGGCTTAGGAAGAGTATATAAATGTAGAACTTCGTTCATCCGAACTTCATTTATATTTATTTTTTCTATGGAAATTTTCGTTAGTGTGCGATTAACTCGTTAAGTAACCGATTGATATCGTTTATATGAAAACACGTACCTCCACTTATTTCAATAAGAAATATCACGAGGAGAATTAGTAAACTTCTATTAGCTGTATGAACTTCAATTATATGAACTGTTTGTCCTCCAACATAATGTAGAACAATGCGTTAAGGCGAATCTTACATTGATCTGTATACATAAATTCACTTTCAACTTCTATCTACAAATTATTGAAATATCGTATATCTTTTCGTGGAAATTAGATCAATCTGTAATTATACCATAAACAAGCGTATATTAAGCGTCTATTATAAGAGATATAAAAATTTCATGGTTTTAACCGTCGTCGAGAATCTTTTTCAAGAGAAGTTAGTTCTTACCGATAAATAACTCCTCGCTGGCCTGTTGGTGGTATGAGCGGGGATGTGAGGTAACCAACAGCATTGCACAATCACTGAATGATTTCAAGCATCGCCTCATATCTAGGTCATAACAAGATACGTTTCTGGGTTATGGCGGTTGCCCTAAAGCAGGCCCATGTTAATTATAAACCGTTTACTTAACCGATTATATACTTTTTGTTGTGTTTGTCTTTGGAAATCTGTAAAATGTTCTGTCATCGTTTCATCGATATCTCAAGTCTTAAACCATGCTTTTGTATTTTACGAACAATATGGAGCACGAATATAAAGATTTCGTCGCCTATTAAATAATATTTCTTAAAAATTAACATATAATTTTCCTTTTATAAATAATTATAGCTTTTGTTATACTATTTTTCAATGTTATATTTCAAAATTCAAATTTTCGAGTTTTAATTATTTCTTTTAATTATTTTTATTCAAAATTTCAATGTCTCGATTAAATTCATTTAATATATATGTTACAAGTCGTCTTATTAAAAAATTTAGCACAATTTTTACATTTCAATCTGACAAAATTTTATATATATTTTTACAATTTATTACGTTCTTTTGGGCAGGTTGATGACCAAATGAAGTTGCTACAGCACTCCTGGTCGGATATGTTGGTGCTCGACCATCTTCATCAAAGGTTACACAATAATCTACCTGATGAGACTACGCTTCATAATGGCCAAAAGTTTGATCTCCTTTGCCTCGGCCTACTTGGAGTTCCTTCTTTGGCAGACCTTTTCAATGATTTGTCGACCAAACTTCAGGAACTCAAATTTGATCTTTCAGACTATATATGCATGAAATTCTTGATGCTGCTCAATCATGGTACGCCTTCTTTTTTTTCTAGATTTGTTGCCTTATATTTACATGTCTTGCTATGAGATTATATTATTATTAGACAAAAATCATTGATGCATCAATTTTATTTAAATATGCAGAAGTTCGTGGATTAGTTAACAAGAAACATGTACAAGATGGACACGAACAAGTCCAACAAGCTCTTTTGGATTACACGTTGACATGTTATCCTTCTATACCGGTATGTTTATCTCATATATACATAGGTTTCCTTTTTTCTAATATTTGATAGCTTCGTGAATGATTCGATATACATGAGATTTTATATAAACAGGATAAATTTAACAAGCTGCTAGCAGTATTACCTGGAATCCATGTGGTAGCGAGCAGGGGAGAAGATCACCTTTATCAGAAGCATTGTAGCGGTGGAGCACCAACTCAAACTCTTCTCATGGAAATGCTTCATGCTAAAAGAAAATGAAACGATAGATTCGTTTGGCACTTTTGCCATGAATTAGTCTATTGTTATATCTAAAAAATCAAGATAGAGCCCCTTATTGTCAGAGTGGACCTCAAGTACCTATTAAGAGCTAATGCTGCTTGGGTATTGGACCAAGTTCAGGGGTCTGGTTCAAAAGATACCTAGGCAAACAAATCAAGTATAGACGTACATACTTTACATATATACATAATATATGTATTATAAAGTGTATCTAAATATATAAACATAATGACATATATTTTCTATATTTGATGTTGAAGTTTTAGAGATGTATCCATGGAGAATTATTACCCCTGTTGATGGGTACAAGCGCAGGGAAATAGTAAGCAAGATGCCTTGAAAACAGTACAAAGGGTGGTTAACAAAATATTGGTCAAAGGGCAGGCAACTTTTGTCTAAATAAGTAAAGCTATTTTTCTAATACTAGAAGCGATTATTTTTAAGCATATACCACTGAAGCCTTGCTCTCATTTTAACAAAAAGATAATCCTAATAGTAACGAACGAAAGAAATTGTCGACTCTCCAGTCAATCGTGCTTCTGCAAGGGATTCAATGGGCATACTTGAACGACAGTAAAATTTCATGTGATATACTTATATATACATATATGTCGCACGGCCACCTGGGCATCCTTAGAACTTCCTATGAAAAATCTGCATTTTGTCACACTTGCACACAGCAGGGCTACTATATTGTAAATACTAGTTAACACATTCCAATTACGTTGTAAAGTATGAATCATGTTAAATATGTAATTATAATATTTTGTGTATAGTTTAATGAAATAAATATATTTCTGTTGCTTACTGAAAAAAAATCATTAGCTACTTAATGTCTTCACTAATTTTAGAGTTTTATTCATGTATTTCTCTTTTATTATTTTTCAAATAGGTGGCGGAAAAAGAATAACCACAAATTGCGATATTTTATTATTGTATATTGTATCATAATAAAGATTCTGTTTTAAGAAATAAAAGAATCATTGGAGCAAGGTTTATGTGGTCCTACATTATCTAGCGATTAATATTAAGTATATAAGATCAATATTGTCTTATCGCAGTTGTTAAATAGATAAATATTTACTGAATGTTAAGATAGCGATCGAACGTAGTAATTTTTCACTAATAGATTATTATTGTTTAGTCAATAGTCAGAAACTTTTCAGTGCTGTGAAGGTTGTCTTTTCGACGCCTGTGGTATCTAAGCCATCGGTAATTACACGTGCTAGATTCGAGGCTCAAGTGTGGCAACAGGAACAGAAATCTTTGCTCGTACTGGTAGGCTGGTAGTACCACCCTTTGCAACTCCTACTGTTTATATCCTCTATCAAAGAAGTACCTGGGAAAAATGCTATTTTACTACTTTCACTTTTCCACCGACTTCGATATAAGATATTAAATATAGATTTAAACGATTTATTGATGTATGTAAAAAGAAAACTCGATGCCACATTAGATTAAGAATCGAGTGTTGAATCAAATCAGGAGGAGTAGCTGCGAGTATTACTACCATGAAAGAATATATATACATAAGAATATATATTTTCAGAAGCTTGCATGTACTTATCGTGTGAGTAAAGATTTGTGTCCATGGAAAAATTTTTGAAATCTTTGATATAAATGCAAAATATATATTGACATGTTCCCAAATTTTCAAATCGCCTGGTTCTTTTAATTGATCGATCGAAAAAAAACTAGCTTGCATTATTTATTATTGGCTCTTTAAATAATACTTTCAAAATGGATTGCCTTTATTTAACTCGCATATAAATGTCTACCTCTTCATAACTGTATTAAGTCTTACATTTTTACATTTTTAGTAAACCACATACCTCAGAATAGACACCCAGATAGCAAATTAAATGGAATGTATGAATGTTACCTACGTAGATTTAAAGTCTACGACTTCTGTAATATGCGTATCGACAGAATATAAAAGTTCCATTCAAGTATTGTACCCGTTATATTTCCATGTTAACTATTTTAGTTATTATTATATTTATTCCAAATTAGATTATACTTCTTTATGATATGTGTACGATATATTCCAGTCGAAATTTAAAAATTATCAACGAAGTCTCTAAAGTCATGTTTAATCTTGTGTTGCTGTTTGGGTAAAATCAAATAATATTTTATGTATTGTACATTCATTTATCTTCAGGAGTTCTTGTAGAACGTGTCGGTCTGATAATTTTGGAACAACTTACAAAAATCGCAAACACAACTGTCTCAAAAAAAATGAAAATTGTCTCTTCTAAATATTGTCCCCAAATCGATGATCTTTGTATGTGTCCATCCTATTTAATCGTCCGCTCGATTCTGTTATAAAGTGTTTATTAATAATTGTAATTAGGAAATATAATAGTGGTGTTATAAGCATTGTGTTAAATATGTACAGTTACCAATTATAATTGGCAAACAATCTAATTTAATATCGATGTGATTTTTTGATCCAATAAATAATTGGAATTAACATTAAATGATGAACTATTATGCGTTGTTGACACTGCCATTAGGAGTTGGCAATTGTAAATTATGTAGAAAAAAATGATTGATTGTAAATATATCTTTATTATTAACTGATAACTGTTCCTTTTAGGATTGACAGCGCTATTTTTATATATTATACTAATTGAACTCCTACTATATGATAATATTTCCCTTATTGCACTCCTGTCTTTGCTATTATTGTAAAAATACATGCAATGACCACGAGACGTAAGATAGTTTTCAACAGGAGGGTAAAGGATGGTACTATGTAAATTATTAAGCAGACAATTTTCAAAAATTTACAAATAGTATTCCAAAACATTCAATTGTTTCTTTATACATACAAGTTATTATAATTTAAATGCGTTTATGTACAACACAAAGTTTATTATAATTTGTAACAATGGTGTCATTCGTATACCTAATAACATGTATATTAAAACATTTGTTTGCTTTGTACAAATATGGTAACAAGATAAGAAAATGCACAGTGGTTAATAAAGACATCAGCTAACTACTGCACATAGCTTCATATTATTAATTTGCAATGTTTACATAATACACCACATTTATTTCATTAAACATACTGTCTAATCTTTATTATATACAAAATAATGTTTACAATTTATTTTTTTACATTTGCAAAGATACAATATATTAGTTTATAACACTTTATTACAATTGCACAATTTATAAATTTGTTTTCTTGGAGGCAATGCCTTCCTATTTGATTAAACAATCAATTATAAACTATACTTATTTTGCTGATAATATGATATTCATACGTATATTTGATCATGCATGATTATTACAAGGTTTAAAATAAATAAAAATATTCACATTTCTTTTTCACTAATAACACAATTGAAAATAACAAAGATTAAATCATTATCAACTAATTTTATACATGTTAGAAATATGATAATATGTTTATGATGGATCAGACTTTAAATATTCATTGTACGCTTCCTCATTCATTAGACTTTTTAGATCATCAGATTTACTTAATTCTATTTTGAATAACCATCCTTTTTCATAACAAGAGGTATTTATTAAACTGGGTGTTCTTTCAACATCTTCATTTTTTGCTATTACTTTCCCGCTGACAGGACTATATAAATCAGAAGCAGCTTTCACTGACTCTAAAGCTCCACATTCAACTGTAAAGAAATTCATTTTTATCAAGTAGAAAACATAATAGAATTCAATTTTTATTTTAAGAGAGACATCTAAAATACGAACGTTCTAACCTTCTTTCTCTATTTCAGAACCAACATCTGGAAGCTGAGCATAAACAACATCACCCAATGCTTCTTGTGCATAATTGGATATTCCAACTATGCCTATGTTACCATCAATTGTTATCCACTCATGTTTTTCCGTATAAAATCTTTCTAAAAATTTTATTTATAACTTATAAATATATAAAAATATCCATTAATCTTGTTTAATAAAAAGACAGTATATTAAATACATCATATTTACTATAAACTAAAAAAATATTTATTTTAATCAACTACATTTCATAAACCAATTTTCTTAAACAATTAAGCTTTTAAATATCATAAACAACAAAAATATATACATGAATGGCAATTTTTTTAAAATGCAGTAAGATATGCTGCGTGATGCAATGTTCTTCTTTAGATTATTGATAATTAATAACCAATAAATATACTGTTAGCATTAAGATCTTGTTTCTAAGAATATTATTATAAATATATAATTTTTTTTATTTTGTGTTTTTAATATACATTTTAAACTTACCGGCATTTAAGCAACGAGTAGTAACGATGGAACGTGAAACATATAATGACACTTTCGGAGTAAAAAAGTTAAATAAATTTTCCGTTGAAGTACGTAAAAATGTTCTTGCAGTATATTTTGTCATTTGTGCAACTACTTTTGCCATGTTGAGTTATGTTTTTTTAGTTTTAAAACAATCAGATAGTTTTAACCTATAAAACACGTATCATGCAATGTGTAGACCGTTACGTTCTCAATTAATTTTGTAATGTTTCCCCAATGTC
This sequence comes from Bombus terrestris, assembly GCF_910591885.1. Lineage (NCBI taxonomy): Eukaryota > Metazoa > Arthropoda > Insecta > Hymenoptera > Apidae > Bombus > Bombus terrestris. Next base: position 12,876,258 of record NC_063275.1, read on the forward strand.
GGCAGAGTTTAATATGAACGAAACGCGGGATTTGAAGGAATTAATATATTTCTATGTAGCATGTGTTCTTAGATTATCGATGATTTTTATCATGTATAATATATTTCATCATCATAATTCAAACTATTGCCAATCAAATATACATATAAATGTTGTACACTTACATATGTATACTTTATACTCAATAAATACTTATATATGTGTAAACTTCCTAAGAGTTCAAACAATATGTGTAAACTTCTCAAAAAGTCATTACACAGACGGACGATTAGAGAAGAAGAAGGATTTCGGGCATTAGAAATAGACACGGTCACAAGAAGGAAATTTTTATTTAGAGTATTGAAAATTAACAGAGAAAGAGTGGTAGTTTAGGACGTGGAAAATCGATTCTCGATTTTCAGGTAGACCTTGTACAAAGCTTTGTTATTCATTATTATTTATTGTTATTAATTATTATTAATTGCTGTTTACCTCTGTATTTTATTTAAGTATTGTTATAATAAACTCGATTTTCAGACTTAAGAATCGATCCCTGAACTATCCAAATTTGAACATTATATATGTATATAAATATTTTAAATTATAATAAGTAATCACATTATTTATTATAATTATTAATTACATGTCTTCATAAATAATGTAAATAAAAATAAATAATGATTCTAAATATTCGTTGTTACTATGATTTGTATAACAAAGTCTTAATAAATTAACTGTTATAAATAAACGCTTAATTATTATAAATTATTTGAAAAATATTTTTAATTAATTTCTAATCGCATCATATGATTTCAGTAAAAAATTGGATTAAAATTTACAGAAAGTATGTGAAAGTAAGTATATAGTATTAATATATATTTTCTTGAAAGAGTAATGTTCCGATTTCTTAATTTTGATAACAAAAACAAGGTCTACTCTTTTAACTTGAAAGTAAAAATCTTTTTATAGCTCTAGACAAAACGTAATATTATTGAAATTCTGTGTGTGATCACGTGAGGTTAAAAGGTCACTAGAAACACGCTCGGCAGATAACTTGTAATTTATGTTATCAAACTTGTGCAATATCAGTGACCTCCGTATTGGATATGGATAATCCACAAACAGAAACGTTAAACACTAATCTAAAACATTTATTAAATTATCTCTATTTTATATCATTTATGACAAAACTATATTAATATATCATTTGATATTAGATAGATGTTTTTTAAATTGTAAATGTACATATCCAATTCTTTAATAAGCATAAACATATATACATCTATACTAATACATATATACTAATATCATCTATACTAATACATATATATTACATACATCTATACATCTATACTAATATATATATATACTAATTTCATATACAGATACATCTATACTAATTTCGAAATATTTTATATATATATCAGGAACTTATTCTACAAAATTAAAAGAATATTTTCTATTTATTAGAACCAATAATCTATTCAAGAAGTTGTTGTATAATGAATCACTTTTATTAGAAAAAATGTGTAACAGAATATTTACTACAGTTCTATTGAAGGATATTTTATAATATTAGAGATTTCTTTTTAAATAAGTGAATCACGAAAATAAACATTAACTCATAAACCTATAGTATAAGAACGACCACCAGGATTATGGATAGGTCCTGGAAAAGGCTTGCTAATACACCATTCATACCACACATTCTTAGAGTTACACTGACGCCAAAAATGAACAACTATTTCGTCTCCGGCTTTTAATTGTATTGGTTCCTATAACAATAAATTGTATTTTATGTTACGTTCTTTTAAAATACAATGATATAAATTTATCTTACCCTAATTGGGAAAAAGATAGGAAACCAACTGAACATTCCAGGACTACGTGTACTAGGTTTTATGCTTAGTACGGTATTGTTGAATAGAATAGTATCAAAATATCCAGAGAAGCCATGTAATATAGAATTTTGACGTACTTTAAATACTCTTGTTTCATATCTCGAATTATCAGTAAAAGGTGCTGAAAATATAATAATACTTGAAAGACATATATCATGTAATGGCAGTTACTAAATATTGCTGATTTACTAACCATAATTTGGATGTCTAAAAGTAAATAATGGTTGCGGTTTTGCAATGTCATATTTATTTTGTAGATGAACTACATATGAAGTCTCGAAGTGCGCTAAAGAGTGTTTGTCTTTTTCTCCGTGTTGTCTTACTTCGTTGTACAATTTAGATGACTGCACGGGCGCAATATATGATGTATACGAAGACGGTATACATACACCATCAGCTGATGATAGACAGTATTAAATGATTTATAAAAATAAGTACGAAAGTTGAAATATTTCATTAATAATATTTGTAATATAATAAAATTATGTACGTTTTAAAAATCGCAGAATGCCATCCAAACACTCTGGAGAAAGTTCATTATCACCAAATGAACCAAGTAACTCTGACACCACAATATCAGCATTTTCAGGAGAGTTCCATTCTCTCATATCACAAGATACAACTGTTACTTTGCCCTCCCACAAATCTTTTTCTAGTGCTTGTAAACTGTATGCATAATAAATTAAAAAGATATATCTCTACATAATGCACAGGAAAGTTTACAATTATTAAATCTTACGTCAATACTGCATTAGGATTTTTTTCCACAGCATATACTTTAACTGGTTGATTTGCTTTTTCTGCTGCATTTAAAGATGCACGAACAAGTGGTCCTCTTCCAGCTCCAACTACCATTATTACTCTAAAAATTAAAATAAAATTTTACATTTTTGAACAATAGTAATACATTTTTATAATTATTGAGTTGGCAACTAAGTGATTGCGGATTTTGTCAATAGGTGGTATTGTTTTGTCAATAGTTATAATTATTTTTGTATTTTAGTACAATTTCCTATTTTTGTCTTCTGGTGTAGCCGCAATCATACTAATTGCTTGATAAATAGCAGTTTGATATTGTGTATATTTAACAGGATCCTTCTCAAACACTTCATATGTTTGAGATTCAAGATTATCCATAAGTGGTTGTAAAGGAGATTGCAGATAATCTTCATAACCACGGGCATATCTTTCAATTGGTCCATCTGATGCACAATTCTGTACGAAATTGTTGTAATTAAATAGAAATATTTGAACCAAATTATTATTATTAAAAAATTGAAACTAAATATATATAAAATTTTACCTTCCATAAGTACTCCAAATAGTTATGATAATAAGTAATACTTTGATATCGATTTTGCCCTGTAAGTATAAATTGTACTTCTAGCCTTGCAAACTTTTTCACTAATGTCTGATGTGCTTTACTGAGTACAGGATATCCTTTTTTGTTTGTGATAAATAATGTTGTTGGAAAGATCAAACACCTAACTGGTTCTCCTAGCCACCTATCAATCTTATAATTAAATCAACTTTATTTCATTTGAATTTTCATGTTACTAATGAAATACGTAGAAAACAACAATTTTTGAGATACCTCTTCTTGATCAGGAAGATCATGGCTGACAATTAATGCAACACATACTTTTTTATTATAATCACAAACTATTCTGAAGCCGTTCCACCATTCCCACGGATTTTCTACTATACCCTCACAATCTTCTTCTCTGTAAGAAGAAGCTTGTTTGATTGGATTTTCCATTGGAATCTGAACCCAAATCTGTAATGATATTAAGACAACTTTAGCTTACAAAGCGTATGATAAATTTATTTTGTTAATCAGTATACCTGTAAACTGCAAATGCTTGAAACTGTATCACAAATAATGCGGCTAAGATTTGCATTTTCTTTTATTCCTTTTGTCAATTTAAAAGTAACTCCTGTAAGACCTAAATGACTTGCTAAAGCTAATTCTTGCTTTAAAGCTTCTTCGCTGTTCTTCCTTAAGCTAGGACTTTTTGAATCAACTTTAATATGTGGTGATAATTTACCAATAATTAAAGTATTCCAATCTATAAAATAAGTAATAATATTTTAATAATATTTTGTTGCTTGAGTTCTTCAGTACTGATTACCCTTACCAGAACTGCATAAAACTATGTCTGGCCTGGTAAATGGTCCAGCACGATTTTTTGCCCTTCCACAAATAAATTCTCTTTTAAACAATGGATGGACAAGTGGAGCACATATAAACTCATATCTGTAAGTAAAGTCAATAACAATAACAATATAAAGGTGAATGATAAAATATATATTATAATTTGTTACTTACTTTGATGCATTTGCTGTAAGAAGACAATTACTCAAATTTGGTGCTGCACAAAAGTCAAGACCACAAGAAATTGGTCTTTGATTTGACATTATGTTTTACCATTAAACGTTAAAGTTGATTCCTAGAAATATTATAAATATAAAGCAAGATTTAAGGAACATCATAATTTTACTTTACAAACACCGGCTATTATCGGCATTATTTAACAAAAAGTTTACTATGTGATACATATAAGTTTTTTATATAACTGTACTAAAGCACGAATACCTCAATAATATCGATCAGTGGTTTGCCAATAATGTATAAATGTTACAAACAATAGGAAAATTGCAGTATTGCCTACGCGCCAATTGCACGTGTAACACTGTTGCCTAAATGTGCTGTTAGTAAAAAATATCGAAAACATATATTGTCATTGAAGATATAAATATAAACATATTTGGTTTTGAATAAAAATAGTTAATAAGAAAAAATAAAATATATATAATTCCACGATTCAAATACATAAAAATTAGTTAATTTGCTTTAACAATTTTATATTTGAATTTACAAAAAGGGAAAATATTTATACCTGCTTAAAATCAGTTGTTACATAGAAATTAACTATTATAGTTCATTTTCATAATATCAAATATAAATTGGGATACATTTTTCATATTATAGTATTTAAAGATTTTTTTCTTCTTTATATCACATATTACATAAATGAAAGGAAATAAAACTTTTAATTTTTTGTGTGTATTTATTAGATTACAGTGTCATCCAATCAAAAGCAAGCAGTAGCTTTTGACATCGACCATTTTGAATGCCGCTTTTATTGTTCTAGTTCATGGTAGACGCTTGATGACTCCATTTCCTTGAGCTTTCCATTTTGCCTCCTTTTCTTGTGCTGTGGTCGAAGTTGCTACTTTTGTGGTAAGTAGTTGCTTATTTTTCCAATCAAATTCCAACAAAAGTTGTTTATTAAAAATTTTGAGTACAATTTAGATTATTTAAATTCGAAATGAATAGAAGTTTGATACGATAATAAAAGTTTTTGAAATTTAGCAGTCACATTGTACGGCGTCGTTTGATGTGTAAAACATCAATTGAACAAATTTTAAATAATTAATTTTTCTATTATATACTCAGTGTTTTCTTTTGCGTTTACCTAAAATATAATACACGTATGTATAATTATGAATTCTTACTGTTTATGTAAAACCGTAGGTAGATAAATTATTGTAAACGATATAACTTCTCATATCGGAAATAGACGTCCTTACAGACTCCATTTATAAATTAAAATGGGTAGTCTCTCTCTGTCTCTCTCTATAGAAACTTGGGATTATGCAGTATGATAATACAATTATTATTAAATATTTATGTTGTAAAGGTTTATGTGTAGAGAATAGTACGTGAGGTTTAAAGGACGAGATTGCTTGTTGTTGAAACCGTCGAATATATTTAAAATAATAAATTAATGTACAGCCTGTATACGTGAGTCGTTAGTACAAAGTATAAATCGCAAAATATAATAGCGGATAAATACTTGCTAATGCTCGTCGCGTAACTCGGTAGATACTTGTAATACTCGGAGATACTGTAAATACTGTCAAATACTATCTCGCTCGCGATCGCGTCCGCGTATTTATACTGGTCGGGGGAGAGTCGAAAAATTCAAATTCGTCTTCATTCGACGATTGCATGTAGCGGCGACATTACTTTGCCCAGAGTTTATTTGTCATTACGTTTCCTGCGTCTAGGTTGTGTCAATGTCCCGAGGCAAAACAACAACATGAGTTCTCTCGATTCGCGTCGTCCTTTGACTCCTATACCGCTACAATGTTATCATGTTTGAGAAATAAAACTACTATAATTTTTATCATAAATAAATAAATTACATTTAAAGAATATATACAATACATATGTATGTATGCATATATTGTAATAATAAAGTAATATTTTCTGTTATTGTAAGGTATTTATATGTACTTGTTTTTAGGTACAATGTCTTTTAATCGAGGAATAAAACGTGATTCCTTTGGGAATCGAAACTTTAATAATCGTGGAGGTGGTGGTGGTGGAGGTGGCGGAGGAAGGGTTGGAAATATGGGAGGAAGTGGTGGAGGTATGGGTGGCAATATGAGTGGTGGAATGGGAGGGGGTGGAGGAGGTGGTGGAGGCGGAGGTAGCGGTGGAAGTGGTGGAATGAATCCTTGGGAAGGAGGAATGATGCCCGGCAGAGGAATCTTACCAACACCTAATAATAATTTATCTTTAGCATCGCCACAAGCACAACTAGCAATAGCTAGTAATCTCCTTTCAAACTTACTTCGCAGTCAGCAAGAAGTACAACCACAAGTTAGGAGACTTCATTTTTATGTATATTATCTGTCATTTTTGTTATACTATCATGTATTACATATGATATTTTGTATTTACAGCAGGTACCATCACTTCTCAGCCTCGGAAATAACTTTAGCGGACCAGGACCTAACTTTCCAAATCAGCAGAACTTTTCTTCTGGGCGTTTTAATGATCGTCCTGTTAGGCATCCTATGAAGAATCAACGACCACAACCATATAACAAGGTATGAATACATATCTTCTATTTAATATGCAGATTGTTTTGAATGAAAATTGTAAGGGCAATTTCTAGTCTACACTTCTTTTTTTTTTTTATACATCAACAACACCAATCCTTAGTTTGAAAGTTTGAAATTCTCCTTTTTATGTTCATTGATCGATTCATTAATGAGGCTTTCAGTTAGTGGATGACATGCTACGTGGCTACCCTGTGCAGTTACTAAGTATAAGCAATTCTTACTGCTGGACTAGTTGTGCCAAACACGATTTTCATAGGAGAAAATTACCATCGCAATGTTATTTCGTTAAGAAACACGATAACGAGACGTGTATTGATTTCAAAATATGTGTATTCTCATTTTTAGTAGTGGAAGTTAACTGTGATTTTGTGTAACAAATTTCAGTATAGACATGCAGATATATTTCTCCTCTAACTTGGTTCATTTATAATCCGCCCAAGTCTTCTATTCGTCATTGTAGTTAAAGAACAGTAGCTGAAGAACAGTATTCAAAAGTATTGATTACAAGCTGCATTGTTCACTGATTTAACTTCTTCTTCTTGTTGATTATGTTTCATTGAGCTTTATTGAGCTATGTTCAAAGGATAAAAGTATGTGTTTTATAAATATCATATCTTATGATCAATAAGATCATTGCCTGTACAAAGTTAGATGATGCGACGATTGTATGCATCTTCAACGATTTGCTACTACTTTCCTTTTCCCTTCCACTAAACTGTGGAAATACTGACCTTTGGTGTTCATTGAAACACTAAATACGTCCTGCTTCCGAATCGAGTAGAATATTTTTCTCCCTCAAATATCCCAGTGGTTGCTAAAATCAAATTCGATTCGAGAAGAATCGCAAATATATCAGATACTTCTCATGACGGTTTGGTCATTTGACCTACATGACTAGATGGGCAATCGCGCCCGTGATGGCCCTGCTGGGCGACGTGGTCCATCTGCACAACAATCTCGTGCACCCCAGTCTGGCAATCAGCGTATGAATGGAAACCAAACTCAACATCACAACGATAAATCTTCTAAACCAATTCCTGCCTCTAAACAAAATCAGACTGCCAAAAAGGAACAGCAGGACGTTAAGACCTCTGATAATGAAAAAACAGAAGCACCTGCTGTAACAAGGTAAGCTCCTGGTGATTGTGAATAGTTTCTTCAAACTTCAGTAAGTCTCATTCTGTCACCTATCTCTGTATGTACGGTGTTTGTTACGTACATATGGTATGATTGCTAAAGAATTAGCATTGTGTCCTTTCTCTTGTCTGACTTTTAAAAAAGTACTACATACATACGTATATATGCATTTATATATACATATGTCTACATATCATGTTATATGTTCACTCGTCATTGTTGATTAAACTCAACTCACATTTCAAATTTAAATTAGATTACCTATAATCTCATAACGTTAGTATTTCATAATCATATAAAATGCTCCCCATGCGTTCTTCTTTCAATACACATTATCCAAATATTTGTTCATAATAATAGGTTGATTAAATTTGTATACAGTTGTTAGAAGTGTGAGTTATCTTCTTTTAACTTAATATTATGCCCAATTACTTTCTGGCTATCGATATTGAGAAGTTCGTGTATATATGTGTTTTTACTAAAACACATATTAAAAAATTATAATATTTATATCAAAGCAAAAAAGCACAATATATAGATCTGATTAATATTTGTAATTATAATAAAAATTTTGTTTGTTTGTATACTAGTGGAGTGAATGAAGAATCTGATGACAAGAAAGCTGATCGGAAGGATACTAAAAAGGAATCCGAAGATGTTCAAATTTTAGAAGCTGAGGAAACAGAAGAAAAGCCTCAAGATGATGAAGAACAAAAGCCAGACAAACCTGCAACAGAAGAAACACCACCGAAAGAAGCAAATACATCTACAACGGAGAAGGATTCAAAATTGACAGGCAAAAAATCGGAAGCAAGACACGCTGAAAGTCGTTATGCAGAGGTTCCAATGAGTCATATGTTCTGTCACATTTGTAACAAACATATGTGGGATGGATATGTATATACTTAATACTCAATATATATTGTACATTCAATCGAGGTCATCTTTGGTATTATCATCTTTTTATTTTTTTATAGTCTTTCGAAAATCATTTACGCGGGCGAGCACATCAGTTGATGATGGAAAAGTTAGATGAATCATATAAATTAAAGGTTGATCTCATGCGGCACGAATTAAGAGTAGCAGAAGAACAACGCGAACTTAGTCTGACTAATTCGAAACGTCGTGGTAAAAAAGTAAGTATATATACAAATGTAAAAGTTTAATAACTTATAAAATGTTTTATATGTATTTTATTTTTTATTTAGGTGTCTGTAGATTTGAATGTACGTGAATATTGCACAATGTGTGACTTGAATTTTTATGGAACATTATCCACGCACAGAAAGAGTGAGAAACATCAACAGCTAAAAACATTTTTGCATCCAAGATGTTTCCCATGTTTGAAAGAATTCCCATCGCGTATTGAATACGATGAACATTGTTTAACTCCTGGACACATGAAGAAAGCTGTGCAGTGTGAAGAACAACGAAAAAATAAAAAGAAAGGTACATGAAAAGATATTTGAAAGAAACTATTGTCACAATAAAGATTATGTAATGTTGTTTTCCATTTTTATAGAAAAACTTGCAAAAGGAGAATCTGAAGTGCGTACTGCAGAAGATGAAGAAAAAGATGTTGGTTCTGACAATAAAAATGAAAAGGAGGAAGATGCTATAGAAGAACAGGAATATGTTACGGATATTGCTGAGAATTTGAGTGAAAAGAAATTCAAAATTCCATCTTATAAATATTGTCGACAAAATCAAGTTTCCATTGGTAAATTGCACTTATCTACTTAATATTTTAAGACTCACTTATCTATATATACATGTTGTTTCAGGAAAATCTATGGTGAAAGAAGTTCAAGGATTTTATTGTGAAAAATGTAGAAGATTCATGCTGTTAGCTGAAGATATGAATGCTCATTTACGTAGTATTACTCATTACCGAAATTTCGTGCAAGAAGTAAAGGCTTTAACATCGAGTACGGAAACTACAGAACAAAGATCAACAGAAAAACTTGAGGTATATTTTAATACGTAAAAGGGTTTAATGTACACAATATGCACACAATATAATAAGTAATTTTTCTGTGTAGACTAACGACGACTCTCTAGAAAATGACAAGGAATATGACGGAAGCTGGAAACGTCGTAAAGTAGTTCACTCTGAAGACGAGAATAATGTGGAAATGAAAGAAGTACAAGAAAACAATGTTGAAAATGCAAATGCTCAAAAGAAAACTGACGGAGATGAAAAGTATGATCCGCTTGAAGCTGATGCAGAATCTGAGGAAGAAGAAACTCGTGAAGCGGAAAAGAGCGGAAAACAGCCTTCGCAAAATACTGTTAATACTCCAGAAAAGAAGACACCAGTTGATAAAATATGGGCCGATATTGATAATGATAACGAGGCGGAAATAGGTAATTTAATTGACAATGAAGATGAAAAAGAACAGGTTGATCATGAAAAATCTATTCAGAAGTTAGACAGAGATCTAAATCCGCAAGTGAAGCTAACACGTGGTCGAGGTTTCTCTCGTGGACGCGGTACTCCTCGAGCACGAAGGGCTCGACGATAAAGTGATCTCTATCGTAAATTAGAGTAAGCTTGAGTATATTTCATAATTACGTCCCTTAATATATCTACTATCAAGTTTCATTTATTTACTTGATATATTAAAGACATCAATGTTTAAATAATTTGGTTTATTACATCTTTTAACAGAATGAAAGAAATTATTTTAATCAAATGTTTATGATTATCGTTTTACATGTATAAAATGTATCTTTTTATATGTGTGAATATTATATACTATATACTATTGTATAATATATATATATATATATATATGTATATATATATATATATATATATATAATATTATATACTATAAATATTCATAATATATCAATATAAATATTGATTTGCCCAAGCTTATTCAAAGCTTTCTAATTACACATTATCACTTACAGAGAACTGTACTATGTACGATTGTTAAAGAAAATAATGCATTTTCAAAGTATGGAGGAGAACTACACGCGTATTGATATTGATTATCTTGTAACTACTCTGTATTAAGGAATACTATTAATATTCAACTAATTAATACATCTTTATCATTTTTAAGTAACAATCACAATATGAAACTCTATTATAAAAAATTCATTCCTGAGTATAATAAAAAATCCAAAAATACCTTGCAATAAATTTAAGATGTTGATAAAAATTTTATCCGATTTAAGTTTAACTGTAGTAAATCAAAGTTTATATTGATAAACAAGAGAAATAATCGTACTTTCATTTCCTTTATCATAATACAGTAGGAGTTTCATTATAGAATTATATCTTTTATGACACATAAGGCGTTGTAAAAAAGAATTAATATAAAAGATGCATACTGCTCGATAATTGTCCTATGGAATACCGAAATTTCTAATTCCCACACAATACACACACTTTATATTTGTAGTCCCTATAAAGTAATTTTATTTGTAATAAAATTTGCGCCCATGAAAGAGATGGCTTTAATAGCCATATAATACTTTAATAACAAGTTATATATAACTTTCATAATTTCTTTATATTAATCATGTTTATTTATGTAAGTATCATGCAAAACCTATATCTATACTAGAACATAATAAAAACCTAACATTATTCTTGAATCATCTAAATAACTTTTCATTCCAACATTGGATTCTTCTGTATTAGTGTGTAGAAAATATAAAACAATAAATGGTCTAAAAAATAATGAGTTTTATTTTGCACCTTTCTAATATGAATACCATTTATATAGTGTTGTCACAAAGTATTTTTTTAGTATCATAGAATTAAAGAATTCTTAAGATAGGAAGGAGCAGTGATCTAATTAAAAATACTTTTTGAACGTAAATTACATAGCAAACATGATTATTTACATTTAATAATAAAACAAATATATACCATTATCAATAACAATATTAATCCATCGAAAGATGAGTTGCTAAAAATTCATCAACAGAATCAGTATCCCATTTATGTATGTCCAAAATATCTTCAACTTTATTATCCGCATCTAATAATTTAATTATTGGATCTAAGCCTCTAACATATTTTATTTGTAAATTTTTGTATTTGCTCGGTCGGTCACTTTTTATGAAAGCTATAAAAAACCAGAATAAATGTGTGCTGTAAACAGTTACACTTTTATTTCTAAATATAAATTTCTATTTACCTTGTATTTGTGGATATGTACCAAACTTGCATGTGCATACTTCCAGAACAGCACGTGGGTATTTTTTTAATCCAGATGCATCATAATCATCGTCTTTCAAACAACATTCTTTGCAATTACTCCTATGATTATCAAACATTAATTTAATTGTTAATATAAGATATTGAATTACAACAAAACAGATTCATTTTTACTTACAATATTTCTGTTAAACCATGTTTATTAAATTCCTCACAGGTAGAACAAAGTAAATTAGCTTTATTGAAACCTAAACTTTTACAATCATCAGCTGAAAATTCCGATGACACAATGTTCACCTAAAAAATATATTTATAATGAAAATACGATTCATGTTATATCTCCATTCAATTCAAAAACATTTTTAATTTATATCATAAATATAATATGTATGTGTATGCCAATTTAAATTTAATAGGTTAAGTAACAATACTTTTATTTCTTACCATTAAGATAAATGAAAATATATGTGCTAATCTTGATGACTTCATTGTATTATTTTATATATACATAAAATACATATATACAGAATTAATCATATGTTATTTTAGAGAAATAATAGTTAATATCAATACACTTACACCACACGTATCTTATGAACCGATACTGATACCATAATACTAACTATTACTTAAAGTTCTGTTCTCAGTGTTGAAATAAAAATCGATATTTTATTATGCATTTTTCGACCCATCGAAATTTAATCGATGTTAGCAAAATCGCAAAAGTAATGAAATTTGAAGTAACCAAAAACCTGGAGCAAAAACTATTTTAGCAAATCTTTAATAACAACAACTGAATGCTTTTTTCTCAATGAGCAACATAATATAAAAAGTTTGAGATAGTGTATGTAATGCTGAAATTTGCAACTTACACAGTCGCTTGGATTCTTACAATCCTTCTGTTAATTGCTCCTGTCATTAAAACCGAGAGATATAATACTGTTAATACCCACTTATCCACGCGTCACTATCATAATTACAATTACTCCCAAGATTGTGAGTCATTAAAAAATTTGAATTATTTCTTTTTAAATTTCGCGTATGTTCTGCATGACTTCATCAGTGTTTTATTAAATGCCACGTGTATATACGACTCATTATCTCTTACAAATTGATTTGAAAGTAGTAATACAAAAGATGCAATTAGCAATGTAAAGGAATTGCCAAAATTATTGAGAAATAAATTGAAAAATATTGCAATTTATTCCGAAGGGTTATTAGTTACAATTTTTTTGACAGATACATTTAATCATTACATAATTCTTTCTTTAGTGTCCAACAACATACTGTCCAAATCTATAAAAAGGAATAACAAGTGCCAAAGCTACCAAGTCGATTATAAATGGAGACGGAGAACATTATGTGCAATTTCTGATAATGACAAATATTCTACGGGAAGTCTATTTGAAAATAACAAAGGAACAGGTAAAAGGAAGACATTATTAGATTACGGTGAACCAGTTCCCATGAATGATGTCGATGATCCAGATTCTTTAACAACACACGTACGAGTAAAAAGAAGCAAATCAGAATCAGACTCCATTTCGTCATTTAGATATCAACAAGATTATTTAAAGGATTTGGCCAACTCTTTTCCTCGAGATTCATACGAGTCAATAGGAGAAAACTTTTACGATGACGATGCGTCGTTCGATAGGAAACGAGAAATTAAATCACAGGAATATTTTGTAAATGACAAACAGTTCAATGCAATTCCAGATGAGAATGCTGCAATCACGGTTCCTTCATACTTTGGTGAAGATAAATCCGACGTTAATAATTTTATTAGTTCGCAGTTTGCAGCGAATGGAACAGATGCATTAGGGAATAACAACGTAAAATTTATAGATCGAACAGAAAGCAAGGAAAGTGTATCGTTACAAGAGCCATTGAGTGATTTTATTATAAACCGAAAATCATATGAAAATCCGGAAAATGAAAATTTACCAGATCCTATACTAGCGGTAGAACTTGTTAGGAAAAAACGAAACGATTATTCAAAGATATATAACAAAAAGAATTTAAAAGAGCAAAATTTATCTGATCTGCAAGCTAAAAAAGAAAAATCGTCTAATGAAAAAGAACAATCAATTCCCAAATTAAAAACATTTAAAGAGCATTCGAATCAACCCAATTCAAATATCGCTGATCTTAGAGTAGATCTGTTACGGTTCAGGAGAAAAACGAGGAACAATAATGGAGACAAAATAAAGAAATTAAAACAGAAAAAGAAACGCGTAGGGAAAAAACATGATTTTCCAAAAAATTCTTTGCGGTCAATAAAAGACGTTTGTTCGAAAAATATGGGTCGACGTAGAGTGTCTCGCAAGAGAAAAATGGATGAAACGAAAAGCGAGGGTAATTTAAAAGTAGGAATTGTCAATGTAGTGGCTAAGAAAAATAATGACAACAATTTTCGCCGTAGATCCGTAAAGTCGAAAAAATCCATCGATAGTACCGATTCTGAAAATGATCATCTCTCAAAAAATGTTCCATCAACGTTGCATGCAAAACAGGAGACAAAAAGTAAGAATAAAATCGACGACGATATTTCCATACTTTCATTAGCGCGAAGAGACTCGAAAACTGCGGATGGCGCTGGTGATTCTAAGGCGGAAACGGATAAAAGTTCAAATGCATTCGTCGTACAAAATGAGAAGCAAAAATCATTCACAGAAACTGAAAAATTAATGCCGCCACAGGATTCGAAATTACGCGCAAAGAGAAATAAGCATACTGAATCGAATCATGGTTTCTTAAATAAGGAAGAGGAACTGAAGTATTATAAGAATATACAGGAGCCTGGAACTGTAGTGGATCATTGTGATGACGAAGATGAAAATCAACTTTCAATGATGGATAAAATGGGTCCTAATCGAGCAGTAAGATCGATTGAAGAAGTTAAAGAACTCGCAAAGAAATTAGTAACAAAGGTATATATTATCTATAATAAACAGTATTTTAACATAATATGTATATTTCTTTAAACTAACAACTAATTTCCTTTCAGGTAAATGAGTTACAAAATTACTTAAACATCGAAGAAACAGCAGGAAACGAAAAACAAGAGACAAAATTAAAAACACGTGCGATCGATGATTTATGTTCAAACGTTAGCAGTGGTTGTGGCGCTTTTAAAGAAGCACCTGAAATTGTCCAGAAATGTATACCGGCAAACAATGACAGATCCGCGACAAAAATCGTTGAAAGAAAAGCAAATCCAGTTGAAATGACAAACAAACATAAATTAGAAGTCAAGATTCCAAAAAAACATTCGGTAGAGAAAAGAAGATCAGTGGCTAGACACGTTGTTAAAACATCGTCGAGTACTTCAAAGGCAATTCGTAATGAAGAAGAAACAAAATCGGGTCGTAAATGGGGGAAATGGACAGACTGGAGCAGCTGTAGTGTTACTTGCGGTAAAGGTCGTCAAATAAGATGGCGATATTGTTTACGCGATTGTAGTACTGCAGAAACCGAGATGGAAGAGAAAGCTTGCCAATTGCCAGCTTGTCCACCAGGAAAATTCCTTGGTATATTTTAATAACTGTTAATATTTAGCAACTTCATTACGAATCGAAGCACAATGATTCAAGAATTACTTTGTCTATATTAATGTATGCCTACATAGTAATTTTGTATGTCGAATACATATAATTTATATAGCACGTTTTATGTAAAAAGATAAAGGGAAAGATTTTTTTCAAATAAAGAACTGAATTAATTAACTTTAATCGTTAGTCACGCGATTAGTTAAGAAATTATTGAAATAAACGACATCAACGCTGTTGTGTAACAAATCACATGATGTATATTTTTTTCGTTTCATTACCAAATACACAATATATTATATAGAATATCTTAAACAAAACTTCTTTTCTTCATACGTGTTCACAAGTAACGAGTTTTCGTTGCTTAAGCGAAATTCGTTTTTTTTTTTTTACTGTATCTCAATTATTGTTTTCACAAAGAGTCAACTATGACGCAGTATTTCACTTTTGCTTTTTTCTTTAATTTAAAACATCACAAAATATTAGCGACCGTGGATAAAATATTGAGGTTACTCACAAATATCTTGTGGTACCATTCCATAACAATTGTTTCGTAAATGTACAATCACATAATTCATCGGATCACATTGTATTCCTTTGTCTACGGTCCATACATATTTTCTTTTTTACACTCGTTAAACCTCTTATTCTACATATCCTTTATTCAACAGCCACTCATTTCTCCTCGTTCATATTTTGTTGCTTATAACCTAGGATTATCGTGTAAATCGTATAAACATGATTTCATTTTCGTGGTATTTAATATACAAATCGCTAAAAAGTTTCTAAATGTAAGGCTCTCGAAACATTTCTTGTGTAAATCGTAATCCCTTAATTTAAGTCGGAGAGAAGGAACGGGTTAACAAAAATCCTTACCATATATCGGAGAGCTGGAACGGGTTAACAAAAATCAAAGTGTTTACAATATTTACGTATCTACAATGAAATGATATACATTCACCTACGTGATCACGCGTAGGCAAAGATCACAGTAACTGTCACCCCGGTTGCATCAAATCGGTAAGTTATAAAGTCGTGAAATTGACGCAACGCGGGACGGTCGTAAGCACAGTTTTTCACGTCTAATCAGGCACCACCGTGTCAAGAGACGCATATCGCGGTCTTATAGACTAAAATTTGCAGATTGTTGTTCAGAATAATTTTGTTGTAGGATCGTAGAGCTATCTTTGATTGCGAATATAGAGCGCAGAATATTCCACATAACCTCACCAAAAATAGCTTCGTAAACGATCCATTGTACACCTCGTTCCATATTTCGTTACACACCGTATCTCCACGAAACGATTAAATGATATATACAAAATACAAGCAATTTGAATCGAATGAACTCCAATACGATTTACCACTTCGCGATGATCAGAGGATCCAATATAAATTTCTTCTCTTTTTTTTCCTTCTTGCTCTTGACAGTCACGAAGTTCTCACATTACATTCCTTCAACGTAAGAGTATTTATTAATGAATACAGTTTATGAATCATAGCACGAAAACTTGAGTCATCCAACCGGTATAAAATTACAAAGTAAATTCCTCTGATCGCAGAAATTATTTCGGAATAATTTTTAATTCGATAACCGAAAATTAATATTGGAGCAAAGGCGATAACAATGATTGCGAGGCTGAAGAAAACGTGCTATGACTGTTTACTAAAGAACAAGAGATCCCGCCTTCATTCGATATCTCTATTAATTAATATTCGGCTTGTCCAAGAGACCGCTTACAAATACAAATTGATCACAATGGTAATCGCATACATACACGAGAGTACTAAATCACTCATACATTACCGCGCGAATGTATTAGGACATTTGTTCATTTCTAATGAACCTGTGGTAGAGTATTATTTATATAAGAGTATTAAAAATTGAAAAATTTAATTATTTAAGGAACTTAAATAATTAAAAGTATATGCGGTGTGCCTACGCTGTATTATGTTATGTGTGGACGGTTTCTAAAACTTTCTTCTTTCATTTATAGAGAAAAAAAATTCACAACGTGATAAAATTTCGGGTAACAGCGTAGGACACAATTATTCGTCTGTAAAAAGACCTGGGAGGTCCAGAAAACATATATATACAAAGCTTTATTGAAAGCTTAAGAGAAATAAAAGTAACAGCCTCCGAAACGATTGAGGAAATAAATACAATTAAGAATGAAACAATTTCAATGGCCATAGTAAGAAAGGCGACTTGTAGAAGTCAACATCTGTGATTTTGGCAGTGAAAAAGTTATTATTAAGGATAAAACGTAACTCGCTCCTTTATGGTAGTGACAATAATTTCTTCACGAATATAGACCTTGATAAGAATGAACTACAGGTAAAATTAACAGCATTCTGTCTGTCGTGGCCGCTGCGATGAAATATGCACCTTAAACTACTTGTATCTATTTTCAGATAAGGAAACAATTCCATAGCGATAAACCATTATAGTGTCAAAGATAGTGTTTCTAACATTAATGATAAAGAAGAGATGCCAGTCGCTATTGGCATAAACTAAGTACCAGAAAAGTTGACACCGCAAGATTTTAATGAGTCTACAATTGAAA
The DNA here is from genome assembly GCF_910591885.1 of Bombus terrestris. Lineage (NCBI taxonomy): Eukaryota > Metazoa > Arthropoda > Insecta > Hymenoptera > Apidae > Bombus > Bombus terrestris. The sequence continues at coordinate 12,894,490 of NC_063275.1, forward strand.
TGGTTGAATTCAAATGGCGAGATTGTACGTATAGGAAACAACAGGAGATTCGTTAAAAACAGATTATATTTTAAAAAACATCCTGCACATTAGTGCCTTTCCGATACTGAATATTTGTGCATGTTAAGGATCGTATACATTTTTTTAAAATATGTAAAAATCACTTACAAGAAAGTTCTAATGTGTAAATAATAGAATGGCCACCAATCTCCTGATTTGAACCCCATAGAAAAATTATGAGATCATTCAGATAAAATCCGAATAAAATATCCCAAATTGGAAGAATATTTATAGGAACATTTCGAAATGGAATGGAATAATATTAGGCCTGAAACAATAAAAAGTATTAGTAGCCAAGCTACTAAGACTTGTAAATGCAGTTACAAAAGCACTCGATGGATAGATGGAAAGATAACATAATCATATTTTTATTATGATTGATGAAAAATTTAATAAATTTTTGTTAAAATATATTCTCTAATACGGTACAAAATAATACATAAAATTTAGTAAAATTCAGCAATGATTTCATAACTTTTTACAGATATTTATTACAATTAAACAAGTGTCCTAGTACTTAGCGGCAGTGTATGTTCACTTCCTTTTAAACATGCACACACACTCTTATATAACTGCGTAATGTCTTTTGACCATTGATACTTATAATCTGTCTTAGTCTAAAGGGGCGCGGAAATTGTCGGTCCCTTGGTCGTAACGACAACGCTAAGTTGCACTTTTTTTCTATGTTGACTGCACTAAACGGTACATGTCTTGTTTCTTTGTTTAAAACTTGAGCTCATTTTTACATCATAGATACACCAACTTATTCTTTAAAGAAACTCTTGCATCTCATTCTCTATCGGTATAACGAAATTCTTATCTCTTCCATCCAATTAATTTCCTTCTTACATTTACGAAGATAATTCACGTATGGAAGAACATTCGTACGAAATTTCTTTTATCCCATTTTCTTTCGTGGCAGTCCGGTATAAAATTGATTCGTATGGCAGGAAATAATTAGAACTTGATTCTCACGAAATCTGAGTTCGTTAAAACATTATGTTCCTCGACTGTTCAGTTTTCGTTTGCGACAGTATATCTAATGCGGCGTTTTCCTCACCACCGGCTAAAACTCGAACGTCCCTATCCGGATCTGATCTCATTTCTCTCAGCCTATTCTCTACTTCTTCCGCCTGCTTCACTCCCAACCATTCTGCTAAAAATCGAAACACCCGTTTATTGAATATATTCGAAATTCTCTCGTAACATAATTATCTGAAGAAGATTACAAATAAATACTTACATCCCATAGGAATAACGTTCTTTGACAAAGTCCTCGCCACAACTAGTCTCACGTTTGGTACTTTGTCGGAAGATATTTCTAACAAAGTAGGTAACATTTCTTGCGAAAATCTATCCCCGCTAATGGCGTTTTTCGAAATCAGATTGGCGCACACAAAGGCAAACGTCTGTCTTCTGACCCATTTTCTCGCGTAAACGAGAGACTTGAGCTTTCGAAATAGCGCTTTTACAAGGCGTCTGTTGTCAGAAAGATGTGCTACTATTTGTGTCATCTGTACAGATACGACAAAGCAAAGATATAAGACAAATATTAGAGTAACGTTAGGCTAGACAATTTACGTAGTACATAGAAAGTACATGAAATCGTACCAAAGAGAGAGCAACGTATCTCACAGCAGCGTATTTGTCGCGTAGTAGATCGAGAGCCAGGGGCACAATAAACCGGTCAACATCTGCAGGATCAAACAAATTCACAATGTCCAACAATTGAGTGGCTAGTTCCTCTCGAAATCTCCAGTTCCATTCGTTATCGGTGGTGAGAAATTCCTTCAGTCTTGGTAAATACTGGAGCCGAACGGTAGGCTTGAGTATTTTCAAAAAGGTCGCTAAATGCTTGAGTATACCTACTCTGACCTCATCCAGATCTTTGATAAATCCATCATAGATCGGTACGAGATCAGTGATAGTGAGTTCTTCCCCTAGAATTATGGCGATTTCGTGAATACTGGAGGCTAACGTGCGCCTCACTTTCCATTGATTAGCGCTTGCCAAAGACTGGTAAGCTTGCTTCAGGTATGGCCAATTTTCTCTTCCTAATGTGAGTACAACAGCGGGAAAACTAAATGCGCAATGATGAGGAATGTCGCCGGGGCTCATGTCTCCGGAACATTGTTCTGGCTCAGCCATCGACAAGAACGAATCGATCAGATGCTGAGGAACGATCTCTTGATCGTTGAAATTCTTAATATCGTCTGCTGCGTATTTGTCTTCTTTTAAAGCAGCGTCTAACGACGACGCTTTACTGGACGCTGTAGTGCTGATCAACGGCTTCCGGTCTACATTGTTCTGCGCTGCGGATCTTTTGGCAGCTTCGACCAGCTCGTCGTCCAGTGGAAGGTCTGGCTCTATGTAGTAGTATAGAAACGAATTAAAGTTTTCCGTGTCGTCCAGAGTTTGGTCGTTCTTTAAATGTTTCCTTTGTATCTGAAAGAAATTTGACGAAATTATTTTTTATCTGCATCTTAAAAAAAAAAAAAAAAACTATGTACTGGTTGTATTTCATAGTCGAACGAATAAGAGGCAACTTTCTGAAACACGTTTTAAGAATATACAATCCCGTTTATGACTCGTTACCATTATAACTGGAGAGCGAAAACGAATCACGTTAATGACCATTTTCAAGGAAATAGAAAGGCAAATGAGCTCGCGAACCACGTCGTTTCGTTACTTACGGACGTGTCGTACCTTCGACTTATAAGCTCTCATTGTGGAGATGTCATCCTCTTGCGATTCGTCCTCGTCGTCTTCGAAAATTGGTTTTTGTATTATCACAGATGAATTGAAGTTATCCTTAGAATTATGGTCCTCCATGTCGAGCGTGTGACTTCGTATCGCGCACTTAGTAGGAAATATTCCCTCGTACGAGTACCTTATACTGTAAAAACACGTCGTTGATCTGCGTTATTTCTTTTTTCTAGTTCGTAAGGGAAATGCGAGCGTGATAAACGAAGCGGCAGAGTCGATGAGAAAATAAAACGAAGCAACGAGAGCACTGAATAAGAAGAACAGAGGAGAACAAATAAAACGGATATTACAACGCGAGTCTGTGAACAGAGTCGACCAAGTAGAAGGTAAAAACTTTCAGCTTTTTATACCTGAAACGATTATCTTGTTGGCTGGTAAACACTAGCTCGCCGTGTTGATTATAAGTTACTTCGGTAAACTGTTTCGCGAACGTGGATATGAATGGTCCTAAAATTTGAAAGGCAGACATTCGCACCCATTTCGACTCGTCGTTAAGATGCGTGGCCAGAAGCTCTGCCAATAGTAATCGACGATGCTGAAGGGTCATGCAGCATGAGACTGGCATCATAACGTCTACACACGCTTTCCGGACACCCCACACTTTATCGCTGCATAGGTCGACGAATATTGGAAACTGCGGGAGAAAGAAGAAATTAAAAGGACGAACAATTCCTATTTTTTTCGTATGCTCAACAGCTAGACAGTTTAGAAAATTTCTATTCCATCGAAGAAATTATAAGTCTTTTTTAGGGGGAATCGATGCCATGCATTCTTTTCAAGCGAATGAAATTGCAAATGAATATAAAAGTAAAATGTCAAGCGTTCGTTATCTTCTACATGGAGGGAGAGATTCGCGGGAAGAAACCCACCAATTTCCGAAAAAGTGTTTTCCTGCCGACAGCGGCGCAAAGTTCTCCAAGGTGCGACGCGCAGAATTTTCTCGTATAGAATTCCTTGTCTTCGCACAGGGTGATGTATCTGTCCAGAAAAATCTTTTCTGTCAGCTCTTTGCCAATGAGCGGTGCCATCTTGCACATGAGCTGCGATAATAATATACACATATATCTCTGGTGAATTTTCGGACTTTCGATGATAAAGCAAACGTGATCCGACAGAAAACAAGTCGGTAACAAAGAAAATCAAAGGAAACAATGTACAAATACGCACACGTTTTTTGTAGTTGCTTCCGCGTGTATACGATTAATTAATTCAAAAGAAACATAAAATAAAGGAAAACGTGTTTGCGACATCGTCTGCGTGGTTTAAGATCGCAGTGAACGGAGTCATAAACCGCACCGTTCCGCTCATCAAAGCTGGCTGTGATACGAGTCCAAGTCACCACATCACAACCACTCTGATAGGAGGAACAGTCGAACTCGCGCCTCTTAAATACCTGGAAAACAAAACAGCAGGTACGATACATACATCAATAGTGTGGTAGATGTTGGCCGGTAGCTAGAGGATCAAACGTGTCCGAGACAACCGCGGAAGATCGATCGTTTCGCGACGATGCTCGAGTACCTCCTTTGGCGCCCGCATCTGCACGAATCAGAAGGTCATTGTGCAACGATCAAACGAATTAGAAAGAGGTGAATCATCCTATCGTCGTTCGACGATCGTGACCGCGTACGCGCATTGCGTTTTGTCCTACTTTATTTTTCTCTTCTGTCAAGCGTTAGCTTCATAGATTAACATTATCAAGTATTTTTCTAGCAGTACATCAAATCCTTGGATCGTACGTATCGTTAAATCTTTATTATCGTTCATTTTCATTCTGTCTGTTCAATTTTTACCACTTTCTATATACCACAGTGGCAACAAAAAGGACTTGCACATAATTACATTTAGTACAATATTTATATACCAATCAATAATATAAAACCAAAGTATATTAACTTTTATATAATTTTATAATTTCTAAATTTAGTAACATTTTATAAAAATAAAATGTATAACCTGCTAAAGAAAAAAACAAAACGTTTCAACGAATGATAAGTTTGTGCACAAAGTCCTTTTCTGTAGACACTGTATATATATATATATATAATTACATTATTTACATTTAGTTAAAAAGCGGTAAAAGAAAGGAATTGAAGGTAAACGTAGTGTACGGCAATCATCATCGTGGATCACGAATAAGGAAGTCATCTGGAGATAGTCGTTCAATAAACGCGATCACGTCCTTCATGAATCCTGTGAACCCATGAGAGGAAGTCGACTATGAAAGAGTGCAAAGCCTTTCCCGAAAGTGGAAACTACGCGCGAGGAGTCGATCTCCGTATCGGGACAGCCGATCGGAAATGTTTTTCTTTAAAATGGCTCGCGATGGAACGCTGTATTTCGCGGGAAAACGGCCACGCCACCCATAGAAGATGCTTCAAGGATGATCGAGAATGGATCTCAGCGAGCGTAAAGGTGAGACGACGTTTCCGTTGCTTTTACAGAAAACCAAGTTCTACCTTGATACGATAAAGGAAAATCGATACCGAGATCCACGCTAGAAGTTGTTCACTAACCGACGATCTTACATTTCGAATCATATTGAACGTAAAAAACAGTTGATGAAACGCGTCGCCGCGCTCATCAAAGCTGGCTGTGATATGAACGCTTGCATCAGCATATCACAACCACTTTGTGAGCGACGCATCCGCGTCATTTTTATCCTGCGAACCTTCCTAAGATCCTAAAAGCTGCGAGAAACAAGCTTCCATATGTTCTGTGTATGTATTATTTTTATACATCTATAATTTCCTAGCACCGTTACATTCAATACAGTCGGATAGGACGCTGCTTCGAATAGAAGACACGACACGTTGCACGAAACGGCGATCCAAATCGTCAAAAATGGCTGTGATATGACATTTATAAAAGCAACACGCCACAACCAATTTGACGATTGGATCGCGTTGTTCTCGTTTTCTGTAGTTTCGCCTCTTCTGCGGCCACTTCGTCTCGTTCTTCGTCTCCTCGTGACGATCGTACGGTGAAACAAGCTGCAGTCTCGATCGTAATCGAGAACGGTACTAGAGGAGTGAGTGTATGCAACGTAAGATGGCAAAATGAGGGTAAAAATTAGAAGATCGTAAAAGTTATGCACGCACGTCGTTCATTCGCTATACCTTTCGGTGTCCATCGATGACGTGGGTGATTATTAATTAAGCGGGGGCACTAAGTGCACTCGTACAGCGCACACGAATATGCTTCCCTGACGATCGATTCTGCGGGCCAAAGTCAACAAAATGGCTGTGATATGACTCGAAACATTCCACAACCAATTTGATGTATCAGACCGCAAAAGGTATTTTCATTTCGGTGCCTGTGCTCGGGTACAGCGTTCGTGTTCCACCATCTCTCTCTTTATGTCGATTTTCTCTCTCCCTCTCTCTTCGTACGTGTGTTCCTCTCTTGCGGATCGTTCGTTTTCGTCGTCCCTCAATTCCGCGAGAGATACAAACGACGCGTTCAGTTTTCCGCTTTCTCTCGTTCTCTCTGCTAATTATTTCTACGTTTCTCTTTCGTTTCTCCCCCCTTTTTGGCTTTCCCCTCGTCCTTTCCTTTTTCCCCTCGTTCGATTTCCTCCGTCGAATCGTGCGTCGTGGGCGGACACAATTTTGCTCATCAAAGCTGGCTGTGATAGTCCAACTCTATAACAAACCAACTTTGATGGTAAAAGCATGTCCTTGTCGAAGATGCGCCAGATGTTCCTCGTAAACTCTTCTCTTTCTCGTCGATATCACCTGAAAATCGTTCGAAGAGCTTGCTAACTCTTCACTGATTCCTACTTTAAAATCGATCGTTATTGCTGTCATTCTGCGATAAATGACGAACTTATAGAAGCAAGTCATTTGCTTTTTACAACTAATCGCGTACCTACTCGAGTAATGAAATTACATGTATAAAGGGAGAGCCACCGTAATGATTCTTCAACCAAAAACATCTCCTATGGAGAAGCCACACGGTGCCTACTAAAGCGTTAGGGATCTCTGACGGAATCGGTAAACGCTCGGTACGAAATGAAAAGCGTTAAAAATCCCAATTTCCCTCGGACGTATAGATCAGGTCTCGTTTGGTCGTTGGTGAACGTGGTAGTAGAACGAACGCCGGATGAAAGACAAGATAGTGAGACGCGATAGCGTGAGAACATCTCACTACCCATGTCTTTCAGGCGGAATCCGTTGGAACGAGGGCGGCGTAAGGTCCAACGACCATAAACACGACACAAACTCGATACACCTATTGCTCCGGATAGTCGGTGATACACTTCCTTGCATACGATGGAAGCGTGGTCGAGCCGAATGGATCAAGAATGCTAGACGCGAGAAACCCGTCTTGCCTTGTTTTTCACCACGCTGCCGTACTTTCAATGGACACACGTTTACCCTTGAGTAATTCTTTACATACGTATTCTTTAATTAAACGACGTCGACGATCGTGCTACGCTTCGTTTGAACGCATTAAAATGAGAAAACTCGTTAAACTACACGGTGCCTGATAGAATGTTAAAATAGAAGGTGGAAGAAAGAGCGGGCTAAAGAAAGAACTGCAGAATGATTCTGCGTAGGTTCCATTCCACTCGTTCTCTCAATGCGCGATTCCACTTCGAACAAGCAATAATTGCAGGCTATGAACATTGCGACGCGAATACGCGGATTACGGCGAGCCGAGAGATTACGATTTTTTTAATTTGATCGTACGAATGGTTCGTCGAAAATGTCCGATCTAGCGCTTTCATTTTTCCAGGCAAGTCGAAATGTTTGATATCGTTCGTTAAGTTAACTATTTTAAAAGACACGAAAGAATGATAAAACGGCAGTTTGCCGAATTATTTGGAAATGATAGGTGGGACGTTTTAATCGAAGAGGACGTCGGTGACCACTATTGCCCTTCTTAATATATTTCTTAGAAAATATCAATGGATATAACGTACCATGAATGTAACTATATGGTGATGGTGTAGGTTTCGGCAACAAAATTTAAAATTTAAAAGAAAAAAAAAATGGAAGAAAGAAAACGAAAGAAAGAAATGAAAAAGAAAAACATATAGAAACTTACGGAGATGCCAGAGTTAAGGAAATCGACGGACGTACAGAGGGTTTCTATAACGGGACACAGCTTGCCCTCTATCGTGGTGTTATCGATGAGTCCTTTCTTCGTTAGTGTCAACACTGCTGTCTGCGCCATCATTCGTACCTAAAGCAATAAAAAAGAAAGAAGAAAAAATAAAAATTAGAATTCGTTAATGAGGCCTTAAATTCCTTGCCGCCTGCGGAAAGAACAAGATTTCCGCTAGGTTTCGAAAGAGAAGCAAACGGTTATCGAAAAGTATCTCTGAATCGACATAAATCATAAGAAGAAAAGATGCTTATCGATGGGAGGAAGCTTTGACGATCAACCGCGTAGAGGAACGTGATCAAAATATTCACCTGGTTGTCTTGATCTTGTAAGTATCTAATAATGATGTCGAGGAGATGATTGTGAAAAATATTGTCGAATAGGTGGGGAGTCTCATGGCAGATCGTCACCACGTGCGGTATGTGCTCCATCAGATCCAGCCCGACTTGCGCATCTAAAATCAAAAATAATCGATTTTTCATCGCTTAAACTTTATTCTTTTTGCTTTTATATTGCTTTTCGTATATTTATCTATTTTCCGTTTGTTTAAAAATTGCTGTACAACGGCCACCGTCCAGATCGAATTCTGGATTTCTTTCGATAGTCGTAAGTTGAGTCGATCGCAGATTAAAGTGGATAACTATGCTTTTTCAAATGTTATAGTCAAACCACTCGTGCGATCGCTTATCTTATATAATTTTATCAATTTTTGTCTACTTTTTGCTTCGTGGAGTCAACCTATGTGGCGGATAAGCGACTCAAAATGGCGATAATTAATACAATCGTTAGTATAATCGTTTTTGTAAAACGGCAGAAGTAATTTGTTTGTGAAAGAACAAACGTGATTCTCCGTCATCCTATTGAAAATAATTCAACGGTGAACAGGCTGAGCAGACAAATGCAAATTTATTCTAATCGACGCCGATACGATCGAATCGGTGATATTCGTTAGATTTCCCTCAAATAATTAATCACGGAATATTCACGAATAGTGAATGGAGATTTCGACGAATCTAAAGTTATTTCTTCCGGGGAGGAATAAAAATTCCCATCGAAATAGAAAGAAAAACACGTAGGAAAGAAAAGAGAGAAGATCTGCTGTGATCCATCGGTTCTTTGAACGAGGAAAGAACTGCCGGCGTTCTATGAAGGAATTCGATCGTTTCTTTGCAACTCACGATCGGCCGCTAACCGTCAGCCATTCGTGCGTCGAAAGCGAGAAAAACTGGAGGGAAAGGCAAGGGGCCATTCTTCGGCGTTTCCTCGACCTTGAACATTTTTATTACCCCAACAGGCATTTTCGTAAAAATACCTGAACGAAAAAGAAAAGCCTGGCATACCAGCGTCCCTGTTGATTAGGAAAACTTCGCACCTTCCCAGTGCGCCAAAATGTCTCGTTTGTTTATTAGTCGAAGGATCAGGTCAACGGTCATGCCAACTGGACATGTCAGTTGGTCAGGCACAACACAAGTACAAATTACGTCGCTCGAGAATCTTGGAAGTAGCGTTTCATGGAACGCTTACGGAAATATATATTGTATTTTTCAAATTTTTGATACAGGCATATTTTAAGGATATTCAATGTACAATTTCAAACATTCTAATAAGATATAAGAAATAAATAGAGAAGGAGAGAACGTACATACCATTATCACAGATCGATTTCAATTGCACTCTTGACGCGTTCGAATTTCTCCACTCCTCTTCAATGATCAAAAACATAGGGAAAAATAATAGGAAGCCGCTAAAACCGACTTATCTCCGAATTTTATGAATGGTGCTACGGTTTGGAAATAACACGACTCGTAAAACTCGATTTTCCATTAAATATTAGACTACTAAAAATTGAAAAAACTTCGAAAGTAATATCGGTAAATGCGAAGTAATCGACGCGATGGAGGAAGAAAAATAAAGATGAAATTCGGAATCCAACCGACGCGATTTATACACACTACCACACACGCGGAAGACACTACATAGTGGAAAATTATATCGACTATTTCGAAGCCGACAGGAGTAAAGAAATCTAGGCAACAACAACACCTTTCCATCGGAGAGCGTGGGTGCGACTGAGTGTCTCGTCGGTTAGTTGGCTGCGGGAAATGCACATTCCCGATTTGTCGGACTTTTCCAGTGGTAGGGAGAACAAGAAGGGTAGTAATCTCCCCACCACTCGACTGCAAGGCCCAACGAGGGAGCGAGTAGGAGAGGGGATAGGGGATCGCGGACAAAACGGGGCTCGTTCGTTTTCGGATTGCTTCGCGCGTACTTCGTGAGGCCCACGATCCGAGCACGTGCTCGCTTTTCCCTCCCCTCTCGTATCCCGTTTCCCGGCGAGTTCCACGATCGGTTCTTCCATCGTTTCCTCCCACGTTGACGCAACCGCCCTTCGTGCCTCCGGTTTTGGCCGACGAAACGCGAACAAGAAGCTCGATCTTGTCCCCACCCTCTGGCATTTTTCTCTTCGCCACGCAGCCCCAGTCCATTAATCACGCGCTGGGTCTTATCTTCTTTCTCTCCGCCTACTGCATCCTTGCGCCTTCTGTCCAGGACACGAGATCCCGCCAAAAATATCCCGCTACGTTCCTTCAGGATTAAGCGTCGCCGATTATTTATCCCTGGCATCTTCGTTTCCTTTCGAGCCACGTTCGTTTTCGTTCATCTCGTCGATCGTTTCTTTGAAGGGACGAAAGTCCATTGTTGACTGTGGCCGATGTTAAGACTAGCCAACACTATGTTTGAAAAGCTGATTCTTTTTTTGGCGCGGTTCTTACCCGGCCCACGTGATTTAGGTCTTTGGCGCCAATATTTTTAGAGGATTTTAGAATGTGGTAAGATTCCTGCGTTCCTCTCAGGCATTTTCCAACTAGCCAATTGTATTTCTTTTTATCGTTTCATAATCTTTTGAATGTGAAAAAGAAAGAATCGATTATGGCAGGCAGCTTCGATATTTAATTTTACACTCTGGATTTACGCGGTGTTCGTTCCATGTATATAATCCTTTTTACGCGGATAAAAATCGCGTACCTAGAGGAAATCTGCTAATACAGGAAGAAGAGAAAAAATACTGTAGAGGAAATCGAAGTTATAAAAGTATTCATTATAGGTTCGCAAATAAATTGGATATATAGAATCGTACAAAAGCTGAAAAAAATTCTATTCATCGTCTTTGTCCGTATTCATATTTCCAGACAATCAATTTTTTCTTTAATTGTCTCAGAGTCACCATATTCGCCGTTTGACTTATTTTCAAAGTTCTGTTTCGCTTTTATTAGAAACGTTTCAGGTTAAAAGCGCTCGCTGGAAATCTCGTTATTTTCGACAACACGATAGATTCAGACAAAGATTATGGAAGATTATATTTTCTGACCGCGTAAATCGATGGACTGTCGGTATTTATCGGAAAAGAGAGAAAAGCATAAGTTTGGTATTCGGAGGTGCGAAACTTCGTTTTACGTCTCACGAATATTAATTGCCAATGAATCATTTATAACGCTTTTTGAAAAAGTATCAAACTTTTAATCAGTTTTATTTTGTTATTGTAGCAGCCTTTAGTCGTTATCAATATAAATGATTTCTCCCTTTAATGTTACGCTATAGATATTTTTAAAACGTTAAAAATACTTTTATTAATTAAAACGAAAGCAAAACTGAGATACTTCTTCAGGTCGAAATTAAACCGAAACACGATGCACGAGTCGTGTAACTCGTACAATTATTATCTGCTAATTGAAATGCTCTTCGTCCGCGATGGATAATTAGGAACGTGTTAGCGATCGATATATAGTTACTTTTCCCTTGGCAGTTCCGTGAAGACGAAGCTAGTGTGATAACGACCATACCCAAATCCACGTCATTCCACATTATCTGACAGGGAACCGTTAGGTTTTGACCTTTGCACATGGCCCAACATTATACTTTCCCCATTACGTAGAGCAATTAGGATCCGTCCTTTGCCCATTCACAGCAAACAAATGCAACATATTACAACTGCAAGCATTTGACCACGAGAGGAGCCTTTAGTTCCTAGTTTTTAGTCTTTAGTTTTTAATCTTGAGTCTTATGTACAGTTTGGTCGTGATTTGAACGAACTATTTTAACTTTGCTGCTTCATTGTAATATTATACTTAATCATTTTCGTGAATAAAAGCCTACAAAATTATAAAAGCACCGTCAAGTTAAGTTATTGCTCAGTTACTCCTTTTTTATCATAAATTTTACGTGACACTAATTACGCGGTGACGGATGGATCGATCTCGGGTATCGATCGTATCGGGCCAATAATGAGAAGACACCCTCCGGTAACAGTGGCACGGATTCATAGAAACGCCACCAAGATCCGCATGAAAACCACCTTCACGGAACAACAAGTATTCGAACCCCTTTCGCTTTACGGGAACAATTGGCTTCGTTGCATTCTTATCGAGAAAGAGAGAGAAAACCCGTAACTAGAAGAGTCATTGTTATTGGAGCCATCGTTGTCTCGTTCTCGCCACCAGAAAAATAGATACATTCTCGGCTTGTCCATTTTTATCGAACATTCCCAATTATGAAACTTATATAACTCTGCGTGTTTCTTCGTTAAAATTTTAACACATTTTTTATGGTAGGCGTAAATCAACGTTTTTTTATTCAATGTAATATATTTCTCGAAAACCTATGGGATAGAACTGTATGGGATAGAATTTATTTTACCGTAAAAAAAAAAAAAAGGAACGAAGAAGATTCTCCCGAACGCAAGTTGTATCCTGTCATTCCAGAGAAAAGAAAAAAAAGTGAAGCAGATAAATAGTAAAGGAAGAAAAAGGAAATATCCGTTTCGTTGTCTGTTAAGCTTTCACGTAATTCCTCCTCACATATTGCAGGAAAAAATCGGGAACTAGTCGACGCAACTGGCATCGTCCTCTTTCCCCGATCCACCGAAAAGGAAAAAGGGCGCGTGTCCCTTTCGATATCTGTTCCTGCTCGAGGAAGCTAATCCAAAAATACGTGAACGCGTGTAGAGAAAAAGCGCGCGTGTCGTGTGCCCCTGATCACGAGTCCTGAATCTTCCTTCCTACTACCAACCCTCTTCTTCCTCGTTCGTGTCTTCCCCTATGCTATACTTCGATCGGCCCACGGAAAAACACCGATGCCGGCACGTGTTACGACCAAGATGTTCCATCGTCGTCTAGATCGTCCCTAAAAATAGTCCAGCGCCAGTATGTGACACTCGTTAGGGATCATGCTCTGTCGAGAATGCACCTTTCCTCGACAGTTGCATCCCTGTCGGAAAACGCCTGATGGCTCGTAGGACACGTGCTGCGTTTACAACACGATTATTTTAATAGAAATGGAGAAGTATGTATAGATAGTTACTAATAGATAATAACTAATTGTGCGTTGATAGTTTGATATCAAGCTATGGATAATTATAGATTATTTTGATAAATATTTTATATATTATTATATATATTATACTATTTCTGCATAATATATTATTTCTGGTAAATTCAATTAGACGATGAAAGAGAACCGATCAACTTCAAAAAATGTTCAATAAATTTCGTAATTTTAACGTGTCTTTAATTCTTCACAAGTAATATAGCGCGAAGTATGATAATTGATTTGTACTGCGAGTCTATGTGTATAGAATATCAATATTAGTTAGGTACGTCGCATATATATTATATGTTTTTAATATTCCTGTCGTACCATAAGAATACAATTAAAACGACAAAATATCGAACCCTGTCATCGAATCACGCAGATCTTTCATTAAAATAAACTGTTTCGCCGCGTGAATATTAGGCGTTTAGGTTTACACGTTCCAAGATAACCGATCGAGAATTCAGAAAATTTGTCTAGAGAATTTCCTACTAGAATTTCATCGTCCTTGTTTTGTTTGTCTCGTAGAATGACGCTGGAAACCAACGAACGAAGCCTGGTCGTACGTGTTTTTCCAACATTAGGTCCGCTAACGCTCGGGAAATAACGATCACGCGTCCAGGTACGATCGATGGCGAGTTTATTTGCAATTCGTAAGATTCCCTTTGTCGTCGTGAGGTCGCGTATTAAGAAAACGCTGCGGCGGCACAGAAATATAAAAGGAGCGCGCTTTTTTCACGTGACGGAGGTCCCGCGCAGGTCTTAAAAGTCGGCTGTCTTAAAGTATTTTCGAAGGCCTGGGAAAAGAAAAGAGCCATTAGTGAGATGAAAACGCAGTGGCGCGTCATTTTCCACGTTTCCTCGAAACGGTCAGGTAAGAAGAAAACGTTTTTCACGGAAGGATCGCTGCCGACCTACTATAGTTGCTGGCTATTGCTTTTTCAAAGATATCTTTTCCTTTTCTATCTTTCTTGTTTGTGTGTTTCGACTTTCGTTAGGCTAACGTTTGCCCAAGATACTCATCGACTCATAGATGACTCATAGATAATCATAGATGACTTATAGATAGTCATAGATGACTCATAAATCGTCATAGATGACTCATAAATCGTCATAGATGACCTTCGAACATACTTCGTTCGGTTCCGCGAAAACCGCCCCGAACAATGACGATCGTTCTCGATCTTTACGGAGGACGAAGAGAAATAAATCGATTTTTCAAACGACCAGTCATTCTCACGCGTTTTATGGCTTCTCGAAATTTTCTCCTAACGCTGTCACAATTCTTCCGCTCGTATTTTCCCATATTTAACGATGTTTGTTGCTGTATCTCCTGTCGATCGTCGAATAGCTGTATTTCTAATTTAATAACTGATGCCCGTTTCCTTATGAATAAATAGCAGGACATAAATTCTTGACCTGTTTTTAAGATTTCTAGTAACCTTACTCGTAACCTTTGTGATTTTGAACGATGGTAAACGCGTTAGCAAGTGATCAGGGAATTTTTCTCTTCTCCTTAAGCTTCGCTTTACTTCTAAACCCAACTATAAACTATTCTTCGACCAACGCCGTTATGCGTTTTGATCTCTCGTTCGAGTTTCAACAAAAAGGGATCGCGTTATTGAAATTACAGGCAGCGAACACGATATCACAAGCAAGAAAATCGTCTTTAGGTTCGCCGCTGGGACGGGTGTTTCGTTTCAAAATTCCATGTAACGTAGAAGTGGGCTAGACGAAAAAGTAAACTGTAGCCAGCGTGTTCGTATAAATACCTCGCGCAGAGAAACCACGACAGACTTCCGGTGAGGCGCGTGCTACACCGGAAGCGGCGACAATCTTGTCGTCACCTACTGCGGAGCAACAGCCTCGTCTGCAACCCCAACTGGCTTCCTCGTCACGTTACCCCACCGGTAACGCGGAACACGTTCTGTCTTCTCTCAAGAACGCGTCCTGGCCTTTCTATTTTTAAACTTCCCCCGTATCCCGCACCCACGGGTCTCGTTCGGTGTATCTCGTTCGAGGAAACGGGGCTGAGCAACCGGAAAAACAAATGGCGAACCACCTAAAAAGGAATTTTCTCCAGGCCAGTGTGTGCAAGCTAGGAAACATCCTGCGTCATTTCAATTTTTCATGGTCGAGAGGGAACCAGGGAAAAATGTCTGGTTCGCGGTTGCTAAATTATTTCTTTAAAAGGTGTAATTGCAACTCGAGACGAGGTGTAGGATTTTGGATCCAAATATATGCGCGTAAAAGAATAAACTTGGTTGCAGCAATTAAAGTTTCAGCTTTCTTTTAAGAAAACCTTTGCTACGGTGTGATTATTAGTACAGAGATAACAAGAGTGCTGTGTAAGATTGAAACAAGTTGCAACGATGCATGTTTGGAAGAGTCGATGGCAACGTACAAATTGTCGATCTTCTCGTTGCCCGATAAATAGAAAGAATTTTCACACGATAGAGTAAGCGATAGGCATTGAAATCTGCGAATGTTATACAATAGTCTTTTGATAATTGGTAAAAGATTGATCACCCTTTCAACAATCACACGTATGAAATCAATTGAATGCAAGACGTAAATATGATAAAACTTACGTGCATCTAAAGAGTAGACTTCGCTATATGAATTTTGGCTATTGCGGATTAAGATCGTAGATAATGATTTAAATCGTTTCCAGACGAGGTTGTTAATAAGTTGTACAAATGGAAAGCAA
This sequence comes from Bombus terrestris, assembly GCF_910591885.1. Lineage (NCBI taxonomy): Eukaryota > Metazoa > Arthropoda > Insecta > Hymenoptera > Apidae > Bombus > Bombus terrestris. The sequence continues at coordinate 12,910,505 of NC_063275.1, forward strand.
AAACGGGGAAAATTGGAAAAATAAAAAACATTCAAAGATGCAGTATCTGACAGCAAAGGAAGGTAATTTATAAATTACGTGCGCAAGCAGTGCGTCAAGGATTTGGCTCAGAATTATTTCCAATCCTTTCGTTTCTTATTTAGAAGCTGTAAAATAAAATAAATGTGCGAACTCCAACAACGTGCAACGTTTAGAATAATATAACTGTGTAGAGCGAACATTTAGTAAATTAGGTTTTTCGACTCGTCTGTTTCTGGCATGAGGCAGCCTCCAAATTAAAATTCTTGGATTTTATCACATCATAAAGTAAACTGTCAAATTAAGATTGTGACTATTTGATTTTCTACCTGTTCATTTTAAATCCTCCTTCTTCTGTTTCTTTTCTTTTTTTTTTTTTTTCTTTAGAATTGATAAAGAACGCGATAGATTTCTAATTGCTTCGGTTATACTTTATATCTTCGAATGCGTAATTTTAATGGATAAATAAGTTCTTAACTTACCAGTATCGTCGGCGATCTGTCTCACCGCCTGCATCACTTCGTTCACGTTAAGTTTCGTTCCATTGCTGGCGGCAGTGCGAAATACTTCCACCAGCATCCTCCCGATTCTCTGTCTGTAACAAGAAGTAACAGTACGAAGGTTAGTTGGTGCAGCTGTGATTAAAAAGAAAGCGTTGTATAGTTGAAGTACCGAGAACAGCAGAGATGCCTTGAATATGTAAAAGTGGAAAGTGGAAAGAACAAAATCAATTAATTTTAATTGAAATATTTTTACTCGTTGAAATGGCCAATAGTTACTTTCAAACTTGCTCTACAATTGCGATAACATGCGAAAAAGTACAATGTCGCAAATTAACATCGCCTGTTTAACATATTTTCCGTACTCTAACGATCTAATTTACGGCAAATCATAGCTCTACATCGATTCAACGCGTTTCCTTGAATCGTTTTATCTGATAAGCAGCCACATTATAGTACAACGCTATATGGATATTTTAAATATTTTTATTTTTATATTATAATTACGTATAAATTCATAAAAATTCCAATAATCAGTATTTCAACGAATTTTCCGTACTCTAACGATCTAATTTACGGCAAATCATAGCTCTACATCGATCCAACGCGTTTCCTTGAATCGTTTTATCTGATAAGTGCGCCACATTATAGTACAATATTACATGAATATTTTAAATATTTTTACATATTTATATTATAATTAGGTATAAATTCATAAAAATTCCAATAACCAGTATTTCAACGAATTTTCCGTACTCTAACGATCTAATTTACGGCAAATCACAGTTACATCGATTCAACGCGTTTCCTTGAATCGTTTTATCTGATAAGCACGCCACATTATAGTACAACGCTATATGGATATTTTAAATATTTTTATTTTTATATTATAATTACGTATAAATTCATAAAAATTCCAATAACCAGTATTTCAACGAATTTTCCGTACTCTAACGATCTAATTTACGGCAAATCACAGTTACATCGATTCAACGCGTTTCGTTGTATCGTTTTATCTGATAAGCACGCCACATTATAGTACAACGCTATATGGATATTTTAAATATTTTTATTTTTATATTATAATTACGTATAAATCCATAAAAATTCCAATAATCAGTATTTCAATGAATTTTCCGTACTCTAACGATCTAATTTACGGCAAATCATAGTTACATCGATTCAACGCGTTTCGTTGTATCGTTTTGCCTGATAAGTGCGCCACATAGTACAACGCTATATGGATATTTTAAATATTTTTACATATTTATATTATAATTAGGTATAAATTCATAAAAATTCGAATAACCGGTATTTCAACGAATTTTCCGTACGATCCAAGTGAAATGCAGGTTTTACAGCGATGATCGCGATCGACGACGAGGCAATGCACGCAGAACGTCGAGAAAGTAAGCAGACATTTACGAGCCGCGTCTCGTCCCGAATATAAATCATCTAGCAGCAACTGGCCGAAGGATACGCTTAAGGAGGGCGCGAGATGACTGAAGAAAGAAAGTGGCGAGAAAGGGCAGGTTTACCTAAGGAAAATTACATTTTCTCGGCGGAATCGCGGACGAATGCAAATATCAGCGCAGGGGACGATAATTAACGGCGAACAGAGAAGAAGTTGGCCGGGGAGAAAAAAGTTTTAACAAGGAACGATGGGGCCACGCGCCCCCTCGTTGACGAAGTCTCGGAATCGTTCGCGTGTCCCCGAAATTCTCGACGACGATCGGTCGCAACTTTCATCGCTGTCCGGTTCCCCAGCCAATTTCGTTGAAACTTGCACACCAACGAGAGGGAAGTTGGCGAAGCGGGTGTACTTGGTCGAATCTTAACGATCGGTGCGGTTGCGGGGGCCAATCAGGATATACCGGCGGACAGAAGCCTGAAAAGGAACGGACGTCGGCAGTGGTTGTCAGTCGGCCATCGTGACGGCGTCGGGCAGAAGGAGACAACGTTCTGCTCGAAACGAAAAATCGAAGTGGAAGCGAACGTGGCAAAAAAAAAAAAGGAAACAAAAAAATAAAGATAAAAAAGAAAAGAAGAAGAGAAAGAAGCGGTGGAAGAGAAAAGGAAAAGGTGAAACGCAAAGTATAGCAACGCGTAACGTGGCTGTATGGTGGGGATGGAAGGAAGGGAGGAAGAAGAAAAAGAAGAGGAAAAAATGAGCACGGGGGTTAAGATAGAAACGAGCGAAATCGATGGTTGGACCGAGAAAGAAGCAACAGAAACAAAAAATCAAGGAGGTGCGCGAAGAAGACGAAGAAGGACGCGAAGAAAGCAAGAAGATACGCGAAGAGTTCGATCTTCTAGTTTGGCGTCCTCGCAAGACTTCCCCCCACCGCGCTTCAATAGCATCGTGGAGGGGAACGCTATCCTCTCCACTGTGGCCGAGTGCGTGAACGGATGGACGCGGGGAAGCGAGTTGGTGGGGGGAAGGTAATAGAGAGAGCGCTGGCAGCAGCCGCGAGGCGAGTAGACTATGTCACGATACTCGTAGAGCGATAAAGACCGAGCACGGTAGGTTGCCGAAGCGGTGGAGGGGACGGAGGAGAGGCGGCCGCGTGGTGGGGGGTAGAACTGGCACCAACGGAAGATCGTTTGCGGTACCCCACCAGAAGTTTACCGGACGATCGGAGGTGGGGGGGCGACCGTTCTCCAAAGTCGTTGGAGAACGGGTAGAGGGATGGTACCGCCCGTGAACGCCTACCGTGCCGGCGCAAACATGGCCGCCGCCGGCGTCGTCGACGACGACGACACCGACCACGAGGATCGCCACTAAATTCCGCTCGCGTATCACTGAACTTCTTCTCGCCAATCAACTTCCGATGGGAATTATACGAATGCACAAAACGATCGATTTAAACGAGCATCCGCTTTATCGCACGTTTTCCGTGATCGATAGACGCGAGACCGGATAAAGGCGGATGGGGTGTGAAATACGTACGCGGACCCAGCACCACCTCCGGCCCAAAATTGAAGTACAACTCCGCTGGTAACTTCGCGCTGCTGCGCATGTTCGTGCTTCAGGATGGCTCGTAAGATCGATAGGGAAGACGGCGGTTTCGTGACCGACGGGCTTCGGGGGCTGGTTTCGATTTTAGGGGAAAGTCGATTTGTCGGGCGGGGGAATCGTTCGCAACGATGTAACGCGCTGAAAACTTCGCGTTTAACTGTACGCTCGTACTTCCTGTTAATTCAACCAAGCTACCTATACATTACATATTCTGTAGTACAAACTTCGAACATCCCTCACCAGAAATTTTGCTTAAATTTTTCAAATTTTCTCTATTTTCCAAATCGCCTCTGTATAACGCAAAACCAGACACCTATAGGATATCCAAAGTTCAGAATAAACTTACTCGAGCTCCATTGAAACAAGTGTTACCGAAACGAAACTCGCGATCTTCCATTGCAACAACTTCGCCATTGCTTTCCATTTGGGACGTTCCGATAATTAATCGAATATAATCGAATAAAAAAAAAAAAAAAAAAAAATAAGGAAAAAATTCCTTGGCGCCGACATGCACTGTGCCTTGGTTCTCATTATCGGTGTTAAAACCATGGCCCCATTTTAACGGGGATACGGTCGTTATTTCGACGATAACGCGTTATTACGCGATCGTGCGTAATTCGCGCGGACGGTTCTCGCCGAGTATCGGTCGCGAAATTTCATTATCCGCCTCGTGGAACGCTCACGAGGACCAGCAATATTCGGGGAATCGTTTACGAGGAAAAGGCGTCCGCGGAAAATATATCGCATCTTCGATGTTGCGTGCAACCTCCACCTCATAGAGATACAACGTTGTTGTATTCGAGTCGCGTGTGCGTTTCTCGTATTCCGTTTGAACGGAGAAAAGTGGATTTGCTTGTCGTTCCGAACGCGCAGAGTCGTGGAAATAGACGTAACGTCACGTCCCCGAGACGGAGAAACGGTAAAGATGGATAACTATGTGCATCGTCGTGCGATGCTGCTCACTGCTAGCTACCATCTCTATCTCTTTTTAATGTCTTCCTCTCTCTTTATTTAGTACAAATGTTACGTTGGTTATTGAAAGTTTCATTAAATTTGAGATATTACGACGCGAGAAAAGAAGGAACGTCTTCCCATTGAAATTTATTACGCGTCAACTCGATCGACTAATGTTATTTATTAAATTTGGCGATGGAATATCACTCGCCTATTACCCAGAAGAATAAAAAAGGAGAGAAGTGTTTGAAGTGGCTGTTGAAAAGCGGATTTATCAGTCGTAGAGAAGTTGGCACGTCGATCTTAGAAATGAAATTCCTCTGCTATCTGCTTCTGAAGATTTGAAATCTTGATAATCAACGCTTTTTTAATCGACGTCCTTCTAATCACCGAAGATAGCGGAAAAATCGTTTGTTTTCACATATTCGACGAAAACTTATCGTTTTGTTATTTTACACCAACGTCGTGTTTTTCTATCGCGTGTTCGATAGTTAAAATGGGTAAACGAAATGGAAACCGGAACAGCAGGAGAACTCGCATCGAGATCTTAATTCGCGGCAATTGACCGTTCGACAAACACAATGTTCTTCGGTTCGTTAAACAAACGCATCCGCGATCGACCAACTTTACCGGACAAGTTGACCGCGCTTTCTAGCCACCGGAAGCCAGCTGTTATCTCAAGAAGCTAGCCGGCACCGAACGACAAAGCCCTCGTCTTTGACACGAGCGACCCACATTCGGCGACCAAGTTGTTTCACGATCGGTACGTACATCGAATACATCGAAAACATCGTGGGTACTTTCGCGATATAAAAAAAACAAGCGAAACTGCTGGATGAGATTCGTGTAATTATCGTGTAATTATAAACAGTCATATTCTTTAAATAAATTTCACATTCCTCTATCGATATATCGAAGTTACGTATCGAGGGGAGAAAGAGCTTCATCGCGTGTTTTCAACAATTTGCAGACCGAAGTTGTTTTTCCAATTCAAGTTGCTTTTCAAAAATTCTTCGTGTCGAACGGTACTTACACGTGCGTTTCGTTATTTATTCGAACATTTCATATTTAAACATTTCCATTCGAACAATTGTTCAACATTTAAGCAATCTCCCATCCAGTTTCGTTACCTTTAATACGCTATTATTATTCAGCCACTTAAATTTTGTATACTTTGCTTACTTTCATACAAATCATTCCAGGTAAAACGTTAATTAAAACAGAAACATTGGAGGCATAAGCTCGCCAGACTTCGTTATTTCCATCTACTTGGAAAAATATCCAAACTCGGGTAAATCTAAATTTTCACCAACAACACCGAAGAAAACGTACGAGAAAAGATAAATTACCCTTTCCACCCTCTTTTCCAAGTTCCATTCTGGTCACCAAACGAACAGTTGTCCGGCGATGTTCTCTGAAAGAGACCAGCGTCAGGAGAATTTTGCGAGACAAGATAAATTCCCATGGGCCCGAACGTCGCCCTTCGATGTCCTCCCCCCTCTCGCCCTTCATCAGGGTTCATTGGTAGCAAAGGGATCGCAACGAGGGTCGAAAAGACTGTGGGGTACCGACACTCGAAAACTCGCGTGTCTACGACTACGAGATACCGGCTTCCACGTACGGGACTTTCCACTCGCTCGTCTTCACACGGTTTTTCTAACCCCCCGATTTGTTTAGGTTCCGTCTTTGCCCTGTCTCTTCTTTCTCTGCTTCTTTATCCCTGCGTCTCGTCCGATTGTCCCGCGCGAGTTTTTCGTTCCTCGGTTGTTCATCATTGTTTCACCGAGGACAAACGCGCTAACGAATCAGTTGGAAGGAAGGACGAGCGGATAAAACGGGGCCAGAGCACCGAGGGGTTGTTATACGGCGAAAATTCCCCATAGACATGGTAATGAAAGGCGATATAGCGTTTGTTGCTGTTGTTGCGTGGATGGAGTATCGGGCAGAAGACTGGTTTCGGGAAAAGTGGTGGAAGCCGTAAAAGGCGATCGGCAACAGGCAACAGGAAGCCTTGCAAGCTCTTAATTCCTGCGAGCGTTTAGAAGATAGGGTGAACCGCGAAATCGTAGCGAAAATCAGTTTTATCCACCGAGCGATCAATTTATTACGATGCGAGAAATTTTGGAAAAATAGGATTTCACATAATTTGAGGAATCGTAGTGGAAAGGAGAAGTGAAAGGTTGGAAATTGATTTTAAGTCACGTCAACTGCAGCGAAACTCGCGATAGTTTTCCCAGATGCGCAACGGTGGTGGCACGAGGGGAACGCGAAAATCTGGGCCCCGATCATTGTAATTTAGGGGAGCGCCCTCCCTCCAGGTGCACGTACCTCGTGTCACATGCACCGCACCTAAGGACAGACGGGGAAAAACGATGGCGGTGGAAATGAGAAAGGGCAAAATTTGTTGGCCGTGCGCATCTGTCGCTCGAATGCGTTTCATCTAATCTCACGTACAATGCCATAACACCGGTCTGTCAACGAACTGAGAATACAAAAAGGAAAATCCGTAATTTGTCGGCATAAATAATACCTAATACCCAAATAGGTTTTCTAAATCCAATCAAAATTTAACGAGGCTAATTTTTTCATCCGATAATCCGCCGATATATCAAAAACGATCAAACCATCAAATCTGTGCATCTCTTCGAGTATCTTTCTTTTCTCGTCTACTTTACTTATAACAGGCATGGAATTTTGGGATGCAAAAGAGTGGGAATTACATCGAGTTTTAAGATCGAACGTTTAAAAACTGTCCATGCGATGGTTTTCGTTTCTCATCAATCGCGTTCTTGCACTTTTGCTCCAATGTTCGAAAGGTGAAGGAAGGAAGGTTCGAAACGGTGAGAAAAATCGCAAAATTCCGAAGCGTCGAAAGCACGACGACGCGTCCACCGACTGTTTTGAAAGTTTAGAAAAATCTAGAAAACACGGGTTCTCGAAAGTACGTACAATTTGAGCACTCAGGTACCGCAGACAACTTTTATATGCATATTGGTGCGCGCTACTCACAACATACTATGCACATCCTAAGGACTAATCCTTGAATTAAGCGAAAGCCTCTAATTTCCAGCAGCGGAAAAACGATAAAAAACGACCGCGCCACTTCCGCTCGATGGACTCTGCCGTGAACTCTGCGTGTACTTAAATCAGCCGAGGGTGACACTCGAGAAAGCTCGGTGCATGCTTCCTCGCTCGACAGAGGGAAAAAGCTCTGAAAATCCGATTAACGGCTAAGAAATCAAACAATCGCCTAACGTAGCTGTGAAATTCAGTGATGGGAAAACAGAGAGAGAGAGAGAGAGAGAGAGAAAAGAGGAACGGACAGGATGTGGCAGAACCGAGCCAGGAAAGAGACAGAGGAAGGATGATTTAAGTACGGAGAGGATTAACGCTCGTTCGTTCAATTGGTTTATGATTTCACGTTCTCCAGCGACAATAAATAAGCGTCGAACAGTTCAACCAGGCCGAAAAGCGGCAAATGTTGAAGGTTTGTGAAGCGAAGGACGCGGAGACAAAAGAGCGGAGAAAAAGAATCACAGGAGGGTAAAAAGGAAGGGCAACTCGGTGGCGCACCTCCTCCGGCTACTTTTATTACCAAGAGCGAATAATATTTCGATGGCTGCCTTCTAGAAAATGCCATCCATGGACATGTTTTTATTCTTCCTCCTTGGGACTCCTGTCTCTCGCTAGAAAGGGTATGCAAAGGTTTAAATCTTCGACAGTCGATAACATGGGATCGGCTAATTCTCTGCTTCGAAAGGAATCTACGTAACGCCTCCGAGTTACGGTCCAACTTTAAATCCTCTGGATAGAGTTGTTTGGAGAAGTCTATCGTATTTAAAAGTACATCGTTGTCATTAGAAGCATCGAGACTGTTTATGGTTGAAACATGAGTTTTCCTAATAACCCGAGATTCTATAGGAATAAAATTTCTATTCCAAAGAAATAACTGTATCTGACAAGGTTGCCCATTATTCACGTTCTACGGTTTGTCTAACGAATTTCGGTACTTTCTTAACAACGTGTCTGGCCGTTGCGTGGAGGTTTTACCAACGATTAACCCGTCCACAAGGACGAATGGTTGGAAATGGAAAAACACCAACGACATGGTTTTGTCCGTCTCGTCGGTGTCGAAGATTTGCTCAACAACGAGCATATCCCGATGATAGCACGCAGGACAAATCCGGCGTATAATCATCGGCGACAAATGGTCGGCCAACTCGAGGAAATAGCGCGGATTGCTTTTTCTAATTAATCCAGGTCCGTGACACCTGGTATCGTCTAATTGCTATATTACTCGACGAGGATAAGCGTAATTTCCGTTACAGGCATGCGCGATTAGGATAGTTTTTTCAGGGTATCGATGGGAGAAACAGATTTACGGCTCGTTAGTCGGTCGTACAGCTCTTATAATGCATCATCGGCAAATTCGAAATCAACCGTGTAAACAGACTGGGTCGAGACTGTTCACAAACACGAGAACAAAACAGGAGGGACGACGTGCGCATAACGCGCGTCGATTCGTACGACTCCGCGTAATAACCCAATTAGCGGTGTTCAGCGTGTTCGCGGTAGATCGATGTAACGCACGGAGACAAACAATTCGCGAAAACCGACGTAATTCGCGCCTCCTATGTTGCCGCGCGTCGATCCGCCAAATCTCGCGCCATCGCTTGCCCAATATTTCTTACAAACACAGGCGTTTCTCCGTTAACCAACTTGATATCTAATTTCTTCCATCTATCGTTCTCATCCAACATTCACGATATCCGTATACCACACGTATGTACCTCCATGCTACGTTGTCTCACATTCTATCTATACCGACGTATCAACGAGTGTCATGAATTAATGAAAACGAAGGTAACCCTTGCTCGTGTTTCTTCGCGGGAAAAATCGAGCGATATCGACGAAACGTCGAGGCAACGCGACTCCGTTGGAACGCGACCACGAGAATCCAGTGACTACACTGTTTCTCTGTGTCTCTTCTCTTCGAAGCGACAAGCAGTCGATAAATCGATGATACAGCAGGTAGATATAATATCGTTCCGATACATACCAACCGAAAACTTATGCCGTTTTCTGTTCGTCCGGTGGCCATGAGGTCGATCGCACACGCGATTCGCGGGCGACCAGTTTCCACCGGGGAGGCGTAGTTACACGAAGAGAAACAGAGAGAGAGAGGAAGACGAAGCGTATACACACGCGTGTTGCTCGTCTGTTGGTTCCTCACGGCTTGGACGCCGATGTCTGAGAGAACGACGACGTAGAAGAAGAAGAAGAAGAAGAAGAAGAAGAAGAAGAAGAAGAAGAAGAAGAAGAAGTAGAAGAAGAAGAAGAAGAAGAAGTAGAAGAAGAAGCAGAAGAAGAAGAGGAGTCTGGTAGCAGGGTCTCCGTGGCACGAAGGGACTGCAGAGAGAAGGAATGTTGTTGTTGTGCCGGGAGGCGGTTGCATCGGGGAGGCGGTGGAGTGCAACGGCGCGACCGGCGGCGTGGATCAAGCGGTGGAAGAGCGACAAGGAGGGAAAGACGATGCAACGCGGTGGAGAAAGAGGGAGAAGGATTCGACGGAGAAGAGACGGGACGGAGTGGGGGGTAGTTTGGCGTTCGAGGCGCAAGAGGGGCGGCAAAGTCAATGCACCGCAGGGGAATGCAACGCGCCGCGCCAAGCAATACACAGAGTCTACTACGTCAGAGTGCATTCTACCGCACTTTACGACTACGTCGTCGCTGGTCTTGCCTACTATACGCGACTACGTCTTTTTCTGGCATACGCTTTTCTCTGAATTTTCCCTCCCCCTATCCTCTTAGTAGGATAACGTCTTCGCGCACATGGAGCAGAGACGAAGTTTGTCGCGGACCAATGTTTTTCATCAATTTTTCGCGAGGCTGCAACTTTCTCACCTTCTCGGCACATTCTATTTCGGTGGATTTAGGCTGAGGTCGATGACACCGTACTATCGATAACGTGCGTGTATTTTGAAGATCGTTAATTAGTATTATTTCGCGGCGGGATATCGGAATACGCGTGTACCTTTTATTTTTCCTCTCTTAAATTATTTAGTAAAGGCAAACATTTGCCTGTAATTCCTTCGCGTAGATATTACCTACGCGACAAGCAGGCAATTTGTAAACATCATGATATCTATAAAACGCGTCAAGATTATTTACAGATGGAATGATTAGCTTCCGACGAGAATAACGAGAGCTCTACTTCGTCATTTTGAACGTGTAGCTACACCGTGGGAACGATACAACATGGTGGTAGAATCGGTGGCGTGCGAGTAAAACGCGAATAAATGGTAAACGCAGTTGCTGCCATGTTCGTCGTACAGATCGCCACGTACTTCACGATCTTTGTTCGCGTTTCACGATATTCAAAATTCCTAAACGAAATGAACCTCGGACATGGAATACTCCAACGACCGGCATTTAAAAACCGAAACCTGCGCTTGCACGAGACTCGCTCCTAGGTGAACTTGCTTTCCCACGAGTCACGGGGGCCGAGCTTGAAAGCGAGCGCGTTGCGGCGAGGCAGAACGGCGCAAAGCTGAAGCCGGTGCGCTATCGCTTCTTGGAAGCAATGCATCACGGGACGATGCATACCGAGGCGGCGCGTGTTACGAGTCGACTCGAATCGAGTTCTCTCGCTAAACAGGACAGGGTAAAAAGCCGGAGGCGGAGGTAGGAAGAGGGAAGGTCGTGGCGGAGGTGGAAAAAGGAACGGGCTGAGAGAACGAGGAACACAGAAACGCTTAAATGCGGGCCCTGGTTGCGTGGCGTGTAAAGCGATAAAGAAAACTCGGGCCACGACGTTCCCCGACTTTTGTCGGGCTGTAAACAACCGGCGACCGTATCGATCTGACGTGACACACACGTTTCTATGCTCCGGAAACCGAACGATTTCTGTACACCGCTGTCGAGTTACGTGCTCGTCGACTACTCCGTTTCTTTATTTCCCCGAGTCGTTTTTTTCCCCTCTCCGAGGAGATCCGACGTTTTCCCCTTGCAGGAAATGACACGCGAGTCACGCGGCGGAAACGGCCGCGTAAGAACTGGGAATGCAAGCAGAAGTAGCTTTCGAACGGTACATTCGCGGTTTTGCGCGGGCAAATCGAACAGTCTTCGCTTTCCGAGGAATTCCAACGGTGCCCGTCGAAATATCAAATCGACCAGAGAAAGAAGTAATTCGTTCGAATCGTTCGAGGGGAAAAGAGATATCTACGCGAACGATAGATAGCAACGACCTCGAAAGCACGCGGCTTACCGCGTCCCACGTATGCACGCCCGCGCGACCCGCGAAATTACACAACAACGTAAAAAGAGAAAAAGGCGGAGAGACACCGCGTTCCGTTCTAATCCCTCTCCGTCCACGATACGGTTCTCTCCCGTCCGTCTTTGTCCGCTTCTTTTTTCCTTATCGACTATTCCACGATTACCAAAGAAATCCAGCGAAAGGAACGGGGTAAAGAAAAGTCAACGCGGGCAATCTAAAAAACGCGCGCGTATTCGAGCACGCGGCACGACGAAGAGCTGGCGGCGTGTGGTCGTCGTTCGTGCAGTTCAGTCACTCTTGGCCGTTCGCACCGTACCCTCCCCCCTCTCCTTCTAGGTCCCACATACGCGTACCTTCCCTTCCACGGCCGCCGGAGCCCTCCCCCTCCCGCCGCGCGTACGTTTTCTTTCTCTTCCGAACGGCGCGCGTTGGTTCGCGATCGCGAATATCGGTGTACGTGATCGCACACGCCGCGCCGGTGTGCCGTAGAACGGCGTGTCCGTGTGCCGTTCGTTCTTGGACAACCGCGCGAAAGAGATCGGCTCGAGTACAAAGTCCATATACGTAGATGAAGTAGTGTGCGCGTGCGTGACACGTACGTGTGAGGGAACACTAGAGTAGGAAGGGAGGCACAGCGTGAGTAGCGTGTGTACGCGCGACGGGTTGCGCATGCGCGTCGCGCACCCCGAGAGGCGCACTGAATGAAGGCCCCCACCATCGCCACCCGACGGCCACGCACACACGGTATATACGCGACCGTGCGCGTCGCCGCCGCTGTTACACGATGCGGCTGGCTAGCAGGATAAAGCCCCGTGGTGTTTGCTCGGCCGTGGCTTCCAACTTTGTCAAATTCGACTGGCGCCTACCTACAGCCTTCCCGCTCGATAAGAACGTCGCTTTTGTGGATTTTGTCGGCCGTTGAATGCGTTGCTCGAATTGCCTTTTAATTAGACGAATCAACAGAGGAAGATACGCATCTTATTTTTAATTTTTGAAAGTACAAGTTTTGTTTTTCGATCGGCGAGATTCGTACGGCGTATTTTTACAGAGTAACAGTTTGTAAATATTATCGGACCGCGAAAACAATTTCGTTTCTATCGTGCAAGAGTAACGTGGTCCCTCGCAACGATTTCTAGCTGGATTTCGCACGGGCCGAAGATCGAATTTCATTGGCCCGCATCCGCGGCGCGTACAGGCGAACGTCCCGCTCGGCCAGAGAACCGTCGACGACGTTCGGTGTCTGTATTACTACCACCGCCGCGTCGCCTTCCTCCTTTGCCGCGGCGCGGCGGTGTGTCGAGACGAGGCGCTACGAGAGGAAATTAGAAATTTGCTCGGCGGAGATGGTTGTAGGATTGTTATTTGATTCGTTACTGCGGGCTCTGCCGAGTAATTGCGCAGCAAGCCCCCAGACTCGGAACAATAGCGTAGAAGCGAGAAGGAGGACTCGAGGCACGTAGCACGTCGAAAAAAGAAACGGTATTGGCCGCCGCGCCGGAAATATCTGCCCCAAGGCGATATCCTATTGTTCTCTGCGCGCTAAAAACAACCGGGTGTAACTAATTAACGAAACGAATACACGTGGGCGGCCACGCAACTTCCACAAATCCGACAAATCCTCGCTATATATCGAGCCGAAAGCCTGATACGCTAGAAAACCTCGTTTCTTGAACTCTGGCAACGCGTTGCGCTGGCTAACATCTCGTTGTACGGACAATCTCGAAATTCAAAAGCATTTTATAATTTGCCATTGTACGCGATACCACTTTCTCCAACGAATGGACTCTACAGAAATAAGATACGCGTTTCTCAACAATTGAACGTTCACATTTACGTAACGAAATTGCCAACGAAATTAGGAAATTTAGGATAGAAAGCAAAGTTCGCCTGAAACGTTTAAATCTCGATATCTTGTCTCGTTTCGTTTCAATGAGAACGAGATTCTACCTCTATCAAAATGATCGATAAAAATTGTTTCATGGTATCAAAACAACGCACACAGCACTCACAGTATGCGCCACGTAAGGATGCACGGAAGAAGACGTGCACGAACACGCTCGTGGAGCGTCGGGTTTGGCCATCGGCCGACATATGCCGGTTGCCGTGCGTGCAGCTGCTATATCGTCCTTTGGGTTTGGGTCGGTGGGTGACACGTTTCGCTCGTTGTGCACGGCTGGTACACACGCGGCAGCCAATGGGTATTGATTTGTGGAGTGAACGCACCGCACCCCCTCCCCTCTCGTCGCTTTCAACCCCTCTCTGTTACACGATGGCTCTGCCACGGCGCGTCGGCTCGCCGCTAAACAGGCTGGTCCGCGCGCGTACACGCTCTCCGCTTCCCTATAGAGACCAGATACACGCACGAATTCCTCACACACGCGCCACAGACGGTCGCATACACAATTACGGCTTAGGTACACCCCACTTTCAGAGAGCCCCCGATGACCGCGCGAGCGCGTATATACAGTACACAGTGTCCCACCCTCCGCTTGGTTCAGAGACCGCTTCCCACCGGAGCACCCCATCTACCACTACTGCAAGGGGGGTTGACTGCATCCTTTGGGTGGGTCAGGGCCAGAGAGACGGAGAATCGCGGCCGGATTCGGCTAGGTCGAAGGGACGAGTGGAAGAAGAGTTCGTCAAACCTCCAGAGAGATTCAGCGGGTACGCGTGTGTGTATGCGTGAATATTGGCTGCGTTTACACGCACGCCCTTCGAGGGTACCGTGGATCCAGGAAATTCCTGCGTTTCGAGGAATGCTGGCGATCGTGGAATTCTCGACGTGAAACGCGACTGCGGTTACAACCCCACCGAGAATGTCGTTGCTCGTTATGAGTGCCTGGATCGATGGAATCTTAATTTGGGGCTGTATTTCGATTGCCTTGCGGATCGATATTTGGTAGTTAACTATGGGAAAATAGCAAAAAAAAAAGAAAGAAAAAAAGAAAGAGAAAAGAAAAGAAAATGAAATGAAATCATAAGAGAAGCACGGTTCGAGATGTTGTTACACGAGATACGAGAGAAAAAGGGAACTCAGTATAAAGAAGAAAGGAACATTAAGTAAAGAGAACGCAGAATTCTGGTCACCTTGGTGGCAAGGTAGCGCATACCACGAGCTTCTCCATATAGAGTCAAGAGAGAACGTACGGGTCCGTGGCGAGCGCAAGGACACGGTCCAAACACACGGAGCGAAGGGGTGAACGTTCGCACGGGGGTGGAGTAATGAAAGAAACGAGTGGGGCGGGGCGTGGGGATGGAAGGTCGACGACGGGCGACGATGGGAACGACGAACGGTGCCGCTGAACCGTCGAGGGGATAAAGGATACACGACCAAGCGCAGGAGTAGAGTAGCGAACCCGCGCGTTTTCTCTCTCTCTCTGTTCCACACAGAGAGACGAATCCATCGTCCCAGGAAGGAGAGGAAGAAGAAGCGACGAAGAAAACGTTGGAGAGAAGGGGTGTAGAAGAAGAACGCGCCAGGGGACGGGAGAAACACGCGTGCGCGCGCGCGAGCACGACCGAAGTAAACAAGTGGAAGCAATGGAACGGGACGAGCACCGGTCAGTGCGCTGCATTTGGTGCATTCCTGTAGTCTGCGCCGCTGCGGCTCGCGATGGAGAGAGCAGGAGAGCCAGCAAGCCGGAGAACGTTGGACAGAGACGGGAGAGAAGGAAGAAGGCGAGAGAAGAGAACGTACGAGAGAGACTCGAGCGTCAAGGGGAAAGGAGAAAGAGCGACGAAGCTCTGCAACGCGGCACGCCACTTTGGACCGACGGACGCAAACCGCATTCCCGGCCGTGACCTTCGCTAGGACATCGCCACTGCCCCCACCCCCACTCGGCACACACCACTCTCTACCCCTTCCACGTTGCACCCCTTGCCCCCCGACCGTCGCGTTTCTGATCCTCACCGCCCCTCCCGTGGATGGTAATCGTCTTTCTTTCTTTCTTTTCCTCCTTCTTTCTCTCCCTTCTGCGTGCTCTGCCTCCCTCTCCCTGTATCTTCGTCTCGTTTTATAGGAAGTCTCTCGCTCGTACTAATCGCGAGATCACAGCGAGAAGAACGTGGAACCGCGCAGCATCCCATGGACAACGTCGTCTCTTTCTCTCTATCGGCCGTTTCCCACCCTGTGCAGTCCGATAGTCGACGAACTCTCCATTTGGTCGCGAGTTTCCCTCCGCGAGTGCCTACCGGGGCTAGTAGCTGGCCTTCCGTGGCGACCCTCGAGGTGCCGGATTTTTTTATTTACAGGACTTGTTGTCTTGGTCGGGCGGCGCCCTCCTACTCCGCTCAAGTATTCCACTCACTTTGGTGGAACTCTAAATCCGTTGGTAACAAGAACCGCGCGAATCATATGATTCACGAGGTTATAAATAGGGTTGGGGAAAATCGGAGGCGAAAGTCGAACCGAACCGTTTGGAAACGCGGCAATCAGCGGCTAGGGCTCTGAACGACGATTTGAAATTTCCATGCAAAAACCGGACCGCTTCCGTATTAAGATTTCTCAAACCATCTACAGCAATAAGAAACGAACGTACACGATACATTCGATGTAATTATCAAACTGTAAACTATCGATCTGTAAAGTAGTAGCTATATGCTTACTGATAGTAGTAGTAGCTATATACTAGCAGAGTGCCGTGAGAAACTGTCATCAAGACGATTTCTTCGATCTCCCCACGGTCTAACAAAACGATCTCTGTCTCTCAAGACTTTAAACGCATTCTTGCTTACAAACCGCGAACGAGATTACAAGATCTAGCGGAACCGAGTGGCGGCGTGTCGCGGATCTTCAGGAAAGCCAGGACGGAAGAACGTCGGAGGCCACTTCACAAGGGCCGTTTTAATTTCCTGCCGCGGCGAGAAGCTAAAGACTCCGGGACACCGAACGCTCGCTGTCTAACCGAGCGCCCCACGAGGGAGATTCCACCGTGCCGCGAGCATAGAAGGGAAGCGAAGAGAAGAGGAGCGAAATACGGGAAGAAGAAGCCAAAGAAGAGGAAACACGCGGTATAAAGGGGAGAGTGGGAGTGGAAGCAAGCAAGGGCACGGCCCTGAAGAATTTCAGAGTCCTCTCTCGGCCGCTCTTTCTCTAATTTACGAGCGGTCGCCCTGAATTCGAGCAAATATTTGTCCAGCGCGTCCGACTAACGGGTGTATATAAGAGAAATGAAAAAGAGAGGCGGGGGCGGGGAACGGGGGGCAAGGAGGGGTACAGGCGAAAGACACGTAGGATCGAAACGAGAGAGAAAACGGGGTAGGAGTAGAGACACAGGCGGGAGGAGAGAGCATCATTCATAGTTTCTCGAAAAGCGTTCCCTTCACCGTTCTCTACTCGTCAACGAATATTTTTTCCTCCTCTCCTCTGTCGCACCTTCTCTATACCTGTCATACCTTTCTCTCTCTCTCTCTTCCTCTCTCTGTCCCTGCGTTCTCTCTAGAACCAACGTTCTATCCACCGACCTTGCATTTCGAGTTCCAAAAGATTCTTTGAAGGAGGCCGCCCAGAGTCTAGCCGGAAGCACCTACTGGAAAGTATTCGTCCGAGAGGGAAGAAGAAGGCGAGAAACCGAGTACCTGGAAGTCGTGTTAACACGCGCTGCTGGACGCTACAAGCCGCTCCAATTAGCATCTTCTTTTTCTCCTTCGACTTCTTTCGCCTTCTCCTCGCGCCTGACTCCGCGGCTTCCTTTTCAGCCGACTCACACACGACCGACGACGAGCACCTGTTGAACGGACCCCGAGAACTCTTCCTCTCCCTCCCTGCCGCCTCCAAGACACCGTCGATAGCCTCTGCCAGGTGTTCCGATACGGATTCTAATCGTTCTCTAACCGCTACAGGACATAGGAATAAGTGATGTTTCTGTCATGGCGAATGATATCTCGTAGTCGTAGATAATTGATGGTTTCGAGTGGATAAACGTTTCTGAAGAAACGGTCGCATCAATGCCGATGACAAATTCATGGAGTCTTATACCGTATCGGTTGATAGTTTCAACACTGTGCTATACAGTTCGCATGCATTTCCCTCGTTCTACTTTACACAAGCCGTTTTATACGCCGCTGTTACTACAACTCCACCAGTCGTCGAGAGTTAACCTTAAGGGAGTCTCAAAAATTCCATTACCACTGGTCTGATTGTACCACGGAATAATGCAGTCCCAATCACGCTTATGCGATTTGCAATCACAGTCCGTGCATGTTAATTGAATTTCGAAAGATTCGATTTATTGGTTACGTCTACGAGCTGGGAAAAGGCTCCGATTTTCCAAGTAGCGATTGCCTCAAAAGATTCGATTTACACTGATTACGCAATCGTATATTTTCGAATACGAGGGATGTTCCAAGAATCCAATTTTTTCTATTGCTCTACGACAGTTTCGCCTTTAGAAACGAACGTCAATGAAAAGGAGGAATGCATGCGGCGTTTTCCGGCAATTGACGCGTCAATTCACGCCGGCTGCAACCAGCAACGGCTAGTTTCGTCGCTTCCGCCGGGGCGCAAAGTATTTTTATAGTTGGCTTGGAACAGAAAAAAAGGAAAGAAGAAAAGAAATAAAAGAAGAGAAGCGGACGGGCTCGTAAGCAACGCGCAGCAATCCACCGGACGGGGACCCCTCGTTGCACGGCCGGCCCGCTCCTGCTGAGCGAAATACGCCGGCATCCAAATAATTCGGGATACGCTCGTGTGAGATATGAATGAGAGGAGTGGGTACGGCGTGGTGTTGTTTACTGTCTGGCAGGAACGGAGTAGAAGAAGAAGCATCCGCGTGCACCGACGAAAAACGAAGAGACGAACACGGGGTGGCGAAGAAGACGAAGACGAAGAAAACGAGGAAGAAGGGGAAGGAGAAGAAGAAAGAGAGAGAGAGAAAGAGAGAAAGAGAGAACACAGAGTCGAGTGGTATAAGAGAATGTGAACGGGAGAGAAGAAGAAGGACGAAGAGCGGAGGGGAACCTGGTACGAGGACGGGGACCGGGCCCAGGATTCGAAGAAAGAAGAAACGGGGAGTCAACGACCCAACGAGAAGTGCCGTCTCTCCGCGTTAAGGCGCGCTCGAAACTCTCTACCTCTCTGCTCTCTTTCTCTCTCTCTCTGTCCTTCTTTCTCTCCATCTTGAATCCGCGCAAAGACCTCCGCTATTGCGGATTGATACGGGATCAAGGCCGTTTGCCTTGCGGAATTCCATTGCCTGTGCGCCTCGTACAGGTGGTAGAACCTGATAAACGCGAACGACCAAGAAGTATCTTCTTCATGGTTCTTCTAATTTTGTTCTTTGGAATCGATTCCAAGGAAGAGTAAATAAAAGTTGAAGGACCTTGTTATTTCGAAGCGAGACGTGTACGTTGTTATCGAATGACAGAGCGGAGGAGACGGTGATCGAATGAAAATGAAGGCGCGTTGGAACAACGATAAATCACGATAGATCTGCACCGATCTAACAAGGCCGTTGGATTACGTCATTGTCGCCGCTAGAAAGGAAAATACCACGGCTGTGCGCAGGTTTAACGCCGCCACAGAGCGCTTCTGACCCGTGTAAACGAAGTCAACGACGATCTACGTCTATTTTCTACTCCAGAAAGTTCCGCGTAACCATCACACGCTGGGTATACGTCCACCGAGAAATTTTCTATTTGATTCTCTTTGACGATACCTAGAACGCTATACTCGACCGGATACGTGGAAAACGTTCCTCGACGACGATTCCAGTCGAATACGAAACGCGCACGCGCGGCCGAGAAACCGCCGCCGCCTCTTCCTTCGAATCCTATGAATGATTGTCGTTGTCGCGGTGTGGTCGTCAATCTCTTGACGTCACGGCAGCAGCAGCAGCGGCGGCGGCGGCGGCGGTGGCGGCGACGGTCGTGTTACGACCGTGCGACCGTTATGTGACCGATTGGCACACGACAGCCGCGCCGACTGCTAGCACCTGTCTACGCGACTCTCCTGCTTTCCCATGCTGTCCGGATTCGCTAGAGGTGTCCCGTGTCTCGCCCGATCGTTGCGCCAATACCACTCGAAATTAACATTCTAGACGCTTCTAGCCTCACCGTTCCTGGTAGCCACAGTTTCACCACGCAATTTTTAATTTACTGCTAATCCCTTCTCCGCTATTTCATCCTAATATCCCCAATATCCTAGATCCTAAAAATTTCATCCTATTTACATCGAAAAATAAAATATAGACTAGTTCTCGATCGTGGTTCGTGCTTTCGATGCAAAGATTCCTATATACGAGCGAAAAAAGGAGAGACGCGAACGATTATTTCGCTAGCGAGCCAGCGAGTCGTTGTTGATCGACGACGACGTAGGGCGTCACGCCGGCGAAAAAATTCCAAATCGGCGCGCTTAAAGACACGCCAGTTTCGGCGAGTGGGATTGATATGGAGATTAAAGGGAGGGGTGGGGTCTGCGAGCGAGAGATCGGTCGGCGACCGAGTGAGCGAGATAGAATGAGATGTGTGCGAGCGAGAGAAGCGTTTCGAAAGAGGAACGGAGACGTCATGAGAGAGGGCAGAGAAGGAAAGAACCAAATATATATATATATATATACATATATACATATATACATATATATATATATATATATAAAACAAGAGAAAAAGAGAGATAGATAGATAGATAGAGAAAGAGAGTGAGAACGGGGTAAGGGGAGGACAAGAGGGTCAGTAGCTCTGCGTTCTCATGCATTCCGCTCTGTCATGGCGGCCAGCGACTCAGACACGCTTCGTCTGTCCTCGTTGTGCATGCACTCCGGGGGCAACGTGCAGTTCGTCCTCGTTGCACACGGCTAAAGAGGAAAGAGAACCGAAAGGAAGGGGTGCCAGAGGAAGAAGAGGCCTGTGGGGAGATGGCAAAAGACGGTAGGAATGGGGGTGGGGTAGGGAAAGACGGAGGGGAGCGCCCACTGCGTTAAATGCTCCACGGCGAAGGCGCGCGCGTTCTCTCGCCGTACTTCGGGCCCCCTTTTCCTCGCCGAGGCCCTTCTGCGTCGCGACGTAAACAAGCCAGGGCCACGCCGCGCTCTCTCTCCCCCTCCCTCTTTCTGCCGCTCTCATCGCCCGATACCAAGCAACGCGTCAACGTTCGCCGTGTCGCGTACGACTCGAATTTCTTGCGATATCTATGAGAAAATTTAATCGAAATTTTGCTATCGTTGTCGATTTTCACACTCTTGAAAGTTACAACGATCGAATCCAATTTTTCTCGATCTAATAATCGATAGTTTGCTTTAGCCGTAAACGAGACATCGTTGGCCACGTTTATAAACCGCGAATGTTCGCGCAATTTAAATACTCTACTGAAATATAAAACGTAATGTAACGGAATAATGTAACGAACAATTGGTACAAATCGACACAAATCGATGCAAACGGAACAGGATCGCGAATATCGCGTACTCTGTTCGAATGACGACAGTACGCGTGGAACGCGATTGTCCGATGGAATACCGCGATCGAGTACCTGAACACGATCGACCGAAACGGTACATTGATTCGTAGCGACGATTTCAACTTTTAAACCGTGGCCTGAAGTTACAAAGCGTGCGAAACGCGAATTACAGCGTACGGTTCACGATCCTCGTTCGAAGAGCACCGAAGATCACGGAGACAGTCGATAGAGACCGAAGAAAGGGACAAAAGGGGATGAACAGAGAGGATAAGTTCGGGCGAGAAGCGCGAAATAATTTAGCGATCAAACGCAGCCGCGGGACCATTACGCGAGAAGCGAGAGTCGGACTTGTCCGGGAAGGCCAGCAGCCGTAAACACGACGTGGCGCGACGCTTTTATTGCCGACATGCTAACCACGATCGCGTATTTAATCAACCCGGGCTTTGTTGGACCGAAATACCCGCGAGTCCGGGGCCATTTTTGAACGACGCGTTTCCAAGAAACGCCGCGCCACTGCGTCGAAATCGATCGTAAATCGCGGCCATCTCCTTACCATTTTTTCGAAACAAATATATAGAACGCTTTCGTCCGATCTAGTCTCTACCACAGTCTTACGATTCTCCTTCACTCTATATGACCGGAGATTAACGTTATATCCCAATGGATATTAAGATTCAGGACAGTTTTTAGATATTTGGTCTGGATATTCGATGTAACGTTACTACTACCTTTAGCGTGTGACACGCAACGTAAACCGACTTAAAATCAACCCGAATCGATTCGCGTTCTCGAACGCGCTGTAACAAGTTCACGATACATACGACGAATATTCGTAGTAACAATATTTCGCACTTTTGAAGACGAAACCTGTACCGTTCTGTAAACCAGAAGATACGATCTCAATATGGCTGTGCTTGTTTATTGCGGCAAATAGCTTCCATTTTCGTTTTTAGGTGAAGGCATTTTTGAAAAAGGGGACTGAAAATGAGGAAGAACCGGATGCTGAAACGATAGAAAATACGCGGAAGAATAAACGACAGAGGTACCTAGAGCGAGAAGAAATCGAAAGGAAAGAGATCGAGCAGGGAAGCCGAGTGGATATCCTCGCTCAGTAACGTGGGTACTATCGTATATCTTCCCACAGGAGGGCGGGAACGTCGTCTCGTAAGGGGAGACGGCAGAAGGGCGAGAAGGGTCCCACTAACGCGCGACCGCCGACAATAATGCGGAGAAAGGGCACATGAATGCCTCGTGTTTGCACATGCGCGGGAGCGATGAACTTGAGAAGAAGGTCTTGCCTTCGCTTCGCCTCATCCAGCCTTCCAGGACACTTGGTCCCAGTTCGTTTTCCACGTCCTGCCACTTTCTCACATTTTCCCATGAAACAGACACAGATATATAAATGAACAAGATGAACCTTTGAAACATAGCGTGGAAGTAATTTTCTCAGTTTGATCGAACGCGGGGCTAGAGTATCAACAGCCACGCGAACAAAGCCACGAAACTGTCGCCGTTCTTGTCCCGAGGAAGCACGAAACACGGTGGTCGGGGCTGGAGCGGTCAACTTCCAAGACGACATTCCACCGGTACCTGTCCTTAACTCAGCCTCCTACAGTTCGCATTCGCTGCGATCGACCCACCTAACCATAATAGCACGCGTGCACACGCTTGTATATCGTGCTCGATCCCTGCCAACGTGAAGATCGAGATCGGTGAGAACGCCCATGCCGTGCAACAGGAAACGTACATACCGCTTCCTCGTACAATTTTATCTCGCTGCTCTCTTTCATCGCATTTTACGGAAATAATTTTCATCCGACGCCAGCGATAAAATAATCAGCGATGTGCGTAATTCGTTGGGAAATACCTGCACGGCGAATCGAACAAATACGGTCAAGCGGTAAAACGAAAATGGCAGGCATCGGGTATTCAGGAATGCGATAAATACGATGATGCAGAGTCTGCACTCGGATGTGCGCTCGCTCGCGCGCAGCTGCCATTGAAAGCAACCGTCCGAGACGTGATTATTCATATGTTACGCAAGAAGTTATATTTGCAGCGTTGAAATGACGGCTTCGCGTTTCGTTCGATCGTAGCCTAACGTGATCGACGCCGAAATTGGTCTCTCTTTCTCCCTCTCTCTTTGATATTTGACAAAAATGACGACGAGAAAAATAGCGTAGGGCGCTGCCTTATCGGAAATGAGAACCGCTGATGCGCGGCCGCTGTGGCTGCGCGGGCGTACGCTGCCACAGGAAATATGAATGTAACGCCGAAAATTCATTCATAATAAGATCTGGCTACTCGAATATACCGGGGGCGTGCTATTTGAATTTCGGATTACGGGTCCGGTCGTTAGCTGGACGCGGAGAGGGGAGAATCGGTGGGGGAAGCGAGGAGAAGAGGTTAACGAGATCCGCCGATAAATAACACGGTCGTTTTCCTAAATCGTGAGAATAATGGGCCGGTTAGGAGAGGCTTACGCGCGCGCAGTTCGAGTGGGCCGCGGTGTATGTTCAACGTGTGGGATTCGATCGAGAATTTCTATAGAGAGATTCTACCGAAATCGTTGCGAAGACCAAGTATAAAACGGGAGTAACTATGAAAAATACGAAATAGAAATGGAAGAGTAACAGTACCCTTGTAACCATGGGTACAAGGATTTTTCTTTCTCTACATTCTATTTATCGCGGATAATCTGTGGGAAACTTCGTAACGCTACGATCAATTTGTTGCGTGTTAGATGGTCGATAAGGACAGAGTAAATATTTATTTATACGTCTAAATATATATGCGTGAGTGCGAATACGTACGTTTTGTCGTGATGCTCTTCGTATCGAGGGGTAGCACGCTGCGAACTCGCTCGATGGACGTGACGTTTGCGCACTTTTTTTTTCCCTCGCTTCACCTTTACTCGAACGTACGGTAATATATCCGTGGCGTGCCTGCTTCCCGTATGGGCCATCGAACTTGGAACGCACTGTAGAGGAGGAGCCGGGGCCCGTATTATGGGAACACACACGCCTGAACACGTGTGTCTCACTTCCTGCGGCGGGCCGGAAGTCTCTATAGTACTATGGCGCACCGTAGTGTAGCGTGACCACGCTACAAGGGCCATTACTACCTCAATGGCAAAAAGAATGGTCCAATTACCGGTTAAAGCCACGTTGCTCGTCGTTACTCCTTTAATGCGTTTTTCGGGGGCGTGTACATCTCCACTTTCCTCCCGCTTCTTATTTTCCCTTTTTTCCCTCGAACCTCGCGCGTCTATTACTGCTTCGGTGTTTCCGTCGCGAAATTTTACTCGTTGCGGCTCGTGCGTATTCCTCGGCGTTGCTTCACGTTCGCCGCGTAGGAATGGCTTGTACACGTTCCCGTTTCTTGTTTCGACGAATTTCGCGATATGCGCTCTATGAACGTATATCGAGGGACGCGTCCACGTTCAACTCGCTTCGTGCCATAAATAAAAGCGTTCTCGAGTGCGCGTAAGACGCGAAAAGAGAAACCGGTAGAGCGATTTCCGGCCAAAGGTTCCGCCATTGCGCCTACTTCACGTTTTCCATGTTCCGATATCTTTCTCGACCTCGCGTCGTTCTATCGGATTGACTCTATTTCGTTCAAGCCACGTGGTGCTTGGTAACGCGCCTATTCTTTTCGATCCGTCCTTTACTCGAAGCATCGTCGACGCACTCATAATACCGTATATATCCGTTTCATCGTAGCAAAGTCGCTCGGACGCTACCCTCTTTGTATACAAACAACACGGATCGTGTATTACTACATACGACATGTGGCCCGAATTTCCTCGGCGAGTTCGCCCTTGACACCAACCGCACGGGATGTTTATCCAGTGCGTGCAGGCCGACACTCGCGCACACGCGTACACAGCGTTCCACCATGGCCGTGTGCAGTGCGAAAGAAAGAGAGACGGGAAAGTGGATCGACGCGACGGAGCACGGTCACGAAGAACACGACACGACCATACCGCGGCACGGATCGTACCACACTGAGAGTGATCGCTGGCGCGTCACGCTCACGGCGATGCGCAGACGCGGGCTGCGCACACGCTGCTGCGCACGACGCGGCGGCAACCAGCCGCGATGTGCGCTCGCATTCGCTAACACGCACTCACGCATGCGCGATGCACGCACCCACACGAACCTGGCTCTCTACATACAACTACTCTCCTCTCTCCTTCTTTCTCTTTCTCTTCCTCTACGTATACGCGATGCGTTGCCGCGGGTGGTAGAGGTCCGTGAACGGGCAGGGACGAGGCGGGGAAAGGAGAGAAGAAAGACGGAGAGAGGGGTGAAACAGACCCGTTAGTTCTCAGAAGTGGACCGCCACCGCTCGCCGCCAAACAGACCTGTAACCACGTACCGACCGTGGTGGTTCTCTTTCCCTTGCCACCACCGGCGTGCTTGCTTTCGGACCTACTACTCTCTTCGCTACTCTTACGTGTCTCGTGACACGCGAGAAACACGGACGGAATTTGGTACTTGCACGATTTGGAATTTTCGAAATTACCAACTCGAATGTTTTCCCTTTTATCTTCTCCGTCGTTATTTCCATCGCGTTATGTCTCTTTCTCTGTTATTTCTCTACGTATATATTTTATTTTATAGCCACGCGTTGGATATATTCACGCGTAGCGCGATAAACGGACAGGCGCGCGAGTTCTGTCGCAAGCTGACCGACCGACCGGCCATTGATTAGATACAAGTGTTTACTCGAGTGACGAACGCATACCGATGTCATGTGTTTTTCACAGAAAGCAGATGGAACGTCGGAGCAGCGAGGCCCGTAAATATACCGACGTCGATGAAATTGGGAGAAAAACCGGTTATCGCCTCTCTACGGGTGAAAAAAGAAAGAAGAAACGAAAGAAAGGTTACACACAAGCAGCGTGTGTGGGAAAGCATCGGATGCAGGCGGGAAGGGGGCGTTTCGCCGAAACGCGACCTCGACTTTCGTCTAGTTTTTCTTACCGAGTAAAAGTGGCAAGTGGTGGCCGGTCTTATACCCATCGGGGATCGACATTTCCTTTCTTTCACGGAACGGGGGCAGCGTCGTGGGTGGTACACACCACGTATAGCGTGCGCACCAGCGAAATGAGAAAGTTGCCTCTCGTGCGATCTACAATTAACGATGTTTCGGCGGCTCTTACGAAAAAATATTCCCAAACTCTGCTACTACGAGTTTTTCTTCTATCGATAACAAATTTTGTCGATATGACGGTTTTCTCGTAAAATAATAGCTTTACGGAACATTCTCGCGACGAAATGGAGTGACCCGATGACGACGACTGCTGGAAAGCGTAAAATTCTTTCAACCAAATTCCGTTGCAGAGGGATCGAGACTCTGGGTTTCGTGCGCGCGTTTCATTCCGTTCCTTTTCTCTCACGACGATTCCCGAGACACACACGGGCGGTCTAAGAACTGCAAGATTCATTAACGGTTCCTTGGCACGGAGGTGGGCACGCGTGTGTGTACACCGGCGTGCATTCCATCGGTTGCGCTCGTGTGAACGACCGTAAGGTGTACTTGTACACAGAGACACCGGGGAGGGAACAGAGATCCCAGAGATAGATGTCGAGTGTGTAAAAAGGAAAGAAACAGGAGAGATAGAGAAAAGAGTTATACAGGAGGAACGAGAGAAAAAGAGGGAGAAGGAACTAGCGTGTACATATTTGATGCGCACGGTTCGCCTGCTAGACGGCAGACCTTTTCTATCGTCATCATCGAGGTACGCAAGGAACGTACGAGAGTTATTAAGGTCAGTGGTGTAGCGACGATCGCGACGTATCCCGGAGATACACCGGTTACCGATTTCGTGTATATACATTTATATATCTACGTATATTATTAAGATTATTCCAGCTTCGCATAATCGGGTCCCACCGTATAGTTTCGAACTATAATCGATGCAACGGTAATTGGACGCACTGTACCGCACGTAATCCGGTTCAAACTGATCGATTTACGGCAATAATAACGGTTATAAATAACGTAGACCTTTTGCTCGTGCAACGTTCCGATTGTTTCGCCATCGAGCCAATAGAAACGGCGCGGTCTAATGCAAAATAACGGCCGAGGAGACTCATTTCGGTTATTAATCGTAGTCGATTAATCTGTCGGTTCGTTGTTCGACGTCCACGTCCACGTCTCCATCGTGCGTTTTTTCTTCGATAATTGGAAACCGTGTGTATAAAAATCGATTTATCAATTTTGTCGATTTTTTCAGTCTCGCAGACATTTTGTCGGTTATTATATAGGTTTATCTTTTCGTATACTTCGAGATGGGAGCAGAAAGTGGACCGCGAGACGGTTGAAATCTCATCCGCGAGATATAACTGGGATAAGCTAAGCCCGAAGGCGAAGCTAAAAGTTGCAACTTTGTCGTTACGGCTGATCGAACAGCGTGTCCAAACGATGTTGCCGACGATCGAACCGGGAATTGCATGTAATTTGCGATCGCTGCGAACGGATCGGATCCCGCTTCGCCATCGAGACTTTAATAACTATTCGGCTCGTTTTAACCTTGCAATTTGCATCTCGGACAACAATATGGCATGGTAAACGTGACCACGCATCGCTGTCCATTCCATTTCGCGTTTCAAAACGATATACGCGTGTATCCTCGTTATGCGCGTTACGTTGCGACGCCTATGCGAGGAGATCGCGGAGGCGCACCTAACCTATAAAGAGACACGGAAACGTGATGGAATGCGCGCGAACCGAACGCCTGCGTCATTCCGCATCACCGTTTCATCATTCGATACCTCTTTTCCATCCCACTATACGTTATTTCTCCTTCTCCGATCAATTTCAGATCATTAGACTATAATCCTTCTCTAACCTGTTTCATTAGATACCACTGTTCCATCCCACTGTACAATTATTTCTTCTTCTCCGATCAATGTCAAATCATAAAGATCTCTTTCAACCTGTTTCATTGGATACCTCTTTTCCATCCCGTTATATATTTTTCAAATTATCAGAGGACAAATAATATATTTTTCATTTCCTTCGTATCTACGAAAAATTTGCATCAACTCGAATACGTCGACCGCACTTAATTTCGAAAGGATAACTACCACCTCCTGGGAAGTTATCCGACAGTCATCTTACATTCAATAGATTTAAAGATTCGTTCGATTTATAATCCAAATAAAGGAAGAACGGCATTATCTTAGAGAATAACGGCAAAGTGTCAACGACGTTAAATATATATAACGAAGTATTTGAACTTCGAATTCCATGCAAAACAAATTTGCTTCATCTTTTCCATAAAACAACATACGTTTCGAGGTATCGGCAAATATTTTTCTACGCGCAAGCGAAATTGCATCGCGAGGTATCCCGTGCAGAAGAGAGTCGAACGAGCCCAAAACCGGGCAAGAACTTCGATCGTGAGTTGTTCTTCGTCAAAACGTGGTACAGGAGGAGAACGAACGAAATGAGAGAATAGGAAGCAGAAGAGAGAACACGGAGAAAAGATTTATCCGTGGGATGCGTGACGACGAATGGAGAGAGATTCGCCCGATGAATCACTGCACCGCGAGCCGTCATTCTCCTTCTCTGGTGGTTTGTTCCCCCTTTCCGTTCCGCAGTTCTTCCACCTGACACGCCGGGGCACTTAAGGGAACAACGACACCCATCCGCGGCCAAAAGGCAAGACGAATGCCCGCTATCTTGGATTTCGTAACGGACAGTCGCCACAATATTTCTCGACGACCCGTTGTCGCTTCGCGCCTCACGGCTTTGCTCGCTCGCGTGTCGTACAGGTGACATCGCGCCACCTCTTTTCTCGCGTAAATGGGACGCGGCCGTTTCTGACGCGCACGGAGCTCTATATTTATGGAAAAGGGCGCCGGAGGAAGTGCGCTGAAACCACCGGGAGTCACCACGAAATCTATAAACGTTCGACGACCACCGTATCGTCAAGGAGCGAATCGAGTTTCAGGCGCGAGCCCAGATAAAGGGGCGAAAGCTGGCGCTAGAACGGAAGTCGAAGGCGTTCACGTTCCAGCGGCTGTTACGAAATGTTATTTAACTCGTTCGAGCCTCGGCTATTATTATGAGACGATCTCAGAAAGTTAAAACGGTTGGAGGTTGGGCGGAGTTACTCTTTGTTTGATTTGACCTACATTGTGTAATTATGTTCTTTAATTATTCTTGAAAAGTTTCGATTTTAAAATAGCGAGAACTTTTTAATTTTCTTGTCTCGTCGGCATATATACTTTCGCCCAAAAGCCTCAGGATTTAATAAAACTTGGATATTTCGCGTTATGAACTTTCGATTATATCCATTGTTCTAACAAACTTGTCGATATATATATCGATATATTATTTATCGAATGGAACAAACAAAAATAACGACACACGTAATCTCGTCTATAATCCTTTGCAATAGTCCGAAGACTTGTAAGAGGCAGTGGGTGTATATCGTCGATTGTCAAAGAGAAAGAGAACGAAATTTAAATGCGCGTAGACTAAACTCAAAGCTCAGCCGTTTGTATTCGATAAATACAACACGTAAACCGATGTTGATGTCTGCCCGCTTTATTTATTCACTACCTATCGCTCCAATTCTATACAATGCGATTTCATCGACACATTTTTCATAGCATCGATATCGATTTCTTTATAAGCCATACATGGTGTGCCATCGAATGTTTTGAACGCAACAGAAACACATCGTACGTGGCGTCATCAGCCTCTCGGCTTGTGATTCGAAACGGGCCGCGGCGTTATCAGTTAAGAGAAGCCGTGTTGCTGTTGCAGGCAGACGAACACGGATAGTAGAAGAAAACACAAAGAGAAAGAGAAAGGGGAGCGGCAGCAAGCAGCGATGGGTTGCACCCGCGGGGCCAATCACGACGACTCGTGGCGCCTTAATTGGTACTCGCACGCGTGGCTCAGGCTTAAGAGTCGGAGCGAGAAGCAGATGCATCCCAAGACGTTCACAACAGGAAATTCCTCCTCCCTCGCCGCTCCTCTTCTCACATTCCAACTTCTACGCATATTTATGCGAGCCGTCCTTCCTTTCCATCTGACTTCTGGAACCCTATGTATCTCTCCTCCTCCGCCCTTCTGTTTCCCTCCCTTTCTCGTTTTCCCCATCCGTTCCTCGTGTATCCTTCTCGTCGTAACGTGCGTTGGCACGCACAAATAGATATCCTCGTGCGACGACGCGATCGCTGGCTGCTCGGCTCGACGCGAACCGGGGGATTCGATGAATGGACCGAGCGCCGGACGAGGGTAGGGTTGGAAAAGAAGGGCGTCAATGAACCGAGAGTTGCGTGAGCGCAATTATCGTTCGTAGCACGAGCGATCGCAGCTTTCTCCTCTCTTTTTCTCTCTCGGAGGGACGCGGACGTGGTGGAAAAAGAGAGGCAAGGTATACAAGATCCGAGAGAAGATTTCGAATTATACGTGAACGTATAGGGGTGTTTATCTCGTGCGAGCACGAGCTCCCATTATTCGCGTGCATGACGGTTTCTTTTTCTTCCGATTCTGTTGGCATGAGAGACAATATCGCGATGACAGGATGACGCAGTTTCCGAGGTTGACTACGTTTTCGCACAACGATCGGGGAATAACCGTTCGAAGAAAATTCGCCACATCCTGATAGCTTCCATCTTTTTTCTATCTCAACTTCGTTACCTGCATATACAAATATCAAGAAACAAATAACTTACTCCTGTAAGTTACTTTGTCGTAAGAAGACGATATAAACGTAGCGAATTCTAAGAGAAATTTGACTTACGAAGAAATGTAATTTATGCAGTCGATGGAAGATGATCGGATTGGGAAGATTTGAAATTACAATCGATCGGAAAACAGTTATTGGAACGTACTGTAGGAGATTTCTGTGGCTAATCGAGCGACACGTTGTGACAGTGACATAGTAATTTGCATTGCGCGAGGATCGATGAGGTGCAGCGAAAGATACGCGACTGATACACCGACTTCGGTGAATGAGTCGGAGGAAAATACCAATGAGTGGAATTATCATTGTGTAACTGTGCAGAGAAAAGGCGCATGCGTCGTGTTTCCTCTTCTTCGTGCTTATAAAAGCCTACACGCGTACGTGGAAAAAGAGCAAGAGAAAAAAACGCGAAGGGAAGACAAGTGGGACGGCCGGTGTATTACAGGCTGCAAACTAATGCTGTATATCTGTAAACGCGTGCGGTTATTGTTACGTCAATACTCGCGGGCGTGGATACGCTCGGTGATTTGTGAAGCCATCCGTGTTCGCGCGGACTAGAAACTACCGTAATTTGCCCGCTATTTTTCTCGCTAACCATTTCCTCTGAATTAGAAACAACTACGTTTCAACTACACTGCTATCCAAACTATTGCGACTCTGTCGCGAATGTAATTCAACGATAGAAAAGGCCGTCCAAACATAGTGTAGCAACGATCGCTTTGTTTCACCTAAATTCGAATGACTCACAGCCCTAGCACTCCCCTACTACTCGCTATCTCCAGTTCAGCTCCACCTAAGCTTAATAACTAGACCCAGCGAATGTTTATGCAAATTCACGTTCCTACGAACGTAACTAACAAAGCGAAACTTGGATAGAAATTTCCTTCAGCCAGTACGTATTGTAACGAATGTCGTAGGGACTTTGGATATTTTATACATTTCTACGTGTCGTAAACGTCGCTTGCAACGTACTTGTAAGCGACAAAGACCTCTGTCTATCTATTCATTAGATATAACAAGACTAAGGGAGAAATTGACGCTTCTCGTTTGATCTCGCTAGATCCGATCTTTTCGCCCTCGTCAACATTCCCGGAAATACTTGCGAAAGAAAATCGCTCGTGCCTCGAGAATTACAAACCGCGCTTCTTACATACTCGACTTTAATCGGCCCTACTGTAGTAAATCGTTCCACGAAGCAAGCAGCACAAAGGAAAATTCTTTTATCGTGAAAACACGTAACACGTTCTAACCGTGCAACGTCAATAAACCCAAGCGCCATCGTTCGCGAGTGGCCGGCGTCGTTTTAACGATTCGCGCGACACAACGACGCTCTAAGTAAATCCCTCGGGGCCGACGAGAGAGAGAGAGAGAGAGAGCGCACGCAGCCAGCTCGCAGACATTGGCCGCGAGTGTGGTGTGGTGAGTGCTTACTACGCACTACGCGGCTACGGCTACGTTCACGGTCCGTATGAATGTACGTTCGCCGCGCGTACGTACGACGGCGCGGCGACGCGCACGTTTGCGGCGTGCATTCATAAAGTGGCGGACACGTAGCGTGCGCGTGCGCAGCTCGTCGCCTTCTTCGTTGCCACTCCTTCCTCTTTTCTTCCTCGTCGCCACCCTTCCTGCGACTAATACGGCCTCACCACCCCCCTCGCGGCCACCCGTATCCTGTACACACTTTTCACATCCGCTAACTAGCGCCGCCGCGCCGCTTCACCATCGACGATTCATTCAATCGTTTCTCCTCTCCTCCTCGCCGATTCTCACTTTGCCTGGTCGCATCGTTTCGCGTGGCGTAGTATTTTTACGCGCCTTGCACTTACTCCTTCTTTATTAACCGTGCGATCGTCGTTAAAGTGCAGCGAAAGTAGTAGCGAGAACAGTGGGAATACAGTAAACATGTTTGTAAATTAGCAGGGGAGAGTGATCGTATTAAAAGCACTGGTTCTTGGAATTTACAAGCTAGCAAGCTACGAATTTTTCGGGGAAAACCGATTAGCTTGGAGACGTTAGTTTTTTGTATTTATCATTTGCATTTCGCATTTAGTATTTACGTTTCGTGGCGACGAACGTCGTTGCGGCAGCGAATCTTTTATCGTTACAGTATTTCGTATTTCGTTATTAATCGTGTACCTGGGGGTAAAACGAAGTTTCGATTCTAAGAGTTCTTTCCGTATTCTGAGAGCTTATCAATTTTAGTATCGTCATACCAGTCTTAGAATCGGCCAGCTTATACTCCAGGAGTCTCCGCGTGTTTCACGCGGCAACGTCACGTTAATTAACTCTGATTCTCTGTTTCACGCTGTTTCTGTTTCATTCTGTACACGCGCATATAAACGCGTAAATAAACGTGTCACGCATCCCCGTAGTCTACTGGCACTCGTTGCAAAACAGAGATACTTCGACTCTCTTTAACCATCTGATGACAACTGTCTTAGTCCGTCAACGACGACGAAGTTACAAGTGCCATTTAAATAGTACCGTTTAAACGATAGAGCGATAGAGCGCCATTATACTTTTTCGATCGTAACGTTTAATCATCGCGACGAACGATTTACGAAACTCTGACATTCGTATGCCAAGTGGAAAAAGACCGGCAGAAGAAAGAAGAAACGCGGTGGGTAGGAAATCCGAAGCAGGGCAGCGTGCCCGGCGCGAATAGTCGTCCGTTTGTTTGAGCGTCGTGCGAGTCGGCGAGAGTTCGTAGCGACGAACTTCTACGGGGT
Source organism: Bombus terrestris (assembly GCF_910591885.1). Lineage (NCBI taxonomy): Eukaryota > Metazoa > Arthropoda > Insecta > Hymenoptera > Apidae > Bombus > Bombus terrestris. The sequence goes on from NC_063275.1 coordinate 12,944,110, forward strand.
CAACGGAACCACCGGAAGTCGTCCGTGCCCAGGGTCGTCGCCGATTCTCAAATTGGTGGCCGCTTGCTCTCTTGCCCCTCGCGTTCCCCTTCTCTTCTCTATATCCATCCTCCTTTCGACTTGGCTTATTCGTTTCGTTCTCCTTCTCCTCCAGCAGCCCCTCTTTTCTGCGTGACGCGAGCCGTTGCCACTCGGCGCGGGCTCTCTGTAAACAGGCCACGTAATCCCCTACACCCACTTTTTCCTCCCGTCTAAATCTGTCTCATCGAAATGCGTCCGACGACGAACGGAAACCCCCGCCGTTAATTTGTCTCCGTGGCCAGACCTGGTTCCTTCTTCCCCTTCCATCGTGTAGCTTCTCCGCGGAACTATGGAATTTTTCAGCGACCCCGAGATACACAAGTTTCGGTGGACACGGAGCTTCCAGCGTCTGCGGTTATCGCGACAAGGTGTTCCTCGCGTTACTGTATAAACTTGGCAGCAGATACCATCAAGCTCGACGATTCTACTTTTTCTTATTAATTTGTTAACTTCGTCGCACGTCGTAAAGAAGCAGAGGAAATTGGCGAAATCATACGAGATGAGCGTGGATCGCAAGTGCTTGGACGCTAACATTTCAGAAACGTACAACGTCTTGTACGATAGATGCTCGATTCTCAAAAAAGAAAACGTCGCTGATTGGTGCGTTCTCTGCGGTGCATCGATCGATATCCCGAGGTAAATTTGAAAAATATTTTTTAATTTGTAGAGTCGATCAACGTGGCTGCTGAATGGCAACGTAGCGTAGCTATTACAACGATACTCCTTCCGCGTCTGTACAAAGAAGGAAGTACGAAAGCTTGGCCAAAGTCGAAGAAGCGGACTCGGCTATGCTGGTGAATGACTCGGTGCGGTGCGCGCATATTTGCGTGCGTAGGGTGCCCGATCGGTGACGTCACAGCAGAAGAGGTACACACACGTTATCCCACATACGTATACGATACGTGTACGAGTATAGAACGACGCAAGTCGCGTGTAACGTTCGCTGGTATCTCCGTGCTCACGAATACAGATGCATATAGACGAAAGGGAGGAAAGGGAAGAGCAGCGTCGTGAGTACACGCGTTCTAGACGTACGAATGCAGGCTAGCGTCGCGAACAGAGAAAATGGAGGAGGATGAAGAACGACGGAGAGACGAAGCGAGAGAACGCGCGCGCGCGGCCATGTGTAGAACCGGAAGTATGAGTATCCGGCCAGACTCGTGTGGGCTTCTCTACGAGCGACGCTACTCTCCTTTCCTCCCTCTGGCGATCTCGTGACAGGAAAACGTTACTCGGTTTGTTCGCGTGCGAGCGCCGTTCCTACACTTCCCTGTACGCGAGAGGCCGTCAATGACGGTGGTCGAAGCGGGATATCGGGGCCGGTGCGAACGTGAGGAAACGAGACACAGTACGCCATCGGCCTGTATACATAACGCCGCGTTCACAGGATGAATCGATCGACGGCAGGCCGCGTGCGTAGGCGGTGGCGCTTTCTTCCAGGAAGCCGGCGATCGTCGTGGAAATATACACGAATTCAGCGGGGCGTAACGCGGCTAATCAGGCCGCCCGATCGGGTGGCTAGAACGTTGCTCTAATTAACGCAACGGGCTCTGTCTTTCTTTTGCATGTAACTTAGTACACGCAGAGAGAAAAGGTATTCGTTTGGTCGACGACGCGTGACCAATGGGACGAAGGGACGAAACACGCGGTCGGTGACGACGTCGTTCGATTAATGGGCGAACGATCGGGTGGACGTGGGAAACGTGTCTGGATGAAATTCCACGAAAAGCCGAGAAAGAGGTCGCGTATTATTTACACGAGGTTATCGAACACGAGGAAGACGAATGCGTTCCAATATTCGATCGCATAGATAAATAAATACATATTTGACTCGAGCAACCCAGCTCGCGTAGCGCATCCTTCGTTGAACCACGCGAACCGTAGCCAGGTCGTAGCAGCGATCTAGAATCCCCATTCAACAATCTAATTTATATTGAAGAATTCCGATGAGGCCAGGCAGAGGCGTCGATCTTTGAGGCGCCGCCGTTTAAGATGCATTATGCTGGAAGGCGGCCGACAATAGTCTATGGAAGACAGCGGGGCGAGTGGTGCGAGGGGACAAATACGCGGCGCGTACGAGGTTTTCGAACGGGATAGATAAAGAGAGAGACGTGGAAGGAACGGGTGAAAAGAAGGCGAAGCCGTGAAAGAGGGGGCACAGGAAGAAGGGATGTTGTTGTAGACGCCGTGCCGGAGGAACGCGTTGTAGAAAATTCAACGGAGAAAAGGAGGTAGAGAAAGAGAAAGCCTGGCTAGACGAAGAGGGGCGGGAGGGTTCGAGGGCAGACGGAACTGGTCCCAGACCCAATATGATAATTGAGTATGGAGAATGATGTGAACATAGCACCTTGTAGGACTTCATGTGGCCATTGTAGCCTCCCACTGTCGGGACCACCTCGAGACCACATCGACTTTGTACGTGAAAACATCAAAGGCCCTGCCTTTTACCCTTCTGTCCCTCTGTTCTCTTCTCGTCGCGCTCTTCTCCGGCCAACCCGTCCTTCCTCCGTTCCTCGTTTGCTCTTGTTTCATTATGTTTCAACTATGCGACAGTCGTCAGCTCGTGCGTACAGCGAAAGACGAAAGTATTCGTACCGTAGAAATAAAGAGAGAAATATATTCTACGTTATTAAATATTCGATTAGGTACGAATAGTATTAAGCTTTCGTGATAAGAAATCTGTCTCTGTATCTCTTCATCCTTTTTTTTTCTTAATTTCCTGGAAAAAAGAATTACAGTTCGTCGATTCGATTTCTCAGAGGCTCCATATATATATATAGCTTTATATATATATGTATATTCGGATCTATACGATAATGTGCAACAGTTCCACGATAAATCAACAGAATATATTTATCTCTGACTGTACGCTAGTGTACGCTCGTACCGTGTAACTATATGTAAGTAAGTACGTATAATAGATATACGTAACGCATATACGTGTTTTCCAAGTCCATTTATTTCTCCGCAGTGTTCCGTTGCTGTCCCGTTCGCAGGAATCTCCATTCTCGTCATAGCAATACTACGTTTCCGCACAAATCCGAAGCCTTCCGAATCTCACTAAGAAACGCGTGAAACTTCCGGACGCGACGAAGATCGCCATGCGATCAAGCTACCATCGCGTAGATCCTTGGTCGATTTAAATCGCGCGAGAACGTCTCGCTCGGTCGATTCCACTCGATCGAACCGCACTTCCGTTCCGTATTCGTCCACGCCGCGGAATACACAATTTCCTGCAGCGCGACTAATGCCATTCTTCTCTCGATGAGAAACTGGCCTTCGTCGACGACAGGATGGATCGTCGCACGAACCGGTCTACCATCGAGCGCTATCGACTATCGAATGACACTGTGATTCGCGGTAGACGAAACATACGTGGCAATGAGAAGGTATACTACGTTCTATTCTAAGGCTCGTTGCGGACGAGCGATTTTTCTCGCGCGTTTTCGCACCAGGTATGCAGCGGCACGAAGAGAAAGCGATGGATACGTAGCGATAAAATGAGCAGACGTGTGATAATCGTTTGCGCGTATATGATATCATTACGATTTCGTCTCTACCATCATCCACTTTAAATCGTCCATTTTAAAATTCAATATGTTGCCGATCGACGCTACATCCAATTATTTTCTCATTTGAATATGATTTTGTCACTTTCTTGAATATTTAAAAATATTAATAAGATTAATTATGTATGCAGGCTAATTGATTAAGATAAACCAACGACCAGCCACTAAACCGACGTTACTCGTTTCTTACAAAATATCTTGGATACTTGGATACGAAAGATGTTAATTTTAAATGGATGAGTCGGTCGAATAGTTCTCTTACATAGGAATGACGAAATTAATGAAAAGCAGAATTGATCGGTTGCCCTTCTCAGGGGGCTCACCGTCTGTATCGTTAAAAATCGTCGCGCGAGCAAAATCTGTTACTTCGTAAGAAACCTAAGCTCGTCTAACGGACAATTTACGTCTGTCGTACTGGTCCCGAAATTTTCACGAGGATAGACGATGTTCAAGCACACAGTTCGTCGAATCGTTGTGCAAAGCCCGAGAACCACGGCGACGAGGACGGCAGTCTTGCATCCTACGATTGCTCAATGCCACGTTGGGTAATCGCGAGTTGTTTTACTCGCCACCGCAGTTATACGAACGGCAATAATCGCGCTGGCATTCCTATTTCTACCTGTTACGTCCTCCTTTGTCTATTCTTGGTCACTCTAACGATACCTCCGATATCTTGTTGCTCGGACAAGCTATCCGCGAAGAGTTAATAAGCGATCCTCTGCAATTTTCCATTTTCCTTTACCATTCCATACACATCTTTAACGGTCTACGTTTATTATTAAACGTCCGAATAAACGATATTCAAGCAAGACTTAAAAGAGTAAAAGCTCTTACCTTTCATTGGTTATTTAACACAGAATGCACCATTACTCGTGAAACTGTCAGGTATATTTAACGGACTTTTGTAATATTCAGAAGCAGAAAAAAGGTTAGGGTGTATGATAGCTTGGACGATGTCGGCGGTCGATTAACTTTCGTCCCTGGCGAGCATACAACACACTGTTGTGTCTTACAGCTAAGAAGATATTAAATCGTATGGGTATTAAAAAATTCCAGCTTTGGCATTATTCCCATCTTTATTAAATACCGATAGATCAATTGATTTCGCAATATTCAGGGGGTTGGACGTCTCTTGCACGAAAGGATTTCTCGTTTCATCCAGTTTAACTTTCAAGATCAAAATTTCATTCCCAATTCGAATAAACTGCTACTATGTGCAAATACGACTTTTACAAAAGTATCGTTCGTAACAAACGTTGCTCTCTCCTTTACGATATTCCTACTCGCTACGTACGTATTTACCGATCTCCTCCTCTCGAATGCTTTCTCTAGACTAAACTCGATTAAAAGCCCCAAAAGATTAATCGGTAATTCGATTACACTTATCGCTCTGTATTTATAAAACACGCCTCGACTACCATAAAAAGATCACGGTACCGACTTATTGCACGGTCCAATAATAAATATGAAATATCTGCATGTGTCAGAACTGACCCAGCCTGCGTGGTCGGTGGGTTAATCGCGTCACGACTAACCGTAGCTCCGCATCGTTTCGCCTCTCAACTCGGTGAAGACGGAATACGCCCGAAATACTCATCGGCGCTTAATCGCGGCCGGTTCCCTTTGTATCAGCGACTGGTGCATCGTCCGTGGCGGAGTGCCGCGGCGCGGACAGAGAATTTCGAATCTGCGGTGCACCGGCGTGTGCCGAATCCCATTCGACACGGTGCCTCCCTTCAAAGGTTAATGTAGTTACCACTGTCAGTTCAGCGCGTTACGTCAACGACGCGAGGCGCTCGACCGCTTCACGACTGGAGCAGCGCACGCCAGCGAACCTTCCCAGATGAACGAGTTACTTTGTTTCGAGTTATTAGCGGCTCGAACGCGAAACTACCCGCCAATCTTCCTAACCAACTCTCTCCTCTTATGGCGATACGGATACGAAGACTCGCGAGATACGCAGGTTCTAAATACATTTCGGAAATTGGAGTTTGTGTTGTCCGGTTCGCGGATTAATGCGTGTAACGTTAATATATTGGCTTGGCAACTAAGTGATTGCGGATTTTCTCATTAGGTGGTATTGACAAAATCCGCAATCACTTAGTTGCCAAGCCAATATATAAGACGCATAGGGTCGACAGAAATGTTGGTTTCAGGCGTTGCCTCGCTGATTTGTAGAAGAGAATCGATATTTTATTATCTTTGGTAAAATTTCGTTACGGAAGGCTCGAACGTTTTACCGTAATAGTTGATCATGAGAGAGTCGATCTCTCAAGGTTGCAACTACGAAGATGAAATTGTACGGCAGAGGAAAATGTAAGGAATTCTAATAATATAAAATATTGGATGTTATAGGATCTTTTTGCGATATTTTCGGAATTTTAATCAAGTTTTAATCTAGATAAAGCGTGTGAGAGGAGGAGACAGTAAATAGCGAGTATGAATATCGATATACAATACGTGTGTACAATACATATCATGTAATTGTTTGGACGATATATTCCGATATGTTAGAAACGTAATTCGACAGCGTGCAATGACCAATTGAAATTATGAATCTCTTGACACAAAGTATAATGAATGTTTCACACGTCGTACGTAATATTACGAGGTCGTATAAGAACATAAAGAACAAACCAGTTTTCTATACCTATACACATCCTAATTATTCGCAGAAATGGTATAATATATTTCAATTAAGAGAATTAATAACGAAAATATGATACGATGTTTCATATAAATTATGGATGATATATCGAGCGAATATGTAACTTGCTCGACATCAGCAGTATTTTACCCGATGTGAAAATATTTTCCTGGTCACCGTCGTGAATTTCCCCGAAAATAATTATTCTTATCGGCGGGCTAACAAGTGGTTTGCTATCTACGCTGGCGCGGATGGAAATGTCTTTCCTCGTTAATATCGTGTAATTCGTTTATCGGTCAATCGGCCGGGACGGCAATAATAACAAGCGTGAAAGGTAACGACAGACGACATGAACTCTAGGTAGAACGATACGCGGGGCAGAGTGCCGATAGCGGTGTGTTTGCTCGAGAGGTTAGCGCCACCACTTTATCATATCGTCTCAACACCATCGGACGTCTCTCTACCTGCGCTCTTCTCTAACATTCCACCCTCTTTTCCCTCCTCTCTCGCATCTATCACGTTCGTAGAGGTCTTTCACTGGTACGAATCGTTTCGACTCTCAATATCTTACGAGACGACAGTTTCTACGATCGAGAAACAATAATTTGAATAAATCGACACAACCAAGTCGAAATCGACCGAAAGAAAATCATTCTCTCAATCTTACTAGAAACGTATATCTGCAATGATAATAAACTCTTGCAATCTTCAATATGATACCATTTTTTCTCTTCTGCCAGATACGTAAAGCTGTCTGTGGTTGCCGCGAAAGCTTCGATTCGACGAAGGACCACGATTCGTGCGAGTGTGATCGAGCACTAGAAGCCGCAAGAATTTCCTTAAAAAGTCTATTTCGCTATTTCGCGATATCTTAACGCATTCCTGGCGATCGTAATACTTAATGGCAGCCTTAATTGCCATTACCGTGTCAAAGAGATTGCCGCGCGCAAAGAAGCGGCAACTTTTTTACAATATGGTCTCACGGAAACGGCACGAAAAAGAGGAATCATTTGCGATCTAAGGGAAAGGAGAGAAGGTTCGAAGAAGATGGAACGACTTCGGGCCACAACCAGAGTACGATCGAGTTTACGCATCCCGCGAGGTTAGGAGATGCACAAGAAGAAGTAGAAGAAGAAGAAGAAGAGGACCACTACGACGACGAAGAAGAGAACACGAAGGAAGTCAAAGTGGGAGAATGGAATGCACCTTCGAGAATCCGTCTACGGTCTCTCTACCTACTCTTACGTATGCACCGTTGCAGACGAAGATCGGAGAACCAGGGCGAGAGAAGGAGAGATGCACCATGGTCCTTCACCTGTCCTCGTTCAGCCACCGTGGATTTCTCTCTCTTTGTCTCTCTTTCTCCTGGACGTGTTCTCGGAGCACAACAAACAGACGCCGCCTCGTAATTTGTTTTCATACGTTCGCGGCATTTGCCAGTCTACGCCTCTTTCTCCACCTTCGGGCTCGCGCTCTTCTTTTTTCCTTTTCGGATTCTTTCACTTTCTCACCTTCGACAGTGGCGCGCGAGCACCACCAAACCGGCCGCATATTACGTCCCGCTGAAACGGGAACGTATTTTTCTCCGGGACACCGACCAGCGATCACAGACAATAAAGGATAATAAAACGTTCCGGGGAATCGTTGGGAACGGTGAATTGTCGGTGACGTCGTTTATTCGACGAGGATTGAACTTTTGGTACGTTGCCGGTATAATTTGCTGGTCGCAATTTCACGATACTTAAGAAAATTTCGTTTCTTTTGTTAATTCGTCGCGAGGTTTCAGGCTACTTTTTCCAAGTATCGATACGATCATTTTTGTGTTTGGATGAAGCGTGTTTTCTCCGATTACAAATATTTTTGAAATTCTGATAGATCGACAGGTGGTTGGGAAAAATGGAAGCACGAGGAATCCCGAGAAAAATTCTGCGAACACACCGGTCTTGTATCTCAGTTTTCAATTTAGCTATCGATCAAAATCTTCTATCGTTTTGGGTACTGTTTTCTTACGAAAAATACATTAGACCCGTGTTACTAAGTATTCTCCGAGTTAGATATAGCGTGAAAATGCTTTTAAAAGATGGTAGATCGGAAAAGGGGGTGGGTGGTTGGGAGAAATGGAAGCATAGAAGTTCGGTGAAGACACTCCATCGCAGGACGTAGCAGAGAAGATGATTAGAAATTAATTCAATAGGAGGCGAGTCTGCGATGCTTTCGTCCATCATCCGGCTTCCCTTCGTCGTAGCGACCATTTAAGGGCCGTCCTAAGTGACGCACCCACACCCCCGTGCGTCGCTGTACACGCGAACGCGTACGCATGCGTGGCTGTCGGATTCGGAAGGGCGTGCGTGCGTGCGTAGCTGCGTTCGAATGTCGCGGCTAGCAACCCCTGGGCTCTTACGTCGAGACGAAGACGCCCTTTACCACGCAATTTCGTTTGGCTGCCCCCTCGCTAGGTAAATCGAATTAAGCGGCAGACTTGGGGCATTGGCGGCAACGAAATCAACGTTTAGCAGGGCGGTTTTGGGAGGAGCGAGCTTCTCGATGGAGCGGTCCCTGTGATATCGGCGTCTCGCGTATGATAATTCCAATGGAATTTCGGCCGGAAAGCCGATGTCTTTAAGTAAAAGATGATTTTTAGAAACGAAGAGCTTCTATTCTGAAATCCTGGCAAGCTTCTTCGAGTTGTAGCAAACGTTATTCGCAACGGCGACGAATGAAACGATTGTGTAACTGTGTGACAAGTATCGAAATTCGCGAAAATGAATCGTCATGAAGCTTTGTTTCCGCTTTTACTGAAATACAGATATCTTCGTCGGAGCAGATAGGAATATTTAGAGAAACACGCTGTCCTTCGATAATTCGAACAGCGTTAAACCGATCGATTCTTCTCGAGTACAAAGTTAGTTTGCCGAATCCGCGAGTTCTTCGGCGGCTAAAGGCTGGCGCGCGTAAAGGGTGTTGCATGCGTGGCGCGATCGGATGTTCGCGAAAATTGAGTCGATTTTGGCGAATCGGCTGCTCGAGAGGGCTCGTGGTAGGAGGGTAATGAGAAAGGAAGACGGTAAGTGCCGATGGTAGGCGATAAGGGAGAGAGAAAAAGACGAAGGGACACGAACGGAAGATGCGGTTGTGGAAGAGAGACGAAACGAAGGACGAAGAGAAGGCAGCGGAGAGGAGAGATAGAAAGATCTTTGGTTAGAGAGAAGCACTACAGCGGCGCCCCGGGGCCATCCATCATCCCAATAATTGCTTCCCTTCCCATCATATAATTCCTATAGAACCCTCACCCCCTGCCTGCCTTTGCCCTCTCCTCTCCATTCGTCTCTCTTTCTCTCGTTCTGCTCTTTTATCCCTCGCGCACCCCTTCACCCTGTGGTAACACCCGCTGTAGCGCCAGGGAGGGATATCACACCCGCCACTCTCTCACACCCATCGATCTTTCTCTGTCTTTCCCCTATCCTCCCTTTCTCCCCTCCCTTTCTGTTGCTCTTTTCTCGTCCCTTCTTCATTCTGGTTCTAGTGCCTTCCAACTTCCAGGAATCGAGACCTCCCGAATTTCCCGCCTAATTCTTTTTCACCAGAAAAACCAACACCGTGGGACCGTACCACCGTAGGGAAAGACGAGGATGTTCGCGATACAATGACGGTATTAACCGTTCGCGACGGAGCTACGTGTTGCGAATGATGATGGATTCGATAAAACGCGAACGTAAAGCGTATATAGTATACGTCGTTCGAACTTGTTCGGACCATGATCTTTACACAGGGCTATATTCCTTTATTATACGCTTGGATAATGGTGAGCGACAACGACGCTAATAGCGTTATCGTTCCAACGTCTTTTCGCTACGTTAATACGTTCTATGTATTTGTACTACACATAGACGCTATATATAGTTATATATAGCGACGATTGAGGTATGGAATTTGTATGGAAAATGTTTGGATTTGTTTTCTAACTTTAAGGTCTTAAGTACCCGACTATTATCTTCTGTCGTTACTCTTCTCTCTTCGTTTCAGAATATTATCGAGCGATGCTTAGAAAATCGGACACGGAATCGTCTACGCTTCGAGATATAAATTTTCCACGTACGGATGTTAATTAAGACCACGCGGCTCTGTGAATATCAACGATCGTCGTTCAAAACTTCGAGTACTCGGAGGAAAAGTTAAAAATACGTAACGACGTACACACGTAAAATCGTGAACCAGAGCTGCGGTGAATTCGCGATAATTAACCGCGTGCGACGAGAGTATTAACCGACGTGGTGGGAGGGAAAAAAGGCGGAAATTCGCAAGAACAAGAGGATCGTTGAAACGTTAGGGGTCGGCCGGGGTTTATAGGCTACGTAAACGCCGCGAAATTACGCTGTTCCACCCACGCGACACGGTCGTTCATCCGAAACGTATGATTTTCTTGTACCTTCGATGCGTCGTTATGCGGAAAGAACAATTTCGACAGGCTGCTATTTCCGTGACGTACGATTACCCGTGAATGGCGCGACACTGGGGACACAGTACGCCCTAGTGAAGGCTCGGCTCGTCCCACCTTTCTACCCTCATTCCTTTTATTTTTGTTCCGTAATTGCCGCATCCCTACGCACCTTCGATGCGTCCACTACCGTCTTCCATTTTTCTATGCTCGTAACGTGTCCCTTCGAACGCGTTTTCCTCGGCACAACCAGCTTGTGATAAAATAATCAACCTCTTAGAAGCGTTCTCAAACGATCGAAACCGATTCACCGTGAAATCATTTGCAGAAAATATTCGAACAAAGATGTTAGAACGGACGAGAATATTCACAGTTCTTTGCCGAAATTTTTTAGTTTCGTACTAATTTGTGTAGGTTTCATTGATTTTTGATAAAACATATGGATAACAGCTAGCATTACGTATTTTTCCGTAAACCTTGCTCTTTGATTTTTGCTGTCACTCGCACATGCATCGCGCCTCTTCAACTATACAAACAACCATTGCATTTTTGTTCTCGCGTGTTTCGTCAAAATCACTTGGCTAGATAAATGTGTTGGAACAAACATGATTACTCAAGATAAAGTCGTTCCTAATGAAAAAATGTGTAATTCCAGCGATTAGCGATGTTTTTTATCAGCGGGCGTGGTGAAAAAAAGTAAGAAATAACATAGGAAACCTATTCTATGCGATGTTACTTGGCGCAAAAGTAAGCGTTAAACAACTATGAGCGACACTGAAAGCAGGCGAGCGTACCAATGGCGGAACGCTGTTCAATCTTTCGATCGATAAGAAATTGTAATGCAAGAAATACTTTAAGAGCATGTACCTTAACTGTAGTTGCGAAATGAAATTTCGCTGAAAGCGATGATTTTTGAAAATAACAACTGCTCGTTTATCGTTGCTCGGCAGTCTCGCTATTTCAATTCCGAATATACTCGATTATCGAAATCACGCATCGACGTACGACGATAAAAACAAATGACTAAGCTAGAAAAGATATCTGACGAATCTATACGCAACGTGTTAACCGATAGAGATATACGGCGGTTACAAAAATTATCGCGTATACGGTAACGCTATTGCGTTTATTATGGTATTTCAATGTTAATTAATTAAGTGCAAGCGTATTAAATTTCGTATTACTTGGAAATACGTTTACGAAGATATTTGAACGCTTACGCAATAGAAATCATTTATGTTCGTGTTGCGTGCGTTCGTAAAATATCTCGAAATATCATGAGCTCTATAACTGATCAGAATAGGAACGAATCTGAAAATCTGTACAGAAGCTACGAGATATTTATTGCAAACATATATATCAGGTTTATTACTACAACGAATAACTGAAAGATATACTTGTATTGAATATCTTGTAATTTCTCTTCAAATTTGTTTCAAAGTCGACAAATATAATCGCGATAGTCGAATCTCACGATAATTCTAATGAAATTCTAAAACGTTTCGTACAGTACAAATATTGTACTCATAAAATGTGTCTACATGTATTTTTCCTAATCCTATAGTCGCACACCGATACTTTTGTACAAACGATGAATCGATGCCTGTTGAGTTTTCAAAGATCGTTGGAAGGTTGCGACGTTTTCTTGGTTGCCTCGAGTTCCTTTATCAATACGTAGGACAGGCTTATCGCTAGCGCTGCGACGTTTCATTCTCACGCTTGGCGCACCACACTCGAAGCACCGTTAGCCATGTCGCTATTTAAGAAGGGACAACGGAATATGTCGTCGTTCCCTATCGAGTGAGAGTGAGAAAGAGAGAGAGAAAGAGGGAGAGAAAAGTTTCTGGATGGTCGTAGCGGCGACGAGGAAATACCATTTCCGACCACCGATCGATCGGTCAATTCCACAGAAAAACAAACTATGCGCCTACGATTAATTTGCCAGTGGGGAATCCGAGAATACGTGCAGCGGTTCAGGCCACGTGATTATGTAGGATCCGCGAACGACACGAGTATGATCGATAAGGGGACATTCCAGAGTTGGCCGCGTATCGCTGGGAAATTTGCGCCAGTTCAAACCATGTCACCGGATGCGGAAGTGGTCCAGCGGTGATAAACCTATCACATAATAGACAGACCTCCAACGTTTTCGCTTTGCTTCCGCGAACCGAATAAAATCTTCTGGCGAAACTATTTCTTTGCGCCGTTACGACGGGCAACAGGAATAAAAGACGAAGAAAATTCAGAATCTGAGAGTTTCCATAATCGTCAGGCGCGTACGATGTACAACATCGTAAGCACGTGGTTACTGTGGATGTTTTGAAGAACTGTCGCAACGAAATATATCGGAATATACAGGATGAGTCTTCTAGCTTTGTCACATAAATTATACTAAATTACAGTAATAACGGTAATAATTGGTGTTTTTATGAAAACCAGTTAGCGTACTGAAACCTCCGTTGATAGCGTACAACTTATGTTTCACATATTCTTTCGTATAGCAAATAGTTGACGAGTAATTAACACATGTAGTGACTACATCCGTATAAGTTATTCCTGCGAATATATTTGGTTAATAGCGAAATATCCAACACCGATAATCTTTACCAGATCTTGAGTGCGCGTAACCAAAAGTATTAGCTCGTCCGAAAAGTTTCTTTCGTTTTATAAGCAAATAATGGATGCACATTTTTCGTTTTATATTATTTTATCGAATTACGTATGATCCATTTTATTCTGTCAAGATAAAGATTACAACTTTTGAGAGATTAGGTTTCATGTATGTATAAAGATGCGTGGTTGTAAAAGACGTGTCTGTAAAAGAAAGACACTTTACGGACAACTTAATATTGGTGCGCAGATGTTGCACAGAGGAAAAATTGTGTCTATGAAACGGTCTTTCCAATCCGCTTCATTTTTCGAAATGCCAGCTACTAGCGGTATTATATTTATGTAGGTCCGCGTCGTGGTGGTCTTAAATGGGACCACTTAAGAGTTTCTTGAATCAACGTCGGTCGCTGGAACTCGGAAAAACGGGCCCCCCTCTTGCTAACCGTCTTCTGGGTGCTAAGTTTGCTCTGTGGTCGACACACAGAGACCGAGAAACGGAGCTATCGGGCCGACGACTCGTCTTGAATTTCGTCATGGTAGTAGGTTGGAATGCGTGAAGGTGCTCGTCGTCGGCATACGTACGATCAACAGAAAACGCGTTACTCGGTCGTGAAGCCGCGATCAGGGGCAGGAGGAGAGGAGAGTAGTCGAGCAGCCAGAAGCAAGGAGTGACTACGTTTTGTGTCGCGGTCTACACGTACTTACACTCTGTAGAAGTCTGTGTGCGTGACTCTGTACGAGTATACGTATTTCTGATTGTAAGTGTACGCACCAAACACACACACACACACACACACACACACACACACACACACACACACAGAGAGAGAGAGCGAGAGAGAGAGAGAGAGGCAACGCGAGCGTCACGCGAGATTGTGTGCGTGTTGGTAAAACGCGGCTCGAAAGAATCCCATTCATAGACGTAGGAACGAGAAGAACGAGAAAGAGAAAAGGATGACGACGTGGAACGGTGAAAGAGAGGAAGAGGGAGAAGGAAAGAGAGATAGAGAGGAGAGGGAGAGGGCGAGAGACGAATGGTGGGTAAAACGAGGCAAGAAGGGTAGGGTAAAGGTATTCGGATTAGGCGCAGGCGCCAGGTATAGGAGAGAAAGGCTTAATGAAAAATTTTCCACGAGGGGCCCCTGCGGTAGGCCTGGCGGCGTCGTGTTTTCTAGGTCGCCCCACAGGCGGCGCGGGCCTGGAATTCGATGTTCGAGCGATCGATCTAAACGACGATCGTGGACGAGGTTTGTAACGCGAGGGAAAAGGAAAGTCGACTGTGGGAAAAGAGAAAAAAATAGAAGAAATGAGCGGCGGTACGGTCTGAGAAAGGGAGTGGATCGATGCGATCCGTCCCAGCGATTGTATTCCGTGACGAGGCAACGCGACCTATCGACCTCCAGCGATCATTTGAAACGGAACGATCGCTGGACACGACGACGACAGTCTCTGAGAAATATTTAGGTTTCGTTCATAAAGTACGCGTAACGCGCCAATATCGATCGGAATTTCGGCCGGACCGTTTATCTTCCCCAAACAATCGTTCGATTGGTCATTTCGAAGCGTCATAGAGATCGCAAATATTCCTGACCCCGCGCACCGTCCAGTTTAACCCCGAAAAACCGATTACCGAATTCCGGAATACGCGCGACGTACGCATACATAAATTTCCACCAGAGATAACAGTCTCTCTGTGTTCTCGTATCGGAGCATCGTTTCTAACCGCGATACGAGACGAGCGGCCCCGCTATCGTTTCCCTAATTTACACGCGACCGCAATCGCTCGCTCTTCTCGATACGCACAATGCCGAGGAAACGCGAGAACCATCGCCGCAGGAGACGACGACACTTTGTAACACGAGCAGCACGCGTGCGGCTACGTTTGCTTTGCTGTCGATCGTGAAAAATGCTGGCGCCTCTTTATCGGCCCTAGAAAATTATCCGCCGCGATAACGACCATTGATCACTCCGTTGAATCGAGCAGGAGAGAGACCGACGACTCGTGTCTCGGTTACACGGTCGGGGGATAGAGACGGAGAGTGACTCGTTTCCGTCGTGGCGTGCTCATGAATGAAAGCCCGAGTATTTCGAAACATCGACCGAGGAAGCAGAATGCGCGTCACCCGTTCCCTCTCTGCGCCGCCGCGCTTCCTCTCTTCGCCGCTCCTTCTTCCATGTGTACCCTGCTCCTCTCCTCCCTCGCGCTTATCGCCGGAGGAAAAGAAGCGCGTAGATACGAGAGACGTGCCACGAAACGTAGAAAAAGAACTAAATCGAAACGGAAGAATGAAAACGTGGAAAAAAGCGAGAGATTGGTAAAGAAGAAACGACACACCACGCTTCTCTCTACTCCGTGGCACCAGTATGACGTGAAAGAAAAAGAAAAAAAAAAAGAAAAGAAAAAAATAGGGAAGAGAGAAGAGCACCCAACGAACCGAGGAATGTTTCTGTATATATCGTATAGCAGACGCGATCGGTTATCGGAAAGTCTCGGCATATCGATATTATACGCATAGGCGCGGCCACGGAAAAACGTGGCAATGAAAGTAGCGCGTTCCCCTAAGAGGAGAAAAGCGTGTTTTCATGAAACCACGGCCGACACACGTGTCACAGATTATTCAGCCTGGCGATACCGAGCTCGAACTCTGCCTTCCTGCTGAGTATTACGTCACGTACCGATCGATCGTTACATAATCGTTTTACGATCCCTTTCCCCGATCGCGACGTTTCGTTATCGAGATCGCGTTAATTTTTTTCCATCACCGTAGAGAAATAGTTACGGTATACGGTGAGTTAAACAGAAACTCGTTAGACGATCCCACGTGTTACCGATATTACATACATATACATCGTTGCTTGCTTTATTTTCCACTTCTCTCTACGTGTATCTTCCCTCTCTTTCCTTCTGTTAAGTTAACGACCGTGATTATCAGTCGGTGACCCAGTATCGACTGGACGATAGCCCTCGCCATTCATATCTACGATTTTTCGTCGTCACAAGCAACCTCGGAGCATTTTTTCTACATTGTACACGGACCTCCTTATTTTTCTAACATCGACGAACAAGCATCTTACTTGCTCTGTCTAACGTAAAACATTGGCAACGAGCAACTCTTGACTAAAAATCCTCACCTGCAGACAGAAAGAGAAGAAAGAAGAAAGTGAAAGAGAAAGCAGATAAAAAGGAAGGAAAAGAGGAGGAAGAACGCGGGCTAACTAGGATCCGTGGAATTTGGACAACGTAGCGCGCCACGCGCGTTTCGAGCGTGCTCGTGGAAAAGGGGGTGAAAGAACTCATCCCGGTGCATTCTTGTGCCGGGCAAGAGCTCGGGAAAGGAATCCTCTCAACGCGCAGTTTCTCCAGGCTACCGCGGAAGAATCCCCTTGATTAAAGGAAACTCGTGTACTCGCGCCTTTTATTCAAATGCTCGCTCTTTCTCTCAGTTCCTCCCCTCTCTTTGCATTCCCCACTCTCGTTCCTGCTTCGTGAGGATCGTCCCGTGGGATAGGGTTGGAATATAGCCGTTAATTATCGCGGTAACGTGGAATGCGCCTCGGTTTCCCATTCCTTCTTCTCTCCCTTCGTTCGTTGTTTCTCTGTTGCGCGCTCACCGATCCGTTCGATACTGTGTCTCCCTTTTATTCTCATCTCTCGCTCGTCTCTTCCGTCCTTCTCTCGAGCCAGCTCGACAAGAAGGGGGAACGGAGCAAGAAGAAAGAAGGGGGGCAGAGAGGATTCACTCCTATGCATCCGTCGGCAGTGGCATGGACCACCTCATTCATCCTATCTGCATTCCTTTAATGCTACCTGGGGTCTCTGGAATGTCCACCAACCCCGCGGCCTGCGCAGAGCCGGACCTACGGTACCGCTTATCCCTGTTCCTCGGATGATCGTTCGATGGCACAGTTCGCTTCTACAAACGCTATCGCTGTTTCGCGGAAAATTGTCTCAGTCGTCGATTCAAATACGATTAGATACGTCGTCTCGAACATGCCGCGTAAATTTAGATATTTCATCATTTTATCGTTGAATTCTTGGAATACGGAGATTCGACTTGGTTTTCATTAGCGCAAGCATTTCGCGTTTACATACGACAGCAAAAACGAATAATATATCGTTTATCGCTAAATGTTCAAGATGCCAACGAAGATAAGCGTTTAATTTCAACGTCAAAGGACCAAATATTTTCAATGTAAAATTTCGTAAAACATGGACAATGTAATTTATCGTGTTCCTCGCCTGTAACCTTCGTACGTAATTTGAGTTCGTACAAATTAAAGGTTTACCGATCCTTTCTGCTACTTACGACACTTCAGCCGTATATCGTAATGGAAGTCAACGTCCAGATAAGCGAGAGATTCGTTTCCTTTCGGCCTTCGTTTCTACGAGTTCGCTTAATCGGGTAGCAAACTAAAATTTCATTCAAATCAAGCGTCGTACTATCGTAAAATAAAAACGTTCGATGCTAGCGACAAAAATGAGCCAGGTTTCATCCGGCAAGGGTCAACACGAGTTCCGAGGTTATTAGTCTTGCGAGTTCAAACGAAGAGATTGGGATTCACGGTCGAGTAGATTCCGCGTGACTCGTACGAACTCGTCGGAGAGATCGTTAGCCGACTGGTCATTGCTGGTCTAATATGTTAATATACGTGTCGAGGTTACCCGAGGCAGACTAAGCGTCGCCTGCCTGGACACTCAGGTGCTTTTACTCTTCCAAGCCGCCTTTCTTCTTCCTTTTATTTTCCCCTCCTCGTCATTTTTTTCGTTCCCTTCTTTTTCCGTCGAGGATAAACAAGCGTACCGCTACATATGCCGCTGCCACGACGCAGAACCGTCCGATCGTCAATTATCACGGACGAGGTATTAGTCGAGGGCAAAGGAACCCGTTTACCTTGTCAATGTACAGGATATTCGACGTGGACCAGTGTGGATGAAATCTACGACGCAATTTAGCGAAAAGACCACAGTGTGTCTGAACTAAGGAAAGCACACGATCGTTTTCGGAACTCGAGTTATAATTGGCTGTAATAAAACGATGATGTGAAAAATTTTTAAGATTGGAATTTACGAAACAAACGAATAGACGAAGAGAAGAAGGAAGAAAGGAAGAGACGAAGAAAGGAAGGAAGGAACGGAGGCGGATGGCCTCCCCTCTTTGTGTGTTACCCGATGAAAATCGTGAAGTCAACGACGCCGTTGTCGTGACAGGATCATCGGGGCCACAAGGCCCCGTCGTATTTTAGAGATAAAAGGAGAGAGGGGCCAGAGAGCGTAAAACCGCCTCTCATCATCGGCATCTCACGGTCGTTAGAAGCGTATCATAACATGGTGTATAACTAGGGGTAGATTCGACGGAACGAAGCCCCGTGTTTCACCTTCGGGGCCCCCGAGGCGATACAACACAATAAGGCCCCGAAGCTCGGCGATCCTGGCTAAGATACCAACAGGGCCAGACTTCGTTCGATCTCTCTTCGTGTTTCGTTTTCTCTCCCTCCATCGCGTTTCAGCCAGCATCTCCTCTTCGTTCCACCGTCTCTTCACTTCATATTCCCTTCTTCTCTCTTTGTCTCTCGTTTCTTTTCATTTTATTTTTCCATGCACGGTGTGGCTCTCCTTTTTCTCTCTCCTCGTCGAAGAAGCAGCACAGAACCTCTTACGGCTTCTACTCTTTGGTCGTGCCGCCGCTTCGTAGCCCTTTATCTTCACCTTCCAATCGGCCTCGTCGTTTCTCTCCCTCTCGCCCTCTGCGTCCCCCAACTCCTTCTTCCCTCCCCCCCTTTTTTTATTTCACTCTCTCCTCTGTCTTTTCGTCTCAACCCCGGGCAACTGCTCTCTCACCACACACTACCATCACCGAGAGAGAGGTACCCTCCGCGCGCGCTGCGTTAACACTCCGCGGGCCATGCACAGGCTCGCGGCCAAATTTTCTCTGGCATTCGCACGGGCGCGGCGGCCACGCGTCGCGGATCACTAACGACGATGATTACCGCCGCGAGAGATGGCCATGTCCGTTGCATTCCCGTGGACGTACCGTCATCACCGCTACGAAACGATAAATTGGTGTACAGATCGAAACAGAGACTTGTAGAAGAAAAGGTAATCATGTTTTTAAAGCAAAACGAGGGAAGAAGAAGAAGAAGAAACGGAAGAAGCTTACACGCGGAACGTAGCTGCGGATGTTGCGTTCTGGACGTTAGCTGATCGCTACCATGACTACGACACATCTCGTACAAGTCGAAACAAGGACTTACGAAAGCGTAGGTAACCGCGTTTTTAACCCAAAAAGATAAAAGAGGAAGAGGTTGCTCGTTCGAGAGAGTTCATCGTGCGTTCGTCTTCTCGTTCGTTTCCTTTTACATTCCTAATATAACCAACGACGAAGATTTATCTCTCTATCGGATGAAATCCAAACGGAGAAATATTTGATTCCGTAGCCCTCTCGTGCCTGGAATCTCAAAGGTCTCGCGGATCCCCAGGAATTCGTTTGGTCTGTGCGCAGTGAAAGCAAGAAAGTTCTTTCTCCCTGTTTGCCAGGCTCTCCTCTCTTTGCTCGTGTCTGTCCTCTATCCTTCCTCCTTCGATGTTGGGACGACTCGCGAGAGAGAGAGAGAGAGAGAGAGAGAGAGAGAAGGACGAAGGCTCTCTTAATCGATACTGTTTTCTTCGAAGGAGATTGCGCGTTCGCCGAAGGTTAGACGCCGGCCGGCGTAGGAGCGCCGCGACGCGACGACCGATACCTTTTTCCTTTTCGCAACGAGCTTTCGACCCTATGTTCTGCGTCTCTCTTCGCATACTACGCTATTCTCCTCCTCGTTATTTTTCTCGCTCTCTAGCTGCTGGCTCCTCCCTTGACGAAGGTCAAGACACACGAAATCTCCATTTGCCCGAGGTCGTAGCGCGGCACCTTCGAATTTCGTTGGTGGACCTTCCGAGAATCGACGAGACCGAGTCCATCGCGCTAGTCCTCCTTCGATCGAACAACGAGCACGAACACCGTTGCCTCTCGGGTTTCTCACTTTTTTATGACCGACCTTCGCGTATATCGCTAACGAGGTGGTCTTGTGACAACTGTACGAGTAGGTGGTCGAGCTTCTGCCAGCTCGAATCTACGCTCACAGTCTTAGGACAAATCTCTGTTCCATGATTTTCGAACGTTGCTTGTTGCTTGACAAATGAAACGTTGCTTTAGAATTCATCGATCGATCGATCAAGTGGAATAGTAGATAACGAAGACGGAAATCGTTTTTATTTAACGAACGTATGTTCGATATCGTTTTATTTCGAAGCGAAGAGGATGTTTGTGATCGCTTGGTTTAAGCGCCTGACTTCGGGCAACCCGCCATGCACCGGCGTCTGACGAGTAGCGGTCGCCAGCTCCGTTCTTGGAAGGATAATTGCGATTAATGTGAGAAATTATTAATTGTAGTAAGTAAGGAATAGTTTTTTAAACAATACTACGAAGAACGATGGTAAATGCTCTCGTCTAACAATAACACCAACTCCGAACTCCCGCGTATCTCAATCGCATCTCTTTCACGCGCAGTCAACTTCGTACATTGTTAGCCTACATCGGCATTCCTCGAATCTATTCTCACTCATCGATACCTTGAAATAAATATGTATCGCTTTATTATCATTTCGTTAAAATCGTAAGCAACTCGTTCGTGTATTAGAGATGTCTAGAGCCCACAGGCGCCTAATTTCGCGGTGTCTAAACTTTCGATCGATCTATACCTCCGAGACAGTCAGAACAAGGATCAAAGACTATTTAATCGATGGAATTCTCTCGTTTCGTTCCGCTGTTTCCTGGATATCCGTCCATCCATAGAGTGTGCGAGATACGTATCGCGGATCTCGATAGAAGCTGATAACGCGAGAACACGAGCTCGCGGCTCGGTTTCGTGAGAAATCTTTGCGTTCTCCACCGGCAGACGGTAACTCTCACGCGGATGAATAAATTGTTTCGTATTCGAGTTTTTCTCACGTAGCGGAGGCATACCGGCGTACGCGATCGTCGAAAACCGGCCGCCACGACGAGAACGAGACGAATCGTCCGCATACATATGAGGAATCGACAATGAGTTTCCGAGAAACGCGGACTTCAACATAAATTTCCGAGAGCCTTCGTTCCATTTCGACGACTTTCTCCGTACCCTTCTTATTCCTGCCCCCTTTGGCCATTCATTCGTCCAACATCGTATTATCGGCTCTCTCTTTTCTTTCTTTTCCTGTCTTTCGGCTAGCCAATAGAACACACACACGTATAGAAAGTTATGTGCTGGAAAAATGTCCCACGACGTCTTTTTTCTTTTTCCCAGGACCCGGTGCATGCTTTATAGCATAACGCATTTTTTCCCGAAAAGACCTACCCCAAGGTTCCTGGAATCGATGGGCCCCGCGAGTACGCCCGTCCCTTTTCCTTCCAACGGCCCTTTTCTCGTTTCTCCAGCGTTCTTCGCCGTTTCCTCCTTGCCTATCTCTCGTTGCATTCGAGGGAGAAACACCAGACACGTTTTCAGAAGAAATTTTTTCCCACTGCTTAAATCTTTCTTCGCGTATGGTGGAAAAGTCAAGGATTAAAAAAATAGGGAAAGAAATATGTACTTGGCCAAGCAGAGTGGTTTTACTTTCTTAAGAAACAGAGGATGGATCGTGTTCCACAGTTCGAAGAATTCGAAAGCCATAGATTCGTGTCCTTTCTTTTTCATTTCCTTCGAACAGCTTCTTACACTTGTACGAACGCTATGCGATAAGATGAATTATATTGCTAGATATGACAAACGATGGAAGCTGAAGATTGATACAGATTGGTCGAATTATCTGAATTCGGACGATATAACGTCAAGCAATTTGAAGCTTGAAAAGATACGAAGACGAAGAAAAATTTGAAGAACGCGACAAACTTGTCTCTTTATTTGACTTTTCCAGCTTCGAAACTTCCTAACTTCAAAAATATCGCTTGCCACGGTATGAAAATATTATTTATAATATTATTAATTATAATTATAATAAAATAGTATTCCTGATCTTTTTTCTACGTATTTCAAGTTAACTTCACACTGGTAAAGTGTTGAGGTTATTCGATAGAGGAACGCGTGGAACAATTTGTAATAGAAATATATATTGAAGTAAGTATAATTATAAATTACAGGTGTAGTGTATGCTAATTCAGATTCTCACTCTAACACTGTTACATTACAATAAAAGGAAGCATCACGTTGGTATATTTATAACAAAGGACAATACGATAAATTAACCTTGGTATATAACTATAGCTGAAAGTTACAACAAACAGCAATAAAAGTCTATTTATAGCTCTTTTGTTTCTAACCTTGTAACCCAAAACAACATTCATATTCAACTTTTTTGATAGATTTTCCATCGTAGAAATACCGATATTCGTCCACCCGCCGAAACTTGTGCGCAATGGATCGTTCGATTCCTTTGACATCGTTGGCGAAGGGAAGATGGAGATCCACTTTCAAGGGTAAAACTCGCCGATCCGTAGTACCGGTAAAATTCCCACGCATCGTTCCGTTCGTGCTGCTTGTGTGCCGCGCCAGGGTAAGAGGGTAGTCATAATATTTAAGATAATCCTAGGCAGGAAGGTAAAGCCGTCTCCGTGTTTCTCAACGGCTGCTCGTCTCTCTCTCTCTCTCTCTCTCTCTCTCTCTCTCTGCTCTCTCGAACGTGTCTCTCGCACGTTCCACAGGAGAGAAACGGGGGAATTTATGGTCGGGAATTAATGGCATCGCGCGCGAGCGCAGCGGCGTGGCCCGAGAAAAATTTCGTCGGGACGCGCTTCATCGTCCCGGCTAAATTGTTCGAGGCGCAAATTGCGACGTAAATTTGACGCACGGCTACTAAACTCGCCGATTTAGAAGCTGTCCATTTTCCCCCCTTTTTTATCCCTCGCTTCGCTCCTTTTCCACCGGTCGATTCGAGTCGCCACTCGTTAAACTTCTGGTCTCGGGAGAAATAAAGGAAACGAGGAAAGATCGCGGCTCTCTGATTTTCTGTGTATGCCTATTTCTTTCTTTTTTTTCTTTTGCTTCTTTCTTCTGGTTTTTGGTGGCGGAGAGAATACTTGTACAAAAGACACACGGACGAGCGTGGTCGACTCGGCGCCTGCATTTACATTTTCGAAAGGAGCATCCGCCTTTCCGAGAACCGGCACAGGTCACGCGGCGCTCCTATTCCACGCTGTCGATGTATCTGCTTTCCGAAAAAATCCTCCGATGTTTCTTCTCCTGCGTCGTTTCAGGAGCCTTTCTTTCAAGATCCGCGTTACGCTCCAAAACGGATTTACAACTCTCGAATCCATTAAAGTAGGTATACGTTTTTCATAAATACAGAAAGCCGTAGCCCTAACAAATGGCGCGAAAGAGAAGATTGTTCGTAAATTTTATTCGTTGATATCGTAACGTATGCAACGAAACATAAATTGTACAATTAGTGCAGTCTGAAGGTGTGTACCGGCGAATATAGAGTTCTTGCGGTTCGTGGGTCGCGCGATCGCAGATTGGATTGCGCGTAGGAAAGTGAGTCTCGCGAGAGGACACGATGGCGCGAAAGGAAGCAGACAGCGAGCACGAGGTAGAAGTGGAACGTTTCGAGGTATCCTCGGAAGAAATTCCAAGCCCAGTTTGGGCCTGCAAAAGCCAAGAAACCGCGCGCTCGCGCGCCCCCACGTTTCGGAGCGGCGCTCTGCCCTCTTTCCCTCCTTCTCGCGCTCCGCTTTCCGCTTCTTCTTGTCGCGCCTCCGCGCCTAAGGCTTGCCTCTATCGGCAAGGCTGCGATTGGTCCGTGGGCCCAGTCATTCACAGAAAACACAGAATGCAGACGGTCACGTGACTCGTGGTGGTCCAGGGGACCCCGAAGAAGAGAGAGGAAGAGGGCCGAGGGGGTGGTGCGCTCGCTATGGCGCCAGGCGGTTCACCGCCTTTACCATTCCCCTTTCGCCCCCTCTTACACCAGGCCAGAGGGGGATGCAAGTTGAAGCATCGACGCAGGTTTCCCCAGCGATGTCGACGAACCTTCGTCGAACGAAACAGCCTACACGTCTCGTTGTTCCTGTTGGGAATTTTTGGTCCAGGCAACAGGTGCCATTTTTAACTCTACTTGATCGACACGAGACAGCGAGCGATTCTTTGCTCCTTACCGTACAAAGAAAGAGAAATACTCGATAATTTTGAAATTTCAATATTCGATAACAGTCGCTCTCTGTCTTTCTCTCTCTCTTTCTCTCTCTCTCTGTCGTATGTGAAAAATTTTAGAAACAAAAAAATAAAATAGAGATAACACGTCAAAGATCTCGAAGACAAGCGTATTTACAGGCAAGGAGGGAAAACGAAAATAAGATAATTCCGTGGCAGATTACCGAAACCTGGAACAGAGATAAAGAAAGCAAAGAAAAAAGAAGCCAGGGACGACAAGAAACAAACGTTCGTTCGCGAGATCGTTCGTAGCCATCGCGTAGAAAAGAACCGACCGGGGTGGTTCTCACCCCCTCGTGCGTTTCGGGCACTGTGTCGGTGGCCCGATTCTCGGAAGGACCTCATTTGTTGCTCAGTGCTATATATCTCATTCGGGAGCCTCTGCTCGTATATCCTTCTCTTTCTCTTTTCCCTTTCTCTGTTGTTGCCCAGCCCGGGACAGAGAGAACCTCTCGAGATGCTGGGAATAAGTGCATGCTTTTACGAAAACGGACTCCGTTTGCCAGCGGCCCACTGTCGATGTATGCGTGGAGTCGGTGTTCCAACACCGATCGCCCCCTTCGTTCCTTTTCGTTTCGTACCGATACAGGCCACGGTCAACGACGCGCGAGAGGGTCGAACGCGTGTTTTTTTCCTTTCCTTTTCTTTCTTTTTTTTTTCTTCTTCTTTTCTTTACCCTCGAAAAATCTGAGCGTGAGAACGCAGATAAAAGTGTCGAAGGAACCGTGATAAAGCAGCGGATGCCTTTGCCGTTAATCGTACGAAAGGTGCACCGTTGATTGCTTCCCTGCTGCTAGGGGCACCATTTCAAAAGACGACAAACTTGTGGTGATTTTTGGATGTTCTTTTTGTGAACGACGCCGAAAATTCCGAGACACTGCTTGATCGAGCGAACCTGAAGTTTCCTGAAGAGAATGTTTAAAACGATGAAGGATAAGATCGATACTTGGTTCTTTACTGTTAGAACAGTTAGAGTACCGATATTGCGATGGTTTTATTGCATCAATCAAGCTAACCAAAATGACATGTTACTCGTATGTCGCTACAAAGAACATTGATTTTAGTATAATTACTGAAAAATGCAGACACAAGCGACGAGTATAAAAATCAAAGAATGACACGGAAAACGGACATTCGATCGTTTTCAGCGAGGTATTTTTCGCTAAGACGTTTTCCTTTACTTCTTCTCATTGACACGATTAGGCGATTAGAGTGCGAAAATTCGGTCGGTAAACCAATTAAAATTATAATCAACTCATCCCAGGAACTTCGCTTTTGTCAAAGTTTTGTTCCTTCTTACGCCTTGGCGACATCGTACAGCATGGGAACCGCTGGTTTGAATAAACACAGACTTCACGTTCGCCACCAGCGGAATTTCTACTCGCAGCGGAGAGCGTTAGGTAACTGGTCTGACTAATTCCGTTTCAATTTCTCCGAGTATCGGTGTTTAATCAAGCACCTTTCGGGACCCATGATCCCGTAGCAAACAGAGTAGACCGGAAACGTTCCTCTAATCGGTACACTGTCCAAGAATATACACAGGTACGTAAAATCATGAGACACGCATAGAGTGAAAAAGAAGAGAATTGGAGGAGTGTACGAGAGGACTAAAACGAGTGAAGCGATGAAAACGGCTCACGGTCGAATCAGCTTCGATTCAGGGAATAGCTTTATGCATAGAGGAGAGTCCTTGGTCCGTCCATAGAAGAACGTCACGGAATTAAGAGGAAGAGGCTGGTAGAAACCAAGGAGGAAGAAGAGGAAGGTTGCCGGCGCAGAATTCAAAGGACTAGGTGAGCGAGGTAAACAAAATATTCCTACAGGTCGGTGTATGCCACACAGAAACCTGTAGCGACTTCTTACGTGTGTGTCTCGTCACATACATGTGAGAGAGGAAAGAAGACGAATAACAGGGTGAGGCGAAGAATCGTAAGAAGAAGACGAAGAGGACGAAGAAGAACGAAGGTGTTTAGAGAAGGGAGAGCCCTCGGTAAGGGCGAGGAGTCGGGCGAGAAGAGAAGCAACTACGAAGGCATTCGGTGGCGCCGCGCTCGCGTCCAACCGAGCGACCAAGCGAACGGCCGAGCGAGTGAAAAGGGCGAGAAGGTAGCGCGCAGAGGGTGAGGAGCACGAGGAGAGGAGGCAGTGCACGCGGTTGAAAGGTGGGAGACTCTTTCTCGGTCCCGGGAGAGGTAAAGGGCCCCAAAGATGGGCCCTGGTGGCGCGATAGTGACGATCAACGCTGGTGGTGGTTACGGTGGTAGTGGTGGTGGTGGTGGTGGAGGAGGTGGTGGTGATGGTGGTGGTGGTAACGGTGGTGGTGGTTATGGTGGTGGTGGTGATGGTGGTGGTGGCGGCAATGGTGGTGCTAGTGATGTTAGTGATGCTGTTGTTCCTGCCGCTGGTAGTAGTGGTGACGGCACACAAGGGTAGAGAGACGAAGGTGGGAGAGGGAAAAAGAGGGAAGGCGGAGGCAGAGGTAAGAGGGAAAGGGCGGGGGTCGTGGAATGCGGCCGTGGTCCCGGTATATACGCGCCAGTCGGCTATGCCAGGGTATTTGTGTATTTATGTGGAACACAGGAGAACCTCGACGATGGGAAAGACAGAGAAGTCGTGACGTTCTCTCTCGGACGAGAGAAGAGGACGGAGGAGAGCCAATGGCCAGCCAAGGTGTGCTGCCCTTTTGGTACGAGGGAGTGAGTAGGTAGGTACCCGAGCACCCGGCTATGCAGTAAGAACACCAGGAACCAAACGACAACCACCGTCCCACCACCTACCGCACTTCTATCCTTCTCTCTCCTCCTTTTCTCGTTCCGAGGTTCCTCGAAATTCCATCGCGGAGTTCCACGTCCCGCGTGGAACGTCCGGAAAGGTGCTCCGTTCGTGGAACTTGAGGGATCACCGTCCCTTGGCACACGCTCTTCGATCGACCGATAGATCGGTTACGTTGTTCGTTATCGTGCTAGGACTTTTCGATGGGTAAATTGTAACAAAGGCTTGCATGTATCTCTGCGTAGCTAGCTAACGTTTGAAAATTTCGAAACACGTTCTTCTAGTTTCACCCGGTTTACTCTCGGTTTACGTGGCGAATTATTTTCGTTCAACTAGCTGGAAACACAGAAGGAGCACGCGGTGGAATTTTTCCCGCCTTCTTCCCTGATCTTTCCTCTCTTGTTACCAGGAACGACGGACGCGACACGAGTGGCCGGCACGTGAGAGAATGTCGTCAATGCGATGTGGCAGCGGTTTCAAGAGGCAGCGCGGAGGCCAAGGGCCGCGAGAGGAGGAGGAACGAACGAAACAGGGAGGGAAATGCCTGACTTGGAATCATCGTGGGCACACTGGACGCGCTCGAGTACGAATCTCGAATACCGACCGGCGAAGCAATCGCAGGGACTGCAGCCCCGGTATTCGAACCACGTGGCCATCCACTAACTACGACCTGACTCGCACGCTCGCGATCGCGTTGACAGAACGTCCAAAGGGTCAACGTATCACCGAGAATCGCGACTTTCTTTCCATACCGAAACGCTTGTAATTTGGCAATTGTTGCATCGGTAGGATGCAAATCGGACGGTCCATTGGTATGCCGCGACCGGTGTGCGAAAGTCAAGTCTCTCGGCCAGAGTTTCTTCCTTCTGTCTTATCTCGAAAGGTCTTGCGAGCGAGCGCATTCCTCTGAAATTGGAGCCCGTTACGAGGGAAAAAAAATACGATCTGCCGGCGAATTCTCGGATCACCGTTTCTTCCCATCTTAACAGAGTTTCGTGCGTTCCGTTTCGGGCGAAGTCAATTAACGGATGTTGGACGCGATTTAAGCGAAAACCACGAAGGCTGCATCAGACGCTAAATCGACTCGCGACACCACGAACAACCACGGTGCATCGAATGACGCTGAAATTCACAAAAAATCCATCGCAGTATCGAGACTACCTTTTTCCTTCTGTTCGATCGAACACACACCGCCCCTTTGACAGATTCCAAAATCCCGGTGTCGCGCGTCTCTACAAAAAGAGAACAGAGGAAGCGTCGTTTTTCTCCCTTTCCCCTGGCAATCAGCGGTTCGACGACGCAACGTACACGCGCGCACGTCGCGACGTACACCCACTCGTAGGTCCTAACGTTCGCTACGCAACGCACGCACACACGCTTAGAAAGAAGCACGCCGCCCTCTTCGTCTTCGGATGGGTACGGGCGGCCAGAGATCGCGCGCTGTCGAGCCTCGCAGCATCTCAGGCGGTCCAGTGGCGTCGCTGCCCTCCCCACCCCCCCGCGACAGCTACAGTTTTTCGGTGGTGGGATAGCGCGTGTACAGTGTATGTACACTCGTGATCCTCGCTGGAACGGGTATATGTGTGAGCACGCTGGGGTATTAGGTGTACGAGGCCGCACGCGCGCGCCTGTATGCCCGACAGAGGGCAACAGAAGGGCGAGAAGCGAGGAGCGAAGGGGGAGGCGTCGCGCCGTGGGAACCGAGGAAAACGTTTCCCGCATACCACCCCTCCCTTCGGGCTCTCCCGCCCCCTCCAAGTGCCAACACATCCACGCACCATCTACGTACGTACACACATAGGTACGCGCGCGTGTCCGAAGCGGGCACACTAAGAAGGTACGCGAGACGAACGTGGGACCACGTGACCGGCCCGTAACTTCACAGCGTACACTCCTCTCTTTTTCTCTCGTTCTCACTCTCACTCTCTCTCTCTCTCTCTCTCTCCTTCTCCCCGTTCAATCCACATCGCCTTCTCCGCACACAGTTCGCCCTATCTTTCTCTCGACCTCTTTCTTTCTCTCCAAGCAACACGCACACATACACACATACGCGCGCACACTAGTCTCTTTCCCTTGCTCTATCTTTGTCGCTCTTGAAAACGCGCTCTCGCGACGCTCGCACTCTCTCCCTCCCCCTTCTTCTTCCTACGATCCTTATTCGAACGACGACGCAGTTGCGCGTACTTACCGCGGGAGCAACTGCGTCGTAGGCTTCTCCCGAGAAAGAGATCCGTGTATTCGCATCGCTTCCTTGTCCGGCGAACGCCATGACACCGAGAGAGAGAGACCGCAACGGCCCGACTGACCCGAGACGCTGATCTACATACGCGACTACTCTGCCAAAGAATGTCGAAGAAATCGTGAAACCACGACACCGGCGTGTATACGCTGCCAGGAGGAAAAGAGAGGGAAAGAATGTGTCACGCTTTGCGTCACAGGCGCACCGCGCATACCGCTTTTCTACCGACCAGTGTTGGTTCCCGTTTTTACCTTTTTTTTCTTTTTTTTTCATTCTGCTCTTTTCGTTTTTTCTCTAGTTTTTCTTTGCCAGTTAGGTGGTAAAAGAGTTTGCAAATGAAGCGGTCGGTAAGAACACTTACCGGAAATGGTGAAATCGCGTGCAGCGTGGATAGAGCTTAACTGGACTTACCTGAAATCAGAGAGAATGATTATTATTGAGTGCAATTATAAGCTATTAAGAGATACAGCTACCGTGAGAGTATTAGCTTCGTAATTTGAATTTAAATTTGTAACCCGAAGCTTGATATTTCGATTCCGCGGTAATAATTTAGACGCGATGCACGACGCTCGAAATGCATGATAGATGCACTGTCCAATTTTTATTTACCACTTGCAATCTTTTTCTCTAAATTTCAATTTTATCGTAGTTACGTATCTAAGTACGAAGCGTAATATGTCGAAGCGCAAAGTAACGGGTTACTTACTCAGTTGCAATGTACTATATATAGCATACTATAAATTATACAATATATCGATAGTTGTGCGACCAACAGTTGGTAAAGTAATCTTTTTAATCGCGCAGGACAAAATATTAAAAAAGGCAAAGTGTGATGACATAAATACCTATAGTATCCTATCTGTCGATACGCGTTTCAGTTATAGGACGCAGTGAAATTTATAGAGAACGCTAGCCTAAATTTCGATATGCCTTGCGGACACAGTTGGATCCCAGCGTTTGATATCACCAATATCTGGCTGGGCAGTGCGATTCAACCGCAAAAGGTCAATCGTTGTCCTAACGATAAACGAACCGTACACACATATATTCCAGCGTATACTATAATTTATTTGGTCGATGAGCCGCGTAATTGCGTTGAACAGGCTGCGATTAAAAATAGGTCGGTACGATTAATAAGTTATAAATTACTGGCAATTTTGTTTATTTCCAAATCCCCTATGGCAAAGGATCAGCGACGTTCGTCTTATAAAATGTTCCCAAGGTTCTAAAACATTAAACCTCCATAGACAAGATCGAAATGTCGTTTATTAGAGTTTGTATTGCTATTGAAAACTCTTTTAAATTTTTTAAAAGCCTAGGACAGTATGAGAGTATTAATTTCGAATAAAAATCATCAAACTCTTCCCGTGTCGAAAAATATTAGCCCCGCAAAAAGACCCGAATATTGAAAAAGCAAGTTCATTCTACTACATTTTTATAAAATACTCGGCTACTCGAGAGCATGATGAAGTTATTCCAGGAGATTATCCTTCATCCGAGCCGTACATTAACGATTTTGCATCCCTTCACGGGCGTCCCGTGGACGGTTGCACAGGTAGAAGCCGAAAAGAATCGGAGAACCGGGCACAGGTACGGAACGACGTAAACGAGGAGATGGGCACAAGTACCAGGTAGGTACGCGTCGAACGTGGAAATTTGAGACTGACACGAGCAAATGAAACGCGGGGGCCCGAGGCCGGAAAGCCATAGAGAGCACACGTTCCCCTTTCTTCTCTTTTTCTACTCTTTCTCTTTCTTTCTGCCTGGTGTCTCGTGAAACTCGATTATTCTGTACGAAGCGAAGGCGGGATTCGCGCTTCTGTACCGGTTTCGAGTCGGACGCTTCGCAGGTCGCGCCGCTACGGTTCGGCGTGTTAATTAATCTCGTTAAGGCTCCAACTGACAGTCGCGTCCAACTAAGAGACGAGCCATGTTCGACAGTAGCTTCTAGCCGATCAACTTTCACGCTCTAAACCGAAGGGCCCGTGATTTGTTTCATTCGTTTCGCATTTTCACTTATATTCCAGTGCAATCAAAATACCACGGCTATGTTCGAAGCTGTGATATTTCAAATTTTTGCATAAACTTTAACGAAAGATCGAGAGAATGACGAATTTTGTGATATTCTTACTAGAAAATAAGACAATTATTCGAAGAAATATAGAAATAGTTGCTTACACTGAGGTCGACTTCATACTTTGCCGACTGCCCTAACAAACATCAAGTATTCTTCGATATCGTATTTTGTCAGTGTTATAATTCTGTATATTTCAAGTTCATATACATATGCTAAAAAAAAAAAAAAAAAAAAAAAAAAAAGAAAGAAAATAAGCAGAATCGAAACGATCGATACCAACGAACACAACGCGCGTATAGTTCGCGCGCGAAAATGATAACGTACGGGGGAAGCTTGGACCGCGGGATCAAGTGAATTCGTCCGATTTGGACCACTTACAAGAGCGTATCTCTCTGCCTGCCAGCTAGATATGGGATTTCAGCTGGAAAGGTGAGAAAAGAAACTCGACGAACGAGGGAGGAGAAGTGGAGAAAAAACGGGGAGGAGAAAAAGAGAGGGTACGTTTGGAAGGACGGAAAGAAAGAGAAAATAGGAGATAGAAGGGGCAAAGGGGGATACAGTGAGAAGGACGCGGTCCAGATGAAAGAGGCCCAAGGGAGGTCGCCGCCCTTCCAGGAACCCTTATAAACTCGGACCTGATCTTTGTTGCACGCACACGCGTACTATCCACTAGAATAATTCTTGTATACAGTCAGAAACGAGTATAATATACAAACACGGATGTATATACATAAAAGGCACACCAGTTGAAAAAAGGACGGACACAAACACGAACACACGCGTCTCCCACTGCGTTTTTCGTAGATTCTTAGATTTTTTCCACGATAAGCGGAGCTTTCGTCTCCGCAGGTGCCGCGTGGGAAGCTACCCCGGGGCACATTCACACATGTGTGGCAAACCGCGAGCGAGACGAGAAAATTTTTGCGCTTTACCTTGAGGCCGGAGCGAAGAAAATTTGCCCGATCGTTTCACGCGTGCGCGCCAGCGCGTGATTACACGTTCCGGTGAAACGCGGCAGAATCGCGGGTACGTGGTTCCACGAAGGGGAATAAGAAGCTCGCGAAGCTTGGCAAGACTATAACGAGCGAGAACGAGCGAACGAGTTATTTTAATTACGAATATCGTATTCGTTGACGAGCATCCAGTTTATCGAGTTCCCTCCCTTTGTAACCAGCCTCATTGCGGCGAAGAAAAGATACGCGTGCGTGTAATTGTTTCTTCCTCTCGGAGCTTTCCATCCGGGAACGATATAATCGGATATTAAAGAAACTCGAGGGTAACAGATGTCTTTCCGCGGATACGCTTCTCAGGGCATCGTCGCGTAATTAGAATCCGGCGGGGCAAAGGGAAAAAATGAATTTCGCGAAAGAGAATTTAAATTACAAGCGTGGCGATGACAGGTATTCCGCGAGAGAAACAGAAACGGGTGGCTGCGGAAAGAAAGAGAGAAACGTTTCTTGTCTCGACGTGGCAACCTGCGATTATTGTATTATAAACGGCGAAACGGGTAAGACGACCGACTACTCGGGGGGCGTGAGAGAGAAAGAGAGAGAGAGAGAGAGCAGAAAGGAGAACGAGAAATATAGTCGGACGAAACGAATTTTCGTAAAACGACTTTAAATCATGAAGCAAGGTCGAGCGGGAGCGCGAAGACCGCTTGGAAAACGCGCGCGGCGTCGAAAGCCGCGCTTCGCTCGTCATCGGACATGAGCAACGAGGAGTAAAGTAATCACCGACAAAATTGGTTGACGAGATAGTCAGATTGGCCGCTGGCCACTTGGCTGCTCGATTGTCCAGACACGCCCTCGGCGAAATGAAATTTGATTTTGTCGGGCAATTTCGCGCCCAAATCAACCACCCCTTACTGAGACAGAGGAAAGAGTGTCTCACGCCCGAATGCTGCTATACCGTTGCGCGAGGTACGAGCAGAGAGAGAGAGAGAGAGAGAGAAAAGAGAGTTAGAGAGAAGCATGGTGTAAATGCAGCCAACTAAAGGGAATGTTAGAAGGAGAAATGGGAGGAAAGAGACTAAGAGTAAGGAAGAGAGAGAAGAGGAGAGCCCCATAACCTTGTTAAGAGCCGCACCCTCGTGGTATTGGCCTCATTGAACGCTTAGAGGCATCTTTCCAAGTGTCGAGTGGTCTCTCAAAAGTTCAAAGGGTAGAAGGTGGGTAAGGGGTTCCGTGTGCATTCGGGGAACAACATTACGAACGATCGTCTTTCGGGCCTGTGAAAACCGTCTTTTACCCTCTCACGTCCCCGATAGGGTATGAATGCCGTGGCACCGCGAGAGGTCCTCATTTTCTCTGTACGATGTCTTAGTGCGAAGAGGGAGAGGGAGAAGAGGAGAGGGGAGAAGGAGGAAGGGAGGGAGGGAGAGAGAGAGAGAGCCGATAATCAACGTTCCCTTTCTCGCGGTCGCGAACTGGAAAAACTCTGTGAAATACTAAGAACGGAGTGGGACAAGGGGACAGAAAGAGAAAGAGAGAGAGAGAGAAGAAAAAATTTCCACGGGGAACAGCCGCGGCGCAAACAATCTTGATTACACGAAAATGTTCGGTGATTCGATTACAGTGAGTGTACTTACGCGAGGAGACGCGCGCGCTTCGCACTATATAGTCCGTGTAATTCAATTTCTTTAAAGTAATTACTTGTTGCTTCTACCCGTGGAAGTTAGTTTCCGGTTGAAAATCAATGGCGCATCCACGCCGGCAGCTTTCTCATTATGCGCTGAAAGCGTCTCTGCGAACGCGATCGATTAAGGTGGCATCCGACTGTCGAGGCAAGAACACGCGACATTTCACGGGACGGTTCGTGTTTCTCCTTCGAGAGCTGTCCGATCGACGGTATACGTGTATCCCAATTTCTCGATATCTCGCGTGTAATCGTTCAACGTCGTGTTTCGTTTCGTTTGGTTTCGTTTTGGCATCGACACGGCAGAAGAAAATAATTTCGAGAACCGTAGAGAGTCGTTAAAGTGCGAGGAGGAGGAACGGTCGGTAAGGTAAACGGTAAAGTCAGAGCCGCCATTGATACGCAGACGTTATGAACGCACGAACACGCGCTGCAGCCTGGAAACCAAGTTTACGGCCTTCTTGCCGACTTCCTTTCGTAAATACCACGTTGTTTCTAATGGAGAAACGGAAAACCAGTACGAAATATCGTAGATAACCGTGCCAAGGACAGAGTGATTTGTGTCGATTATTTGTGGAGTATGACGAGAAGTAGGTACGTGTTGTTTCTCCACGCCATCTTGCCGTTCGGTTTCATATTTAATCTACATTCTAAAACCGGCTAACAACGTCTAACGTTTGTAAATTACGAAATACAGTTGGCCAAAGATACGATCGAGATCATTTTTGTCGGGGTTAATAGAAAAATATTTATCTAATTTTCCTTTCAACAATCCTCACTTGTATTAGAACAGAATATGATATAGTATCGATAGGCGAATTTTTTTATAAAATCGACGTACTAACTGAAACCTTTAAAAAGTCAAAAGGTAAACCGAGTAAACCTGATAAAGTAAAGCAACTATATGACAAGATGAAAAACCAAAGACAGCAACGAGGAAACGCTAGCCTTTATAATATCGTCTAGTCAGCCGAGCAGATATTTTCGACCAGACTTCGTAGAATCGTCCAGTTTCTCAACGAATTTACGGCGCCATCGTTCATTCCATGGTTACTCGGGCGCGACTACTGGCTGGCTAGTCGATCGTGCAACCGTGTATATCTCTAACAAAGAGTAGGTACTTATAATAACAGAAAGATCATTCGATGAAACGATCTCGAAGAAGACTCGTCGAACAAAGTTGTAGCTCTAACGAATCTCTAAGCGCGTTACGAGCTGTTTCCCTTATTTGTCTTTATCCGCGGACGCGGTTGCCATACTCGAGCGAGCGTGCAAAATTCTGCGCTCTTAAAATAACTTGGTACAAAAGAAGCCGTCGTAGAAGACGTAGACGTATCTCAGTCTTTGCCAGGGAAAATGCGCTGCCAGCGTATTCCGTATGAATCGGAGGATCGCAACAGAACCTGAATACATAGTCGCACGCAATCGGACAATGACGTATACGGTATGCTGCTTTCTCTCTCTCTGTAGAGCTGTTTCGCCTACAGTCGTCACACTGCAGGCGGATTTGCATCGGCTACCGGATGTTTACAATCTGCCACTTGACGGCGACCCGCCGCGCTGTCCGTTACGCACATCGCGGCGCGTTTATCGTATAAATTTTTCGAGGTGATTTCAATCGGAACCATCGTTCCTCCGCCACGAGCAACGCGTCTGTTAAAGATTTGGTTCGGTAAAGGTTCAATGTAGACGAACGACTCTTTCTTACGCGCTTCTGCGACTTTTTCGAATTCGTAAGAAATTTATTTCGAGCACGTTTTATTTTCACACGTGCGTAGAGAGATCCGTGCAGAGATGTAAAGAAATCAAGAGAAGACTAGCGATTGGATGACAGAGAAGAGACTCTGCTTGATTCATTCGTCTACACGACTTCGGATTTCATTCCATCCATCTCGATCTCGCGCGCAATTATGATCGTAGCGAATTATTGAACAAAAAATTTACAAATCTTTTCAGCTTCCCACAATACATGTATACGTAATTTTTCAACAATTTTTACCTATCGTAAGCACGACCACCTTTTTGTCTACATCTTCGCATAATCTAACGTCACTGAAACGCTCGTACAAAATTCTCTCGTCTCTGCATAGATCGCGACTGCATTCTCGCGAAGCGATCATCGTGAATCTTTGAGTGAAAAGTCGTCGACGTGAGAAAGAAAAACTCGATCTCGCACGCCCCACCCTGTACACCATCCTACATTTTCGTAATCACGCTGACAGAGCTTTTAGAGTAACGATCGCGGGCGAGGGTTGCGAACGGGTTCAACGAACCCTTGTTTCTGAATTGCGGCGCCATAGCGACCCCTAAATCACGGCTGGCCATGGCGAATCGCCGCTATCGGTACTCTATCTTTCGTACAGGCCATGGAGGCGGGCTGCGTGCACGCATCGCATTTTGCATCCACGCGTGTGTAACCGGTCGCGCGGACATGATACTGTATGTGCGTGCAGTTGCGTGCCTGGCACGGACTGCGGGAGCGGACCACGCACTCTTTTCGATAGTCGCACACCAAAACAAACCCCCGTGAGTCTGCCGGCAGACTCTGTGATCGCCTGTACACGCCTACCCCGTTAGTTTGTCTCCGACTCGTGCTTATCGGTCAAATTTCTCATATCCTTGCGTTCTTCATCCTTGTCGCTTCATTTTCTAGGTGCCTGCGCAACGAATTTCGGATGTTGAAAAATTTGAAATGTACAATGGCGACGTAATTTGAAGTTTCGTTAGAGCAACTCTTTCGGTGGTAGATACACCGAATGAATCGGATGTGGGTGATTGGAACGATCTTTGTCAAGCAGCAGACTTTTATTCGTCTTTCAAGATATTGCGACACGAGCCTGCATCATAGGTACACGTTTGTAATGCCCAAAGAAGGTCGATAATTCGAATAATAATTCAGTTTCCTGCGAGAATGTAGTTTTCTGAGAATTATCGGCGACTGTAACCGGGGAACGATGTAAAACGTATATTTAGAAGCGAAACTGGAATGGCGTAATCGTGGAATGGTACGCTATTTCGGTCGAAGATTAATTCGCCGCAATAACGAGACGATGTGACCTTTCCGATCGGTATTCCTCCTTTTTTTCGTGCTCTTTCCTTTTAGGAGGCACGAACGACGCACGGGGTCGCTTTTAGAACGAGCGAGCACAAGGACTTCGTGCAAGGACGCTGGTTGTGTCGGCCAATTTTTGCGGCGGCGCACGCGAAATTTACGACACGCCGTTGAATATTACACCGAAGGTGAATATTTCACGGGCGGTCCAAGTTCAAAGAAAACGTCGTCACCGGCGCTACGAAACGTCGGCGTATCTTAAATCGGTCGTGAAAGGAGGAAGGTCCGGGGTTTCTGCTCCCCCTCTCGGTTCTCTATATCTGCATTAGAATTTGCCTGCGAAGAGAGTACCTGTGTTTTACGACTTTTCGTGGATCGTTTGGTCGAAGTCGAACGAAAACGGCACACACGGGCGGCGGGTGAACGCGTGTGCGAGGCGGCGCCGCAGTTCGCCGTTGTGTCCTCACCTAGACGCCGACGTAACACGACGACGACGCACAAAGACGACGGGGCCTAGAGAACGCGGCGGCAAAGCTTGAGACCCGATAGACGACGTTAACCGAACAAGAGGGTTGAGAATCAATTAGACGGCGAGTCACCGGAAGCAAGACATGTATGCTTCCTGGCGCGCACGTCATAGCCCATTGTTCCAAGACGAGAGACTTCATCTTCTTGACATACGAGCCACCTGCACCCTCGTTGGGTTTCCTTCGAACTTACTGTGTCTCTGCGCCGACATCGACGACAAAGACGCGAGGAAACGTAGCTGCCACCGACAATATTTACTTTGCTGCTAATCGTGCCGGTGAAACGAGGAACAAGCTGCCTCCAGACACCGATAACGCGCCATCCACACGGTAATTTGAAGAAACAAATAAGAAGATACGAGAAAATGACGGTAATTTGTAGATCGTAGATGATTGGTTCTCGAGAAACCGATGAATCATCGAAAAATCCTCGTAGTGACGCGGTCTTGATATACGATGGAAACTCCGGTCGCCATTGAGGTGCCACGATTTATTTATTAGCGGTCGTGCGGATCCCTTAAACGGTTCGATGACCGAGCGATCGTATCGCCGTTTCTGACAAATTATAAATCGTAACGAGCCGATGAAAGATCTGCGGCGCCTACACGCGGAAGGAGTGGGACGCGTACACGCGTGTTTCAACCGCGAAGAAACGCAAAGCAGCCTCATTAAGATCGAGACACGTGAGCCATAAACGAGTACGCTCCGTTTTACCTACGTCATGTAGGCGTTTTGTTGGGACGCCGCTTCGGAATACGATTTTTTTCTTCATTTCATTCTCGATTTTATTCACAAGACAAGAATAATTGTCTCAAGTGGTCGAAATCTCGCGCGAAAAATTCCTCGTACGTGCCATCTTGATTCTCATTTTTCTTTTTGTATCTCTTCCTTGTGTTTTATTTCTCTCCCTCTCTCTTTCTCAGCGTCGAACTAGATGACGTTTGTCACGAAATAAAGTGCCTCTACGGCGTATCACTCGACAATAACTCGTGGAAAAATCAACCCTTAACGCATGCTCGCGTACGGAGAAGCTGCCCACGCGGCCGCACAAAACAATGGCGCAACGTGAAAGTACAATTATGGTAGCAGCCAAATGCGATTCGCCCACCTGACTGCGTTCCACACCTTGCACGCTTTTAGCCTGTTTGTCGCTTTCAGCCTTTGTTGTTTATCGCCACCGATAGCTATTAACGCACGCCATTATCGACATTTAGCGTTTCCTCGGACACGAATTATTGTAATTTCTTTGTCAATCGATACAACGCGCGAGGGATCTAAGAATATATCTTTTCAATCATTCGAGTGATTTCACTTTTATCAAAATATTTTATCAAAACCATAACCGCACGTATCTACCGACGTGTAAAAAGAAATCTCTGCGTGTATCCATAGCAGTAAGTACCTACCGAATTCTCTCGTCAATTAGTTAAACGCTTCTGTTCGTTCTTCCCCCGGTTCACGACGAGTGCCTCGATTGTTTCGGCCCGCAATTCGAAACGCGTTATCGACGTAGAAGCTGGAATTGTTTCGTACAAACCCGAGGGTTCGATAACGGAGCGGACGTCGCCAGCCGAATTAGAATGGGGACGCGAGAGCGAGAGCGAGAGCGAACGAACGAACGAATGAACGAGAGAGAGAGAGAGAGAGAGAGAGACCAGGACAAAGAAAGAGACACGATAACTATTCTATCACAGATTTCAATATTTTAGGCTCGATCTAGCTTTTCGCGTACTAATTTACTTTCGCAACATCGACTTTTCCGCGGCGGCAGCCATCAATCTCCATTACAGCTTCCGACAGCCATCGCTCTCGGCACACCCCTTCTGCATTCGCCCTTAAGCACGTAATATCGTTACCCATTTTTGCATCCACCGTCGACACGCTTTCACCAACCGTCGTGCATCATCTCTGTCGATGCTTTTTCGCGTGAAACGTTGAAACGTTTGAGAAAGAAAGCGAACAAAATTTGAGAAACGGATAAAGAAGGAGAAGAGGAGGAGAAGAGGTGCGATGACCCCCTTCCCTTGTTAGAAAGTTCGCAGACAGGTTGGTTCGAGCACGACCGGCCCAGGTATCTTTAACTTTCCGTCGACGCGTTCTTCAACGTCCCGAACAAACAATCTTGCCACGCATTGAAATGAAAATCAGTGCAGGCAGTTGCGTCGATCTTCCTCGGCCGATAAAGTAGTTGTACCAGTTTCCTTGAAACCCTCGACTGGTCGCGACAGGTCGAACCGTGAATACCAGACATGCGGCCCCATAACGAATGCCCGTAATTTTATTTGCGCGAGCGTTCGTGACGGTAGAAGGGGAAAAAAGAAATTAATACGTTAAAAAGGACAGCGGAAAAGTAAATGATGATCGAGCGAACCGTTTTAGGAAAAAGGAAGAGCGAACACAGATAAAATGCGATTTATAGACAGGAAGAATCCCTTGCGGAAGGAAACGGATGCAGCGGACACTGACATTCGTTTACCACTTTAGCTGATGGCAAGCAACATACTACCGGGATGAGAGTTCTAATTACAGGAAAATGCAAATACTTGCAACGGAACGGCCAAGTGGTAAACTGGTAATTACAAGTACTAGAAGCTGTTTCTTAGACATTGCATATGGAACTAGGCAACGCGTTATTGCTTCGCCGACCGATATTACCTAGTTTCTTCCTTCCTCCGACAAATGGTCGTCGACGGGATCTCGTAGCATAACTAAATACTTTTTCGTGTGAACAATGACCTTTAAGTGGAGTATTTCTCATTGGAAGAATTTAATGACACCAAGTTAGTTCTCGTTTCATACGTATAAACGTCCGGGTCGTTTACTATCCTTTCACCTCCGTATGCATTAATTAAATTTTACAAAAAGGTAGAATCTCAGAGCGTGAATATCAACAACTCGATCAATCGTCGTCCAATTAAAATATCTTTAAACAAAAAACTGGTGGATAAAAATTCATTCATAAATTAACGCTCGAGAAACGGGTCACATAAATTTACCTTTTTTTCTACGTAATAATTACTTGCGCAACGTTTCTCTCGATGCACGCATGCATACTCTCGACGTCTCTGGTATTAAAATTATAAAACGTATATTACATCTAATAAGTCAATTTCATTTTATACGAGATGAACGCGATTTAAAAGCAAAACCATTCAACCTATAACCGTTTAAAGGAAAAAGAAGAGATTAGTAGATGGCACAATTACAAGTTCATCGAACGGAACTACAGATACAGTTTAGGCAATTTCTTCCCAAGTCATCGTATAACCAAACTGCCTCAGACCCCATTAAGCCGGTTAATCAAAAGGTCCAAGTGGTAAAGATCTCCACGAAATGATCGACGGCGGTTCCACGGCGACGAGAAAGAAATTCTATCATCAATTAGCTTACCTCGTAGGTCTCTGGTATCATGGATTCGTTTCAAATCCTGAATCACGCACGACGTCGTCGGATGAGAAGGTTGAAACGACCGAAGAAAACGCGGACGATGCATAATCCTCGGTTGAAAGAGCTCGAGTCGAGTTCGCAGTCGGCGATCGATCAGGAGACGAGGTCGATGTGTTCACGTTGGTCGAAGGAAAATCGTTCGTATCGATATCGATACGTACGCGAGTATTTTTTGGGGATCCGTGACGCGGCAACGCGATTCTCACGTGTCTCTAACCCGGGCCGCCATCTTGCTCGTCCACCATGCGAAGTGAGATCTCCCCACCACCAGTCGTCGCCCCTCTTCCAACGTTGGCGAAGCGAAGTTTTTGATACGCCAATTGCCGTCGTTTGCCCATGTCTCGGTGAAAAACAAGCCTTCTTTTACGTCGTTACGATCGATTATTATCGACAGATTGCACAGATCGAAGAGCGCATACGCGAGTCTCTCGGTAGACAAATCGATTAATTTCACTTTCCGTTTCGCAATTCCATTCATACGAGCGCACGATTAATGTTCGATTCACGAGAAATAACCGACTCGCTTTCGTAAGTTTATTCGTCGCAAGAGAATCGGCACGAGTAACAGTAAATTCTAAGATAAATATCAAGTACACAGTTTTTACGATTTTCCTGTACCTTCCAATTACGTGCGCTCGATCAATATGATTTCCAAACGGCTAATATACGATGCGGCTTAATAGGTTGGCACGAAATTGTTACGATACATCGTAGAGGTTAAACAGATGGAAAAGTTTCGTATAAACTTGTACTAGAAATTTATCCAGAGTTGCCTATGGAGTAATGTTGTACGATGGTTTTTAGTTTCGTACATCGTCTAAGTAGGTACCGGATAATAGTAACCGATTAAGAGAATTCTTAACCATTAACCAGTAATAATAATAATAATAAGAAAGCAATTGTTATTTCTATAGAAATATATTAAAGCAATAATTCTATTATCAACAGAGCGGCGGGACAAAAGAATTCACGTAATGAATTCTATAATAAATTATTTACATACGATATGAACTTTATACGAACGTTTTCCATCTGTTTAAGCTTCGGAATACGCTGTATCAATTTGGCAGTAAGCTATTCTCCAATATTTTCCCCTCGATCGTCCTTTGACGCCATACACACATAACACATGCGCGGTAAAATATATACACACAGAGAGAAAGACACGAAGTGTAGAGTCGCGCGAATCTCCAATTCAGATAAAAACGATACAGTCGGGGACGAGGACGGTGGTTTCGAGATATACGCCAGGAATCATCACGAGAGCCAAGCCTCGGTCTGTGATAGCTTTCTATAACGCACGAGAAGCGGAACGTCCCGTTCGAGCTAACGCGTGAATTGCAAAACGTTGCATCATTTTAATATCGTGCAGGATGGTTTAGTTTCGCATACGTAGGCCGATGAGTCACGCTGTTCCTCTCGGTACGTTATCACGGTTCGCGCTATGGAGATTTTGGACGTCCGGTACCACGTGGCCCTCGATGGCACAACCTTGGTGATATAGTTCTCTCTATTGCCAATTCGATCGTTCGAACAACTCGAAAGCAAAAGACGAACGGGTATATACGTAGGAAGAAAGAACACGATTTTGTTCGTCTTAGTAAATGACCTTGATATCACGGTAACGACGTATCCTTGAAGAATCAGGGGTCACCGATCAAAGGAACTCTCACCGCTCGTCACTCGGATCGTTTCACCTTGGTGAACCGTTGACGATCGATCGGAAGGCGACGACTCGAGCAGACGGTCTCCGTAGGCGGTGCCACGCACACTACAGACGCGTGGAGAGAATTTCGAACGTTGTACATGTTCCCTCTGCCCTTTTATAAGCACCAATCTGCTTTCATAGAGTCGGGCTATCGAATTTTCTTAGGAACGTCATCGATGACTCGCTATGGGTTCGATAGATCAGAAAATAACAAGTTGACGTAGTTGATTAAACGTGTGTTTAAATACCGCGAATAGAGCAGTAACGCATGAAACACGGTCATCATGAACGATGCGACAAGAATGACGTTTTTATCCTGGAAAGACTTTTTCGGGTGTGTCACGACGCGTACGGTTAGGCGGTAACCAGTGTGACTCGCGCGTTCGAAAATAGAGGCGCCGCTTCGGTGGCGCGCTCGAAGCCGCCGCGGCGTTATCCGTCTTATCGCTCGGGGCATTACGTAAGCCACCATGTCGCCCACGTCTTTCGCAGAAGGGGCTTCGGTGCTTGGTCGACGAACGAAAGCTAAAAGACGAATGGAATAAGCCAGCGAGACCGCGAGCAAGGTATATATCGGAAGACAAAAGTCAAAGAGTACAGGAACAAAACGAAGTAAACAAAAGGAAAAAAAAACGTATGAAACGAGAGGAACGAAACAGTCGGTTATATTCGTGATACACGATCGAGTTTCAAAGGTTTCCACCTCCTCGTGACGAATGGTTGCGTTGTTGGGCGCCAGGGAATTTCGCGGCGCCTTCGAGTCCGCGTTCACGTGAACGCGATTTACTGCGCAGATTCCGAGTCACGCGGTTCTTCATTCGTACCTACGTCGCGCACACGATAACTTTTCTTTCTTTCTGTGTGTCCCGCTACTGCCCTCGGACGTCGAACTTTCCTCATCCCCACTTTTAGCGCGTCTTTAACCTCTTTCCATACGTATGACTTACGTTTTTGGTTCTTTTCCTCCTTTGTATTGTTGTGTCCCGCGACAGGAATTCACGAGGCCGCCACGCCGTAACGAATGCTGCCCGTACTTTCGCTCGGTCTCTCGTCATCTCTCGATCGGTCTGTTTACGACGATCCTTCACCTCGACACGTATTCCTTTCCTCGATGGCTTCGCGCACTTCCAATTATTCCATCGCGTCCCGATTCTTCCGCACGGGTTATCATAGGGTAACCCCGGTCGCTGTCAAATCCGTTGTTACCGGCTGAACAAATTTCCTCGTATACTGCGATTGATCATTCCTTTGTTATCGTCCTCGCGTTTATTCCCACGGGGGTTTCCGCGATATCGCGTTCGTTCCATGTTCATCGCGCACAATACGTCGGTGCGAGATACAATACGACCATACAAAATACTGTCGATTCTCACCGATTCGTCGATTGGCGCGCTTCTCTCGTGGTCGTG
The DNA here is from genome assembly GCF_910591885.1 of Bombus terrestris. Classification (NCBI taxonomy): domain Eukaryota; kingdom Metazoa; phylum Arthropoda; class Insecta; order Hymenoptera; family Apidae; genus Bombus; species Bombus terrestris. The sequence goes on from NC_063275.1 coordinate 12,988,534, forward strand.
AAACGAGCAAACATACCGGTCGAGCGGACACGTTCCGTTCGCGTGTCGCCTCTCGCTGGTGTGTCACTGTATCGACGATCCTCCGTTGTGCGTGTCCCCCGTCACTGTCAATTTTCTGCGACTCGGCTCTGGATCGTGACGAAAGACGTCCCGAACGCGACAAACAACTCGGTCGTGTACGAGAAAGTGCGCGTAACGCACGAGCGTCGCGAAGCTGTCGTCCGTGTATGTGTGAGAAAACATGTACTGACTCGCGTGCGCAGAAGCAAAGCGCACACGCGAGAGACGCAGTTTAAGCCTAAGGAGAGAGCGGCGGCGGTGGCGGCGGTTCTCTGGCTCTCGTATACTACACACTGGGTGGCCCGGGTTAGCGTACGACGCAGTTAAAATGGCCGCGAGTATGTTGTTTTCTCTCTCTTCGTTCGTCGTGCTCTCCCGTCTCGTCTTTTTTCCTTTTCCTCTTGACGGCGAGATTCGTTGACACACGCGCTGCGACAGCGGTGGCATCATCTCCGAGGATTACTGCGTTGCGTGACCGCGCGTCGTACGACGGCCGTATGCGTGAAATCGGGAACGTGGCTGCGACATTAGTATTTTGTTGTCGTTGTCGACGTCGTGGTTGGCGGCGGAAGAAAGACATCGCGAAATCGGATAAACACCCCGATTCACGATGACACTCGCAGCAGCAGGCGCGCGCGAAGATCCGCGTGGGACTGTGCGCGCTAGCGTGAGTCCGACGCTGTGCACGTCGACACAACACACCGAACAAGATGCGACGCAAGAACGAACAGCGCCACGCTCGGCCGTCGCCGGAACTGCGAGGGTAAATAGCGCCCTGTTAAGGAGGGGAGGCAACGGGTGGGGTGGGGGTACTGGGGGAGCAGGGAGTCTCGCGTACCGAGCAGTGTACGGCCACGACGAAAGCAGAGGGAGGGGGGTGGGCGAGGGGAACGGCGGTGACGGGCAAGGGAAGAAGAAATCGAGGGATAGAGACGGAGAGAAAGAGAGAAATAGAGCAGAGAGGTGGAGGGAGGAAGGGAGACATCTCAAGAGTGCGTCGGGCCAAGTGCGCGAGTGTCGTCACATCCGGTATTCGGGGTGGCGCTGTACTGGTCCGCTTCTGTGTATGCGTGCGCGATAAAAGCCCAATGTATACGCACGCTACACGCACGCTACATTTGTGTATGTGTATGCGTGCGTGCGTGCGTGCGTACGAGAACGCACGGGGTGGAGCGAGAACAGCGTAACGTGACACAACATCGGTCCGTGCATCGTGTACACGGAAAATTATGTAGCACAGGTCGCTGGGATTCTACCGATATGGGCTGTCACGTGAGACGAGCATATGCCTCGTTTGGCCTCTTGAAAAATTCATTGCCCCTGCTGCTTCTGTTATCGCGCGGCGAACTTTAATGCACTTGGATGGTCATCGGTATACTACGAACGATGCGATTCCGATTGCCAAGCGTCCGTGAATCAGGCCCGGTCGGTAAACGAGCGCGCGCGCACGCGTGCCATGGAACGGATACGAGTGCAACGAATTCCACGCTATGCGGAAAATCATATTTTCTATGCCGCCGGTACTGTTACGTTGTTACGCGTGGACCTCTCGTTTCCGCTGCTCGAATACTCGGCATACTGAGTGCCGTGTACCACGCTGTCATTAACGATTCAACTATGAAATGCGCGCGATGTTACGAAACTACTATCTGTTTCATTAACCCAGTCATCTGTAATTCACGCCTGGAAGAAGCAATAACCGATCTTCCGAAAATATGCCTGACATTATACGCCTTAAAACGTAGTAACGCGATATTGGCTCAATTAGAGACAATAACTGGCGAAGAATAGCGCACGGTCGTTCTAAAAGTAGCGCAAACATCGAGCGTCAAACGATATGCTCCCGATTAAACCGGGATAAATCCCGCAAGATACATAGATATGGTTTCGCGTAGAGGAACATTGTAGAGAAACGCCTTCGCTCAGTACGTCCCTGATTGTTACGGAATAGAGACGCGGCAGAAATAGCACCGTTCGTCGACATTCCTTATAATCCAAGCGTCTGAACGCAGGGACACACAGAGAGATTGTGTAGGACACGATGCGCGCCAACGACGACGATTCGTTCCGCGTGTACGTCTTCGCGCGTCACTATACTTTCCGCTGTGTGTAAGTACATCGTCGCACGGAAATCCGCCGCCTGTGTAACATCGTCACCCGTATATGTGCCGCTTGGTACATTCGGTTTTCTAGAAACTACCGCACCAACACACTCGTATCAGCCAATTAGATTTGTTCGTGGCCTCTGAACTGGCAGTTGTGAGAACACGCGACTCGTTGAAAGCTTTCTTCCTCGTCATGCGAACGACAAAGAGCCTCGCGCTCGCGGCTCGCGTAACGTCGTCTACGATACTGTTTTCGGTCCCTTTGTTTCATCGCTGACACCGAACTGTCAATATATCGCGAAACTCGCGATAATGTATCGCGATCACGCTCAAATCCATACACTTACGTGAAACCGATTACGTTTCGACTCGAACTCTAATTTCTGCCGTATCACCTTTTATCTCGATCTCCCGTTTCCACGCCAGCGTTGCCCAGCACTTACTATATACATCTATTTTCCTATTTTAATCGTAATCACTGTTCGCCAAACAACAAGAGTAGGCTCCGTGATCTTAACTTTAACTACGCAAACTTTCGTGGAACGCTAACCACGCGAATGGAGTATCACCGGCTGATTGACATAAAGACGAAAACCCGACGAACGTTTTGTTGTGTTATCGTTCGACACTGTCGAGGAACGACCTCGAACGGCCCGACATATATCCATATACACGTACTTTACCTGCATGCACGTACAACAGCCGCCCACAGAGAAACGTACACGGGCACATGTTTAAGAGTCACGTGGCGGTTGACGTCGCGACGATGCAGCATTTCATTCACGACGATCGATTTCATTAGCGAAACGTCGACGTTCCGCCTCGGCGAAACCTTTGAATCGACCGACGACGTTCGCGTATCACGAAATAATTTTCCACCGACATATTGATTTATCTGGTCGTGTTCGTTTCAACCGATCATCGGCTACCGATGACGTGCGTCGATAACGAGCCACTGACGTTTCGCTCAGAGACGAAAAGCTGCGCGCGTATCATGGCTATCATTTTCCTGTTGCGTTTCTCCGCGTTTATTCTCGCCCTCATCGTCGTCGTCGTAGTCGTCGATGAACGTCCCTCGGATCTTGTTTCTACGTAGATAGGTCACGTGACACATGTGACATCTATGTTGCAGTTTCTTCACGTGTTGCCGAACGTCACGCGTCGTTGCTACCGATTGTCGACCGACTATCTTTCGAACCTGAACAAACGCGCGCAGTGACGAGAGAGAGGGAGAGAAAGAGAGAGACAGGTAGAAAGAAGGTTGCGAAGGTAGCGCAAACAAGAAGAAAATGAGATTCATTGATGATGCATCGTGCACGCAAACGCTATATAACAAGGTACCCACGACAATGGAAAATAATAAGGAACGTTTGAGTGACAAGCACCGTTTCATGTTAATTAATTCCACGACGCTATCAGGTTCGTATCGCTGTCGACTTTCAACCGTGGAACGTTCGCGATTTACGAGCAATCGGCTCGAGAGTTACGTTAGAGACGCTTCCGTGTTTTTCACGATTCGAACGTACTCTGGTGCACAAATATTTACTTCGAGCTACACGCAACTGCGCTATTATATCTTCATTGCATAAAATATTACGTTGTTCCTTTTCGCCAACGGTAGACGAAAGGAATCGGCTTCTTCGAGTAGAGTTCTTTGAAATCGTCTCGATGGAAATTTTCTATCAACCGCACGAGTCTGATCGTGGTATTAAAACTCGCGTGACAGATAGCAATTTTGTGTCCATTACGCGATTGAACGTTAAATTGGCATCGAGTAGGAAGCAATAAAACCAGATACGTATGACGCGTTATCAATGCGACGAATAAATCGCGTAAACGTGTCCCTGCCCGTTTACTGCGCCTCCCAAGTCTGAATATGATATACTTTTAATTTTCGTTTACGACATCTCTTATCGATCGAAAGCACGGTGAAATCTTTGCCAGAAAACATACAGGAACATATGCACGTTATCATATGGAAAATTAAACCGTTTATTTTATTCCCCGGGGTCGTCGAAAAAGTGACGCTCAAAGAAGAAGATGAACAGTGGAACGAGAGATAGTGACGCGCGGATCAACGAGGTCTGAGACGTCAGACGAGGATCCGACGATTGCTCGTCGGAACTTTCGCGTAAACATGCTTTGAGATTACTTCCCTAACACTATCGAGGGAATTATCAATTAGAATTAATTAGCAATTAAGCCAGCCGGCGGACCAACTTGCCACGAGTTACCTCGTGCTACTTGCCTCGACGACGCTGCAAAGAGAGAGAAGGAGAGAAAGGGAGAGAGGGACTTTAGAGGAGTCGTCGGCACGGATCAACCCGGCAGCGCTCTCATTCAACTGGATTTTGCCTCGAGATTCGCTTAAGCACTCCTTACAATAATCGCTGAGAAATTGTCTGACGATACTCCCGGTTCTCCCTTTAACGAACCGTGAATACCAGCGCGACCGATCGATAGTGCGGCACATTTGAAAAATTATAACGGAAACAGAGCGATCCGCGCGAAAATCAGTCAGAAAGAGAGGAAAAAGAGGAGAATGTAATCTTGCATGACCTTTAACACGTAATTAATAACGCGATATTCGGTACGATGGCATTAGAAGTTTCTTTGTTTCGAAGCTGGCTGCAGATCTACGAATCGTCGTTTGACAAAAAGCTAAAATAGAGCAATTCACGATCGATCAAATTCCCATTGAATGGATCAAGGTAAAGTTCGCGCGAGATCGTCCGGTATTCGTCGCACAAGCATTCGAGTCATAATTTCTCATAGTGCAAAGAACCGGTTCCTACGTAGGCAGTACGAGTGACTCACGAATTTTCTCAAGATTCCACCACCGCGGACATGTTCGTAAGAACGATTTCATAGACTCGATGAACAAGCGATTCGCGGTACTACGTTCTTGTTGCCTGCTGACTGAGAAAACGGAAACCAATATCCCTGATTTGCGTACAATAAGGTCGTACGCTATAGCGGACGATGATGATTATGTATGATGACGTAATCGTCACTTCAGAGTCTCGTCATTCTAATGAATGATGACGAAGATGAGGGCAATTTCCAAAGAGCAACATGATTCACAAATTTTCGAGTGAGCTATTATCAATCGACGATAATAGCAGGCGTCTAGAGCACGATGATAGAACGAGTCTCGCGTAGGTGGAATTTTCATTCGCGAACTCTCGTGAATCATACTATAGCGGCAGTGTATAAACGAATTGATAGTGTCGCGCTGACGTTCGTTTCTTATCTGCCAGATATATACCTCTTTCCTATTGTCGCGCAAACATTCCGTGATTCGAGGAACCATATACTTGTATGTCCCTTGATTATTAACAAATAGATCCTAGAACTTAGTAAGCAGTAAGAACGCGGTAGTTTCCGATGAAAACGATAAAAAGGGGAAAAGAAAAAGACGAAAAAAGGAAAACGTGGAGAGGAATGAATAAAACGTTTCCGGCGAGAAGAGAGGAAGACTTTGAGAAAGAGCGAGAACACGCGAACAACAAGGAGAAAGAGGTCTTGAACTTGCTGCGAAGTCCCAAGAGGAAACTATTACTGCGCGCGGCGGTTATTCAAAGTGGGGTGGCACGATGGTGGCGATGGACTCTCGGTTCTCAGTGACACGAAGAAAGAAACACAAGCGGACGAAGAAAAGTCATGAACGGACGGAGAAGCAACGGAGGACGCCGGGGACACCCGGGCAAAGAAAGAGCGAGAGAGGAAAGGGAGAGAGTATTTTTAGCGGTTACACATTGTTGTTGACTGCTTCTGGCGACATTGAACCGCGGGCTCGCGAGAGAGAGCAGCCTGTAAAGTAACGCAGCGGTGGCCTGCGCGCACGCTCCGCACGCACACGCGTGCTCCTCGCGAAAACATCTTTCGTGGGGTCGCAAAATATCTACTGGACCCGTGTACCACTAGCGCGCGCAAAATTACAAGAGTTTCATACTTCGTCTAGACGTCTTTGTTCAAATTTCACGTTTAGAACTACTTCAGTTCTCATTTATATATCTATATTTCATTTTGTTATCATATTATAATAACAATTCATCGTATGGATCGATTTGAAAGAGATTTGTTTTCTTGTTTGATACAAAAAAAGTTAGACACCGATGCAACTTAAAAATATCTAAAACGTGGGAAGAATTGCTTTGTTCTCAACCATCGAGTTAAGACTCGTCAAACGTTTCTCTTATTACTTTATAACAAATACTACAAAAATAGAATTCATTTTCCTCGTCTCTTGAAAAATAGCTTTATCACAATCGCGTCATTGTTCTTTCGCTATGGCGACACGACGAACGTACTCCTTTCGCTCTCCATTTCGTGGCAGCTGCACGAATCTAAAATCCATTAGAAACGCAATGTATGTTTGTTATCGAATCGATATCGACGTATCGTGTAATTTTGGCTCGATTCTCTATTGCGTTTTCCGAGCTCCTAACCAGACTGACCTTACACGATACGTTTCACGCAGCTTGGCGAGCCACGACCGTTTCCTCAGATAACGAATTCATTCACAAGCAGTGGCCACGATTCAAGCCGGCCCGTACTGGTTAACGAATCCGGCATGCGCTCTGAAATTCAACCGAAAGCTACGCGATAACCAGCCAACGCGACGAGGGAATGCAAGGCAAACGCTCCGGTTTTAAATTTTGTTCGTGAAAGGACAAGGAAAGTGTTCGTGTTGTCACAGGGTCTCGTTTCGCGTTTGCTCTTTGGTTTCCACTCGTAACGCTTCGATTGACGAGCTCGGGACGCATGAGTCAGGATCCCTAACGCGTTATTGGAATTTTTCCGAATCATCGGGCAAACGCGCGGTATTTTCTGCGCGAATTCTTTCCTCGCGAATCAACGCGCGCACGCGTCTCTCCCTTTTTCACTTTTCTTTTTCCGATCGGGAAAGTTGGGCGCGAGAGAATTTCCTTTGTCGAGCGTCAAAGTCGCGACATGGGGTAAAAATTCCCCTCTCGCCCAATCTTTATTCTATTCTCGAGCACAATGCGTATTATCCGCGTATCATCGGCAAACTCTGACGTGTCTCTGATTTGTTTCTCTTTCCAGTAGTTCAAAGTTGTTGAATTTTAGTCGACCGTCAATCGGAAGTTACTCGAGACGCGAAAGAAACAGAGCGATAAAGATCTGCAACTTCACATGCTCCAAACGTATCGTGCGTTTCTGCACGGAAAAATATCCGTGATTCGTGCTGTTATTCTCTGTGTCTGGTTTTCACTCGTATCCCTTTACCCTGGCAATGTATACTATAGGCGTAACGGGTATGCAAAAGATAACAGCACGTAAAAGAGGGAATATCACAGGGACGAGAAAAAAGCTGAAGATAGATAGGAATAAGGAATATCAAGGTGGGGAAAAGTGAGAGATTGGCAGCGATGCATCCAAAAATGATGCAAAACTCACGCGCATAGTTCACACGCAAACATTTTCAAATTACTCGACCGCGTTTCAGCTTTCAGTGTAAAACAGATTCTACACGACGTGTAACGCGGTTAAATGAATTGCTCTCGTGATGCAAGCCGTTGCGGTTAACAGAGGTATTCGCTAAGATAGGTGCAAATATTGAATGGATTATCAGCGAATAATAAGAGTCGCACGAAACGCGTTCAAACCGCTCTCGTACGATATCGTGCAGGCGTTTACGTGTATGCGTTCGTACACGCGTCATTCAAACGGTAATAAAATATTCCAAGAATGAAGGATATATTGCTATAGTAATAACACGTGTGAATGGTTACTCACGCCATACGCGCCGCTTCGGTGTATACACGATCTCGTTGCTTAGATAAACTTACCTGCAACAGAACGAAAAAGTCATTCATTAGCGGTCGAGCAGGGAGGACGATTAATGGTGTGCGAGCACACGCGTTATATTTTTAGCAAATCGGTGAATTTCTCGCGTTTCAGCCTTGCAATTAGCTCGTTAGTGTCGTGACCTCAGGTAACAGGAACGCGTGCACCATCGGCGACCTACATCGCGTTCTTAAATCGCTCGATTTACCCGATCTTGATCGCGACCGGGTCAGGGATATAAATACGTACTCGTTGAACGTTACCGCTTCATCGTATCCTCTGAGAGAAGAAGAAGGCCATTGGTAACGCGACACGATTTATTACGACGGGTGAGGCTAGTCCTGACGCCATCGAGGAGCAGACTTCTCCATCGCATTATCAGCGAGCCGGTTATTTGTACAGTTTTCTTTCGTACATAGACGTCCGCATTCGCGAAAAGTGTCGATTTGGCAGAGGGCACCGTTGGCATGGCCCTCGTTGGAACGGGCCGCGCCAGATTGTCGCGATCAGGACAATGATCTCTGGGCTCGCTGGCTGCTACCCCAACCTAACACCCGAAGATCTTTCTGTCGATCCTACAAAAGCGTCACGAAACGCGTACGGTGCCGCACCACCTGGACCTTGAATTCATCTTAGCCCGCTCGGCTCTCTCTCTCTCTCTCTTCATCCCCATGCTGTTTTCTTTTCTTCTCTCTGTCATTCGTGCCACATGCACGCGCATACACAAACAAGCGTTTGGCTCAGGGTGCTCCGCCTAAAGGGACCCGCATCTGCCACCTTGTGCCGCCGCGTGTTTCGCCGGTATCTTGACTGGGGCGATAATTGCTCGCCCATCGTCGCGATCCTCATTGCGATTTATCCTCGTCAGTCTTTTGAAAAGTCGTTGATTTCAGTCACGTGAACCGCCGGTTAATTAAATGTCTGCCAAAAAAAATAACTAAAAAAGTGAAAACATCGTGGTCGTGCGAACACCGACAGGTAGAAAGCACACGAGAGATACGGTGTGCATAGCGAAATACGTTCTCGATGGACGTTCTCGATGGTGTGTTCCAGCACGGGGGGGAGGGTGGCAGGTGGTGGGCCAGGGTATTCAAGAATCCTCGAGACTCGAGAAACGTTTACGGGCGGCACGTTCGGTGTGCGTAACAGCTTGTAATTTATCTCTCTACTAGCATGGAAAATGAATAGGTATTTGTCGGATAAGGAATATCGTTGTCTGTATCGGCAAAGACGTCGACGCCAAGTTTGTGTCGCGAAACACAGAGAAATAACTCGAGTGAAAGACACCATGCACCTAACGCGACATATTGTACGAGCATTGCGTAAATCCCAACTCTTAACATAGTTTCAAAATATCTGGTGCAAGAGAGGTGTAATCGCGTAGGTGGTTTGGCGGGAAACCACGGATTAATTTAAAACCGGCGGAAAAGAAGAGAAAGAATGAGGAGGATCGTAAACGAACGAGCAGCTTAACGTCGAGTGCTTCTAGGTGGTTGAAGGTGGTGAAATGAGCGAGGGATGGGCGAGGACGAGTGCACGGAGAAGAGAACGGGGATGAGGAGGAGAAAGAGACGGCGAAAAAGGTAAAGAAAAAGGAGAAAAGGATAAGACAGGATAAAAGAGAAAAAGAGAGGCGAAAAAAAGGAAAGGCGAAGGCAGGGAGGCTTAAGCAGGGGGCAGCAGGTGATGCACCAGGTGGAGGACGACGGCGCGTGCGCCGTTTTGCCCCCCGCCTTCCGGTCACGTGCCTGAGCCTCAACCCCTCGCCCCCACCCAACCATCTCTTCGTAGAATTCTCTTTCGTCTCCACTCTACAGAGAACTTATAACTCGGCACTTTAGACACCTTAATACGTCGATTCTTTCGGTCATTAATTGACCAACTTTATCGTAACCATACTCTTTCTTACCGTAACTGTCATTCGCCAAAAGAACAATGTGAAAAGCGGCGTTTTTCGAGAGAAGAGAATAGTTCTTTTTCAAAATAAATAGAAGGGTAAACGTGTTGGCGAAAGAACGAAATTATTAGTACGGTTAATAGTGGACAACCTAAAGACGCCAATCTCGCTTTACTACGCGTGCTTTGAAATACCTTTTGTTTCTCTTCCTTCCGAGAGTTGGCGAAACCGACAGATGTCAGAGAAACAGAGACAGAAAGCAGAGAAAGGTGTAGCGACAGTGTAGCAGCACCGCTACTCCTAACAATCCTCCGTCCATTATCTTTTGTATTTATTTCACCAAACTTTTATTGCTTGTTCTTATCCGTCCGTCTCTTTTGCCCCGTTCTTTCTTTGGGTTCGACCGCGAAGGCACGAAGGGCGAACGAACGGACAGGAAGTCAGATAACCATCGACCCTAGCCGCCTGCCGCCTTCAAGAACCGAGTGCTCTGTTTCAGAGATCCCTTGCTCTTCGGGAATTCTCGCCACTTACCGATTCGTCTTCACCGGTGAAAAAATATTTGTCGGGTGCAACGGTAAAAATACGCCACGACGACGGCCACCAATGACGCCGAATGTAGATGATACCGGAAGGAGCAACACTACCATGAATTTTCCTTTCTTTGAAAACAAACACGGCGAAAAAGTAAAACAAACCAGGCAGAAGGAACGAGGGCAGACTAGTGGATGCCAGAGTTAAGATTATGCAATCCTTTAAAAGATAAACTAGTAGAAACAGGATCTGCGGCCGATGGTTTTATCTTGGTCCACGGAACCACGCGTGAGCCACCGAAAATTCGTGGAATGCTTAGAGCTGCAACTGCTGGACGAACGTGCGCTACACGCCGAGCACAATGATACAACGCGCGTCTGTATCGGATGCTTGAATCTTTTTGTGCTTAGCTCGTGTCTAGCCGGCGAAAGATAATACTGTTTCGAGATAGAGTCTTTCGAGATAGAACGACGACGACTGATGCGCGTCGTTGTCCTTACGATCGTTACGTCATGTAGATCCTTGGAAGTCACCCGAGCGTATGTTTTACCGACGCGCTTAGTTTCTTCGATCCGTCCACCTTCCGGTAGAACGTAGAAACGTATCTCGGTATAATCGAAGATTCTGGAAAAAAAAGGCGAATCCAATTGAACGCCCCAGCGGGGGTTTTCGCGGTGCATCTGTTTCGCTGGGACGCAACAGCGTTATTTTTTCCAAGGGGGTCGATAGGTCGAAAGTATTCCGAAAGAAGCCAACTCACCTTCTCGTGGCTTCTCGGTAAATATACTCGGCTCGTACGTGGCCGTGTGCATCTGTGTGCCCGGTGCATGGCCACGTGCCACGTGCGTGTCAGCTGCAATACGACGAGGAGTTTGGGTTCTTCTCGATCCCGCGTGTGCACGCGTAAAGGAAGCTGTCTATGGTCGGCCCTCCTTTGGCGATTTTATCGACGGGCCGAGACACCGGCGCACAACCCGCGACCAACGAGCTCCGGCCTCTGCACAGACCGAGAAGGAGAAAGGAAACGAAGAAGAAAAGAAAGGAAGAGAAAAAGCCGACACCACGATCCACGACTACGTAACGTAGGTCGAAGAGAAGAAAGGGCGGAAGAGGGTTCAGGAAACCGCGCGTATAGGAAAGCAGATATACACACGGCACAGTCCTGGCTACCTGCGCGGTCTACTCTAAATTTTTCGATCCCACCACCCAGTGGCGGGTAGCACCCCGCAGCGGAACACGCGCGGGGATGGAGGCGATCCAGCAAGAAAAAGGTGTACAATGCTACGAAATCACTTCATCGAAAGCCTCGGCAGATGCTACCACGAGGTGTGCACGTTGTGTTGTGCAGGCTCGGAGAAAGGGAACGAGCGCCGTGCATCTCCTGCCTCTCTTTTTTACTCTCTTTCGTCCTTCCCCTCTCTTTCCGTGGCACACGCTTGCGGCTGGAAACCGGGGAAAAAATGCATTAATTTCCCTGCGCTGATAGACCCAAACAGATGTCCACCGGGAGAGGGACACGATTCACCTTCTGTGCCGCACGTGCCACTTTCTTTCGATACTTTCCGCTCCGACCAAGATATACGCCTCGTAAGCTCGAGGTAAGTATACGTAAGTGGGTATATCGTGATCTTACGTAACACGAAATGTCCGATGGTACGACGCAGAAGACCTCAGGATACGCCTGGAGAATGTTAATCTTCGTTTAATCGAGCCCTGCTTCTGGGACCAAGACTGGTTTGAAAACTGCTCGCCAGGGTTGGCGGATTACCACGACGCACAATGGTCTCATTAAAATAGGAATGCAGTTCCTATGACACAAAGTACGTGGCCGGTTACTAACGCGATAAGGACAACCATGCCCGAAATCGTCGTCGATGATACGTGATTCGCGTTCGATCGATCTCGTTTAAGCGTAAAGTGCCATTTCACGCAGGAAGCAACTGTCGGTTTACTACGCGTGCAATTATCATTTTATTCTCGTTTCACTACGATCTCGGGTGAACAGCTGTCAGTTTCGCTTGCGCGACGCGATCGATCGATCGATCGCGCGATATCCATGAGTTTCGCAATGAAATAACTGTTAAGGAAAGTGCAAGCGAATCTAGGCGCACGTACTTTTGTAATGGTCAATGGGCATCGTTAAATGCGATCAGAGTGTTTACGCTTCGAGCTTCGATAAGCGTGACATATGTTCCCCAAAGAGAATAAATTACGGCGAGGGTAAATGAAAACCCACTTATGAATCGTAATACCCCAACCTGTGCCTTAGATGTTTGTTAAAATTATCATCGATCGAAAGATTTCTGAATAAACAAACGCTTCATTTTTCATTCGACAACTGCACCATACGAGGTAATCTTTGTGCGACACGGTGCAAGATGCATTTTACGATGCTCTACTGATAGAATGAGTTGCGAACGTACAAGTGCCATGTTTTCACAATGACAACCTCCGATCGAGCGATTTGAAAGGAAGAATGAAAGGACAAGCTCCTCGGAGCGACTACACGATATAAAATAATCTTCGGATAATCTTCATCGACCAAAAGCAATCTCTAAGAGAACAAGGGCTCTATTTTCCAGAAGCAACTGCCAATTGTTGAACTTGAAAACTCCGCCCAAAATTCTTTTGTTCACTTTCTGCATTAAGCGAAACGACGATCGATTTTCCCCAAATAGAATGCTTTTCCATAAAATCCATATTTACAGATCCCAGCTGTACAAACGATCGGAATCGCTGTACTCTTACGATGAAAGCTGACCTGCAGGTTGGACGAAGCCGACCCCTGGCTGTTGCGCGTCGTCGTTTGCACGAAATAATGTCCGGATCCCCCTGACTGTGGAGAAAGGGTTTAGGACCGCGACGTCTGTTTCGCTTGAATTATATACATGTGCGTATCGAGGAAGAAGAAGGAACGGCGACGGAGGGCCGAAGCGAGGCAGATTCGAGTAAAAATCTACGGTGGAAGGGCAACACGAGGGGAGGGAGAGGAGGAGGTCGAGGGCCTAAAGGAAACACATGCCAGGAAGGCTCGTGCCACGACGATCTAAGCCGTATCTCGTGAGGTTGCAGCTGCCCTGCACCACCGCCGCAAATTGCCTCTCCCTCCCCCCTTAAGCCCCTTTCCCGACCCCTCCTCTTTCACCAGCACCCTTGTTGGCTCTGCACGATAGTCGGGGCACGAAGTCGAAGAACTTGGAATAGAGGGGTCTGGCTTCTTTAAAGCGAGCCGGCGAACCAACGAATTGTACGTTCATATTTACGAACACACAGGGCCAAAACTTATTCTTTTTCTTCTTCTCCTTCTTCTTCTTCTTCTTCTTTCGCTTTCCATCTAACTCTGGGTTCTGTGACTCGAAACTTTCCGTGCCACTGTGGGGCCCCGGATGCGCGTCGAGATATAGCGAGACGAAGCGCTCGGGTGCCACCGTCGCGTCGTCTCGCGAAAGTGGGGACGAGGCCGCTTCGAGGAAGGGTACGAGAGAGGGGCCCATTGGGTCCTGGCGCGGCGTGCTTCGCACCTGGAGCCTCACAAAGTACGCAGAAACGTTGGCTCGTGTTCGATCCCGTCGATGTGGAAGGACACGCGGCTCCGGCAAGCGTGAAAGTTCTAAAGTTACGAGTGTAAGATGGTGATTAGGAGATTATCGGCGTGATAACGCTCATTCTGACAGACTCTAATGTCTTTCTTAAATATGATAATATGTATTAAAAGAAGGAAGAAATTATTAATGTATTCCTAATGGCGAAGCGAAGCGAGAGCTAATGAATGAGGAGATAGCAAGAAGCCAGACCAGTGACGAAACGAAATATTCATGAAATCAGTCTGTTTGGCTAGAAAATCAATTAAGGGTACCACACGTATGGTGCGCAACGAGGACCCCGTGGCGTTGATATATTTTGGCAACAGGGCAACAAATTCGATGGGTGGGAAGGAGAAAGAAAACGTGAGAGAGCAAGAGAGGCCCCAGCGGGCCACGGCTGGCTGGACAAATTCGATCGTTGTCGGCAGTTTGACGGCTATTGGGCAGAGAGATATATTCAGTTACCAGGTTTAACACGAGACGCGCGTCGTAACACGATAACTGGTCGCTCTTTCGTGTTCCCCTAAGAGGCCACAGCGGCGAGGAGCGCTAACGACGACTCTTTCGTATGATCAAATTTTCGACTATCGAATATTCATCGACCAACGGAAAGAGGGGACCCAGGACGGTTCCTTTTGTACGGATCAAGTCGACGAATTTTGTGTCCTCTCTTTCCCTGTGTCAGCCACGGTGCCACGAACAAATCACACAGGCACACCGCTCCGAGATTGGAGCCGCTTTATATTGGTCTAGGCGGTTCACCTGCTAATCGAACTCGGAATATTTTAACGAAATTCAATGGGAGGACGATCGCGATAACGTCGAACAATGCACACTCGAGTCTCGAGGTGTCCTAGAAACCGAACTTAAGCCTCGAAGTTTACCCGATCGCCTTTATTCCTCAGAACTCTTCTCTCTATCTACGGGAATGGCTCTCGAAGAGTACTTTACGCCTGCTGTTCGCCCTTCTTACAGGATCGTCGGCCGTCGTGAGCGAGCAGGAGGCGTACTGTACCACCCTAATCTTTCTTTCTGTCGCCTTTTTCCTTTCTTTCTTTCGCTTTGGTGTCTGAACGGTGGTAGAAGTAGCCGCGGGTTATTGCCGGGCCGATGTCATTTTCTCTCGTTGGCGAAAGGCTTGAGGGAGAAAAGCGGGTGGCAGGAAGAGGCGAAGGAAGGCTAGAAGTGACTGCGGAGAAACACTTAGTCGGTGACGCGTTTAATGTACGTCAAAGGGCTGTCGTTGTCGTCATCGGGGCTTCTAGTACTTCGTCGCTATTTAACGTTGTCCCTGCCGTTCAAGATGCCCTGAACGAGATAACCGATGAAAAACGCCGGCCTTAACAGCCGAGAAGACTCGACGGAACGTCATCGACCCCCGATCCCCCTCCCCCTCCGCAACCCCTTTTCTTGGTCGTACAGAGACAGTAGGGTAAAAGGACACGGGCGGCGCAGCAGGATTAAAAGGATCGGCAATGGACGCTGTCGCGATGGTCCTTTGACCACCCTCGACGTATTTAAACGAGCCATCGACCCGGCGTGCGTCTGTGTTCCGTTGGCGGAACGTGTATACGCGCACCCTCCTGTCCGAACACGTTCTGACGGCTGCTCTTTCCTCTCGACTATATACGCGCCTATACCACACATATTCACGAGTACATCCGTCGAGCGAGGATTGGTTTTCAAGTCGCAAGAAGAAAAGGATACGTGTCCTTCGAAACACATACTGCCAGATAAAGTAGAATTGCGTAACTCCGCACGAAGGGGATATGTTCGTCAAAAAATAAGGTCGCGCATCTTTGAATCTTTTCAAATGCATTGCCGGGATACGCGTATCCGAGCGTCTCTCGAGCCGGCTCCTTCTGTACCAGATATTTCCGCCCTGACTATTTTACCCTGGATTGCTCCGGTTCCGTGAACACGTAGTTTCATGCAACTTTATGCGCATTGCTCGGTTATATTTATGTCATGATTCGCGCTTTGCATGTCCGCGGAAGCGAATGGATGCAGCGCAACGAGCTCGCCTCTTGTATTAAACCGCTAACAAAGAACAGCTTTATTAGGAATGCTAACGCGTTCTTTCTTCCTTCTCACTCTTCATCTCTCTCTTCATCTCCTCTTTCTATTCTCATGCTCGTCATTAGCGACTTATTAACCTGCGTATTAATGCCCGGCATTTAAAGCAATCAAGCGTGCTCCGTTTCAAAAGAACGATCCACTTTGCTGGATGGACAGTTTCCTGGGATAAATTACCATCTGTCAATTTCCTCGGAGACGGTTTCGAGGAATTAACGCGAGGATTTACTCGCTGGCGCCTCTGGACGGGAATCTGTTGCCAGAATCTGCTCTTTTATTCGCCTCGATGAGACGGCGCAACGAAATATCCACTCGAGAAGGAATTGTTCGGGCGAAAGAGACACGGTGGCTGCACGAATTTCTCTCTTTCGCCACAGTATCCATCCCCGTGAAACGCTACCGCGCCGGAGGTGAACGGAGAAAATCGGAAGCGTTGCCGCGAGAACGCCCTTCGAAATGGTCGTTACCGGGGCCCTGCTGATTATCTAAGGGCGGACGTCATTTCCGCGTGGGCGTATGCCTTCGGGGGTCGAAGGGAGCACGCGGGTCCCCGCGCACACCCCCTTTCTGCTATTTCAGGATTAGACTCGTCCATTGCCAGACTCGACAGCTGGGGTAGATTTTTGAAATTCCAGCTGCTGCCTATTTCCTACGGTCTTCCGGTGGAATTTCATCGATCTGTTTCTCCACATTGTTGGCCGAGACGCCAGCTCGGCCAGACAGGGTGAAACGAACTTTAATTCGCACGCGAGACAATGTTTCCACTCGATACATGGCGAGGCAAGAGGGTTGGGTCGATTTCGATCCAGCTTTTATCGGACCGTTTACGCGGAAGCCGATCGATAGCGGAAATATTTAATGTCAAATGTGATAAACGACAGGGTTCGCGCTAGGTATTCCACTCTACGAGGAGTATATTTATCGTCAAACGTTTTGGTCATGG
This sequence comes from Bombus terrestris, assembly GCF_910591885.1. NCBI lineage: Eukaryota > Metazoa > Arthropoda > Insecta > Hymenoptera > Apidae > Bombus > Bombus terrestris. Next base: position 13,005,547 of record NC_063275.1, read on the forward strand.
CGCCGTTTCTATGGAAAAGCGTAACTTTCTACGAGTGTCACGTATACTTGCGTCGATCGTGGTTTTGATTCATTAAATTATCTAATCAACCAGACAATCGATTTCGTTTACGAGATCCCGATATAACATATCTTACTCGTTCCTTTTTTATCGCCACTTACACAAATTATCTTACGAATCGTGGGTATTATGCGTCAGGTATCATGCGTCAGGTAATATACGTCACTGTAGCGATACATAATACCAAGAATTAATAGTTCTGAAAATTTCATATACAAAATGAGTCGACAGAAACGATGATCTAAGGTAACTCATTGTCTACTCATCGCATTTAAATATATCAAACTCTGGCAAATACTCTACCATTGCCTTCACCAAGTATCCTGACTTTCCCCTGAAACATTAATCACCGAAATTTCCACTGCCTATTCTTCGCTGCTGCAAACTGCTCTGTCGGGGTACGACGAACGACGAAACAAATAAGGAACGCGCGACGCCTGGTCCGAAAATGGAACAACAAAAACGTTCGATAATCACAGGTTTGCCGAGCGACTAGAGTACATATGTAGCAGAAAGCTGATGTCTGTGGGCATCGGTCGTCGATCGCTACAGCATATATTTTTTCATCCAGTCGGTCGATGGGCGCCCCTGAAGCGGGACCCAGAGGGTGCATCGGAATCGTAGAGGTCCGAGGGTAACAAACGCGAGTAAAATGGATAAAGGCTACACCTGGCCTCCGGATGGTCGACGGCGGCACGCGCTGCTCTCTCTCTCTCTCTCTTTCTCTTCTTCTTTTTCTCTCTCTCACTCGTTCTCTCCGTGCAGATAGGTCTCGTTTTCCCCCCCGAATGTACACACCTGCCCCTCACCGACACGCATGCACGTCGCTATGACTGTGCGCGCAGCGAGGGTCGTAAATGCACACGGATTACTCCCGGCGATGCCAGTGGTATGGAGGATAGAAAGAGAAAGTGGACGAGGCAGAGTGAGAAAGGGGAAAGAGGAGAGGCTACGACGCAACTAGAACATAGTTAGCCCGCTGCGATTCCGACATGTTATTTCCTAGGATGGTAGACAGAGGAGGCTGTCTGACTCGAGTCGAGGTCCTTTGACCGGTGAATAAACTTTGCGCGAAGAAAAGGGTGCTCGACGAGCTTACTTATGTATACGACGCATTAATGCCGACCAACCACCGTACCGGTTCAACTTGCCGCGGGATAACGAAATAACCGTAAATCTTGATAATCGATTTTTGTATCCGGAGCGCAGTATTTTTGCAGAATTTAATGGAGAATTTTTGGAGATCTGTTCTAGAGTTAGAGATATCGGTAGATTCGATGCGTACGTTAAGCTTTTTAGAAAGAAACGTTGGATAAAACCTTACGATTCATCGTCATTGTAAGTACTACCGGTATCTAGGATGTTCCATGATATTTGTTTAACGTCTGAATTCAATTTCATACGCATTGTCGATGGCAAACTTCTTCGTGACAATGTCAAAAGTTTTGTCGAAATGTCCTAGTTTACAAAAGGGGTGAAAGTTCCTCGTATGCGGAATCCTGCAGCTAGTTTACGATTACGACTTCAGCAAGTCTTTCGAAACTTTTATCAAACATCTGTGACAAACTATAGAAACAATTACTGTTTTCAGACATCGTAACGTCTAACAAACAAAGTATACACATGGGTGAAAGAGCGATTCTCTTTGATTCTTCATCTACGTAGGACACAACAACGTGATTGCAAGTAACTTTCGCTGGGAGATCGTCGCGACGACAGTAGAGAGGCGGCGAAGCGAGAGGATGAAGGGACCTAGAGAAGCCTAAGAGTCGGCTGCTGCCAGCAACGATACCGTTTCTCGTGGTTGCTTCTCCGATGCATAGCCTCTCTGTGTTTGCAACCCTCCGCTTCGCCAACTTTGCCATTCCAACGATGCGCCCTTAATCCCTTTTCCGTTGGCGCGTCACCGAAGAAGTTGACGTTTACGCCCCTTTGAAACTTGCCGCCTAGAAACTTGGCCGCTCCGTAACGAGGTGCCGACGATATCGTCGACTCGACGGGAACATTTTCGAAATTGCGCGGAAGACCAGAAAGTCGCGAGAGGCACGCGACGAACTATCCAGATGGGCGCGAGGTCGTGGAGGAGGACGGCGAGAAGGAAACGAGCAAAAAACGCGAGATTAACAGGTTCGAATCGTCCAATTAATTTCAGAGAAACGCGCAAATAGCGAGAGCCGCCAATAACCGGGGAGTTACAAAGGTAAACGAGCTTTGTAGAAACGTGACCGCGCAAGAGCGAAGTTACACGTGTAATGCCGCCCCCTGATGACGTTGATGGTGGTGATGGTGGTGGTTCGTTTGTTCGGCTGTAACACGGACGGACTTTTCTTCGTGAAGCGCAAAGCTCCGATAGCGATGCAACGAAACGCGTCCCTCGCGCCACGGAACAGCAGGCTGCGGGGGAAATTGGCGGAGGACCGCATTATTAAAAGTTTCCATGCTGGGCGTGGACCTGATCGCTCTCTTTCTCTCGCTCTCGTTCGTGTTCTCTCTCCCCTGGCACTCTGCTCGCTGCGTCGTGTGACAGCTTTCGAGTTTTCGACTTTGGAACGGCGTTCTCGCTAGAGCAGCTCCTAATGAAGCGAGGGACCCTTTAATGACCATTTTCCGCGGCAGATGCTGCAATATCGTGACGTAAATCGTAAACTATATGGGCAAACCGTCGAATACGATGACGACGTTTCATGACGACGACTAGGAAAGGGAAGAAGAAACGGAAAACCAAGGAAACGTAGAACGACGCGCGCAGAAAGAGACGAAATAAGACGGGCAGATGGTCATAGGGCGAAGGGCACGTGCCCTAGACACCGGCTTTACGATTTCATTATTTCTTTTTTCTTCTGAACGACGACGTAGATAATTAGAGATCCTCGTAGCCGATAAGGTGTCCTACACACGCGTACGCCTCCTCTTTCTCTTTTCCTTTTCTCTCCTTTCTCCTCCCCTTTATCTTTCTTCCTTTTCTGACCAACGGTTATTACGATACTCGGTATCGATCTGACCCTTCCACAGGAACAACGTTATATCGACGCAATTCGAACTCCCTTCTTTACCAGGAATTACTTATCTTGCTCTATTTATGCCGAGTTCTTGGTCACTTCCGTTCTCGTGGTCCCGCTGACGTTTAAATTCGACGCCGCTCGAAACGAAAAACGGAATCGTTAAGCGTTTAACGATCGCCCGTGATAAACTGATGTCTTTAAATTTATCTTGTTGAACGTTCGTCTTGGTTGGGGAATGATCGTATTGTACTGTATTTATCTATTTTAGTCTGATGCTCGAAAAATCGGGCTTGGTTTCAGATAGTTTACGAATATAAAGCAAAACTAAAACTAAACTTACAGGTAGCCAGCTACAGTACCATACAAATATATCAATTCTTTGGAGTTGGTTGCTTGACAGTGATGTCGAAATTAATAAATATATTCTATTCCGTATATCAATATATTCTATATACATTGTTTCTGCTTCTCTCTATGATCTTTTATAAGTGTAATAAATTAAATATAAGATAATTCCGGTAGTTAGCGAAGATTATCCTATATGTTAATTAACGAAAAATATTTTATACGTAACGATAAGTCGGAAAAGAAGAATTAAACTTTTTCGACCAAGGCCTCGTTTTCGAGAAAATAAAGTTGAAAATTCGATGAGTACACGTCCATTTAACGAACTCTTTATGGACTGTGTTCGACATGGTTGCCAACTAACGAAACCTATCTCAAACTTGATTTTTTTCGAAAACGATGCGTGATACGGAAAAATTGTATTTTACATTTTCGACTTACATTTGTTTGTAGAATAATTTTCCGTGAATAATCTGCTGGTGTTAATCAAGTACGTGTAGTAACATAGTAACGCTATTTCCTCGAAACAATCTCGAATGAAAAAACTTTATTTTTCTTTTCGGTATTTGTTAAATTCTTTGAGCGAAGAATAATTCCTTGTCCTTATCGCGTGTCCTGGAACACATTGTATATCAAGTTTTTATATTGAAACTATGAGAAACGTCAATCCGTTCATTTTAATATTCAATATTTATATTATATTGACGTCACCATTGTCGGCATCGATTCTCACATTTCATTGTATTTCACTGTTTGCGTTCGAATATTTTTTAAATTCGTCAATATTTGCCTTTCGCGTTGCATGTGTACATACATGTTCATGGATTTTGTTCCGTATAAAGTGAACTTGAATTTCAATATCCATAACCGAGCGAGTAGAAGTTTCTTCGATGTATGTAAACCGAGTTTACGTCTTACATCACTTTGAGAACGTCTGTGCTTAATCGCGGTTTAAATACACACCTCAGGTTTCAGAAAAAGACTATCAGGAACGAAAACGATTCGCATGGATGCAATAAAGGGGTTTATCACAGAGCAACAATACGATGATTATTCCCTAGGCGTGCACCGTTCAAGCACGACTTCCAATCGTGACCTAAGACGATCGATTCGTTTACCGTGCATTGTTCTCGAATCATACTTTTGATGAAAACAAGTTACGTCGCTCCCTCGAATATCGTGAATTAACTTACTTTTCACCTTTCCAAGAGTAGAAGAATTCTCACGATAGATTTTCTAACTTCTACGGAAGATTTTGAATCATTTAGCAAGGGTATAGCGATAACGATCGACCAACGAGTTTGCACATACGAGGCAAGAAAGCACGACAGAGTGAACAGCTACGTGACGCGATCCTTAAACTGATCAAAGTGCACACGTAGATCGGTGTAACGTCGCGCAATATGATGCAATCGCTTCGTTATTACAAGCATGGCCGTGCAGTATCTTTAGAAATCTATGATTTTCTAGTAATTCATTCGTTCGATAAATTCCTTAGATTTTGCAGTGCATTCCACAGCGAGGAATGCTTTTTGGATGATAGGCGCGGTGTCCCACTGACCGTGATAGCTGATACGGCTATTTTTCAAGCGGTCGAAACCGAATCACGAAATTACCTGGACGTAAATCGAAATCGCAAATACCCGTGGTAATACCCTAATCCCGGTATATTGGTCTCCCTCTCCCTTCTATCTATGCCGTGTGCGTCTGTTTGTCTGTCTGTCTGTCTGTCTGTCTGTCTGACTCTACGTATACGTGTGTTCGCGTGTATATGCAGGTTTCACGTATTGAAAACCAGAGCGAATAGCGTCGAACGATGAAAAAGCGGAGAACGACAATCGGAAAATTGTGCCATCTGGTCGAAGGCTGCGTTCACACCGAACAATGTCCGCATTATCTGTTCTCCGCAACGGTGGAAGAGGCATGACGTGGCAAATGCTTGGCACACCAGACAAATCGACTAGTCATTGAATGACTGCGCTTCGAATGGGGAACCCAGTTCCACCGACTAGGAAAAATTCCGGGGAAATGCGATTTTTACTGTCCGCACGAAATCGCTGCCGTTATTCGCTCTCCGGCACGTGTGGTCGCAACCGCTGCGGGTTTTACAAAAATGATATTATCTTAATATCATGGGTGAGCGAAGCTTTTGTAATCTTTGTAAAAGACTGTGTCGAAGTTGATGTCATGCAGGGCTAAGGACTATGTTGAAATTTTAATTTTAAAATATAATTGTTCCTATGTATTTAATCTCTTTAGAGGTGAATCTGTTAAGCTCATAAAAGAATTGTTTTGTATCTTGTAGGAAGAAAGATATTTATGTATTTAGACATTGGATGCTACGAATGACTATTCGTGAAATGATTTCATTTCTTGTAGTCGTATTTCTTCTCTTTTCTTCCCCTGCTGCAATAGTTTCTTCATTCACGTTCCCTTCTTATCTTCTTCCGCTTCTTCCTTCCTTACTTCTTCACCCCCTTTTTGCTTTTTGTCCTTCCTACTCTCACCCATTTCTTTTATTTTATTCCTTTCTTACTTCCTTTTTAACCTTCCATTCTCTCCATTCAATGCTACATAAACTTCCCTCTTCTTTTCCCTTTTTACCCACCCCTTCTCATGGAGACTTAATCTGTTACGTAACAGCTACTATTCTTTGGCAAAGTTTACACAAAAAATTGTTTAAAGCTATTTATAAAAGTGTTTTACATTTACAGTGGCCACTAAAAGTATCTGCACATATCTGTATTATCCTATGAAACACTTTTTTTATCAAGTTCTACATTTCATTTTCATAGCGTCAAGCTTTCGTAGTTGTATAAAACTACCACTAGATGATACAAAATTTAATATACTTGTAGCTAATTAATTACCATATAGATGCTATGATTAAAGTGCGGACTTTTAGGCAAATTCTTGTTTTCGAGAATATAATTCAAGAAATAGAGCAAGCACTACTATACTTTGCATATTCCATGTATTTATTCATATTACGCGCATTCTGCGTACTTTCGCGGTTTTAAATTTCTTCCAATAAATCAACGGTGTGCAAATACTTTTACTTGTAGCCACTGGAAGAAAGCAACGCGAAAATTTGTGGAAATAACATAACCGGTTAATCGGCTGGTCTCGACGGGCCATGTCGTCAACGAGTTCGTCGTCTAGACTTGTTGCAGACGTGACCTAAGGTCCGGATTAATTTTAGCAGTATTTTGTTTCGACCGCGTCTCGCGTTGTACGCGACGAGAGAGCCGAAGAACCCATTGGCTCGTCCGGAACACGTCGGTATTCCAGAATATTTCGCACGTGCACCGCGCAAGCCAGGCTCTGCTTCGCGGAAACGCATCATGGCGCCAGAAGCATCGACCGCGAGGCCGTGGTTTCCGCCCGACCGTTTTCCTCGTTCGTTAAAATTCCCACGTGCCACGCCAACGAGGAGAAACAGCAGTCGGGTCAAAAAGAGGTTTTCCAACTTTGTTTAAACTTTCACGGCGTAACTATACGAGCGATATCTAAACTATGCACGAGCATAATAACGGTGGTAGAACGTTCGCGCTTCTCGCGGGCGAGATATCTTCCCACTGATCTTATTATAGAATAAACTTGTGATCGAATCGAGTTAACGACGTGTTAAATTATGATTTCCAGCGGACTGTTGCGTATTCATAAGCCTAATGATTAATATCGCGAAACTAGCCAGTGCAAAAATTACAATACACATAAATTGGTCAGAGAGTTCGAGAATCGCATATCGTAGCTGTACACTGAAAGAAGTTTTATTCAACGAGTGTTGTAGACTTGTTGGTCACAAAGAATCTTTGTCATAGTATCAGAACAACGGCATGTCTAACGAAACGTACGAAATTTGTACCTCTGAACAGTTGTGAACGTATTGCGAGACGATTTAGTGCGAAATTACAATGAAGTATCTCATTTTGCCAAAATTGTCAGTGATACGTCTCTCGACGTGATAAGTACAAAAAAGTAGTAAATGTATTATGAGATATTATGATCTGAAATTTTAACATGTGAAATTGTAAAATGATTTGCCACGGAATGATTCTTTCTCGGATACAGTCTTTCTTATGTTTCTTCAGAATTGGACGATACAGAGTCCTCTTTGCATCGGCACAGCTTGTTGATGCAATAGAATCGTTCATAGATCCTCTAATTGTTTCGAGCAGCTTATTTTGTAACGCACAGAATTACGTTAATTTGCTGATCGATCGACGCATGCCAGATAAACAAAGCGTTTCTCTATCGAAAGATACGATCGTTCCGCAAAGAACGAACTTTCTAATTGCATCTGAAATCCCGTGAGCACGTTGTCGCCGGTAGCTGGTAATCGGAAACCATGCAAGAGCGCGCGCGGTTACGAAACATGCTTTTAATTACATGGTCTGGGTGATCTTGGCACCTGTGAAACGGTGAAACGGTTCACCAGGGAAACCTGTGTACGTCTTACGAGACTTTCGACGATGACCAGAACGCTTGCGATACTTGTCGATGGCAATTCTTCTAACGTATTTACATTCTCGTATTAATTGGACAACGCGGCATACATATTACGCGTGGAAATACACTTTACCAGACTAAATGTCGAATAATCGCACGGATGTACGATAAAACGCGTTGCACTCGTTCTTTTCACAAGGAACAGATCGCACGGGTCGATTCGGAAAGAGTTGGGAATTATGTTCTGCGCGGTCAGATCAAGATCAAGTTGAATCGGAGCAGGGCAAGAAATACGACGCGCAATACCGATACTACGTTCCTTTCTTCCGTTGCGGCTCGTATCGCGCTCACACGCGCCATGCCGCCTGCATAAATCAGTTGTGTCAATTAAGAAGTTCGAAATCATTGCAAAATCGTGACGCCCTATGAATATATCGTTCGAACAACCTATGACGATGAGCCTTCGAGAATTGTTAGTTATGCTCGGTGAAGGAAATGGACGATTAGAGGTTGGCAATTAGCCTTTGTTCTACGCTAACGCTCGAGACCGAAACCTCCTTTAGTGCACATGTCGAAATAACTTTTGTTAATAGGGAGAAGATACATGTGTTAGCATTTAAATGCTACTACTAATCGTTTATAGTTATGACAGATATGTATAATCGAAAATGAAAATAGTTCCATATCACAGAGAACGTGTGCATTTAAGAATATTCGATAATTGTCCTACTGACACACGTACTTGTTGTTGGTATAAATTGAATGCTCTTTACTTCCTGATTATTCTATTATAAATCCGTTATTATCATTGGCATCGTATTTTTTAATTTAGAATCGAAGTGCAGATAAGTGAATTCAACATGCAAAAAGTTCGTTCAATCGAGTACTAAGAAAAATTTCGTTCATGTAAGCGGAGTTTTACTACAAAAGGTGAAAAAATTTGTTACAATTTCCCAATAAATGTAACAAGTAGCTGGTCTAATACATACGTCTGACAGTGTACGCGTTTCGTAGTAAACGAATTAAGAAGATCGATCGTCTTGTCGCGTTAGAAGATCGGAATTGCAAAGACAATGACAATTTTTCGTTTGTTCCCGCGAGGTCGAATCGACATCAGATTTTTATGTACGGTCTATTTCACTCATAGGTAAACCGACTCGACGTGCGTTCCAAAGTTCGCTCATCCGAAACGTTGGCACGGAAAGAGAGAAATAGATGAGGGAAGAGAGCCAGCGAGATCGTAGAAGAGCATAGGAGAAGAAAGGAAAGGGAAGAAGCAAAGGAACGAGAAAGGAGAGAGAGAGGCGAATGACGTTGACCTCAAACGAGGCGCCCGGCAGTTGGACGGTGCAGGAAGGGAGGACGCGACGCCGCGCGCCGCGACGCTGACGCACCGTGTATATTTGGCTAGGGTCCGCCACGTCCGATCGTAGTAGTTCTTTCCGCGGTAGATAATCTCGAGTGACTGCTATCCTCGATATCCTCTAGGTCATATTGTTCCGATTTTAAACCTCCATTTCACGGTCTCTATTTTTTCACCTAACCGTCTCGTCAGTCACCGATAACACCTCTAGTTTTCTAGTATTTTCAAACGTATCATCTTTGTCCACTATTATTAACTCGTCTGATGTTTATCGCTTCGCTATTGTGAAACTTCCAATTTTGGCGTCGCTCTAGTTTTCTATAAATACCAATGGACCGGTTAACTTTGAAATAGTGAAAATTCGAAGGAACAGAGATTTTTTATTTACGAATGCTTTTTCTTTCGTCGCTTAGATTCGTATGGAATTAGTCATTCTGGTCGTTCGTCAGCTTGAGTTCGCGTCACGAAGACTATAAACGAGCCATGATACGAACTTATTAGGTCAAAAGTATGGCTCAGATGTTTCATAGAATCTAAGAATTTCAAAATTGATCGAAAAATCTTTGATCCTAGAACTCTTTTTGCTAGTAAATTTATCGAGATAAAGATCGTTGCTACTTGTATCCGCAACATCAATTTTAATTAATAATCAGTGATCTTCTCGCTGGTGATGAAGATGATTTGTAACGAATGCAATCGAGTTTTTTCCTTTTACCAAAATAGCCGATTTTATCTTCAGGTAGCGTTTTCAAGCGCGAGCAAACTGAAGTGGATGCAAAACGAGAGGGGCGGGAAAACGTCGGAGCAAGCGTCTCGGAGCCAAAAGTTCGGGGTGACTGTAAAGAGTAGAGAAAAGTCGAGGGGGTTGGTAAGCAACGCGAGGATTCGTTGTACGCAGAAGAAACAGCAACCGTCGACTACCGGCGCTTCGAGAATTTATGGACGAGCCCTTCTTTCTCTCTCTTTCTCTCTCTCTCTCTCGGGTACCGCGTATCCGGCCGGTGTGGTGCTCAGAAAAAGCGAAACCTGCACGAGAGGACTTCGGCGTTACATTGTGTAGCGGCAGTCGCCGATCCTCCGAAAGAGATTTCCTTTTTCTCCGTATGGAAATGAGCAGGCATTTCTTTCATCGCGGCCTTATTCAATGTCTGCTTGCGCGTACATCATATTTTCCTCTTACCCTTTGCCGATGTTCTACATACTCCAATGTTTCAACAATTTCGCCGTCTCCATCCCTTAAACATCGTTCCTCCATCCCGTTCCATCGTTTCTTTCATTTCGCGGAGACGTCGAGAGGTTCTTCAAAGGACGGATAGTTACATTTTCTTGCCATGTTTCGCATAACGCGCGGAAATTCGTTTTGTCTCGCGTTTTGATGATATTTCACGCCGGCACGGAGTCAGGGAAATTCGAAAATGTTCGTAAATAATTTCGAGTGAGCGACACAAATGTAAGGCAGAATATTTGAAAGAGATTTCAACTTGCTGTGCGATTCAGCTAAAAATATTAAGAGACAGCACGCTTGTTCGATGTGTATGCAAACGAATTTTCATTCGTTTTCGCTCTTTCATGCAAACGACACCGACGGGCAAGCTCTGTGTTTTATAACGAGTTCACTTCGTTCTTGTCATACGGTCACACTCTTCAATTTTTCCGTATATGTGCAGGCTATTGGTTTATAAGCGCAGATTTATCCAGATATATCAACATCGAGATAGATTCGCAAGCAAATTAACGACTGGAATGTACTTGTTGTGACAGTTAGAGGTGGGAGAAAGAGAGGAAACTCACCGTGTGAAGCTTGCGTCCGACGCTACGTACTGTTGCAATTTGAGAAGAAGTTCGTCCCTTCCACCTTCGTCGCCACTTCCTCCAACATTGCAAATACCGGTCCCAGTAGGACTTAGAGTATAATTAACATCATCGCAGTCTTCGTCGATCCCCATTGCTGTACAGACCGAAATGTAATAATATTTAATCAAAGAGGAAGGAAAAAGGTAAAACTTATTTCGACTTGCGATACGTTATAGTAACTTAGAAAAATAAAAGAAAATATTCCTGCCTGTTTCGTTACGTATCTTAACGTACTAAAGACCATTTATTATTTTTCCAGCGAATTTACGTTATTGAATTAGAATTTTTATCTTTTGTCTAGATTTTAGAATTTTAAGAATTTCCAAGCAATTCAATTATTTATGAGCTTCGTGGCAAATTATATATATATATTTTTTAAATCAATCTATACCTTTTCACGTGTTTCTGATGTATATGATCCTTATGTAGAGTAGAGGACAAGTCAAATCATGTTGTTGTTTTGCCTCGGAGTATCAAGATCGTTAGGACACATATAATGTAAGAATAAATAGACTCCGTGCAAAACAATGTCGCCGTTATGCACAACCATTGAACAAAGACGAATTTGAATTTTCCAACTCCCTCCCTCCCAGAATAAATAAACCGACGCAACCGAAAAGAGTAGTATGTACGAGTATCTTTCTGTATCGACGAGTATCTAGCGAGCATTTATTGAGTATTAATTAGCAATTTTACTTCGCTATTTATACTCTGTACGAGCGACTCGGCGAATATAGTCTGTATATCTATTTATTATTTTTAAATATATTCGACGGTTACGACAACAAGCAATAACATCTAATAAATCTCACGGTCAAACATCCTATATACCAGTCCCCTACACTTATGTAACGTATCTTTTATACTAATGAGTTTTTTATTTTGCATAGTTTTTACAATTATACTTCGTCGGAACAGCACAACTTACTCTGTTTACCTACGTGTTTCAATGACGTTACATTTGCACAACTTTCGTCCCTTATTGATAAACAGATTAAGAAATAAAGGAAAAGAAAACGAAAATATGTCAACAGTTGTACAGTTACGTAAACTGCTAAACGATATTAAGATAAGTGGCTCGAGGGAATATGGCGACAAATAATGTTATTCGAACCGGTTCGCTCGAATTCAGCCGGTTCGTTGCACCGATCGTGAACATTCGTTTCCCTGTATTTCTGCTGAGACAATTTCCCTGTATCCACGGGTATCGCGCACACGATGGAAGGTTGCCCGTGTGTAACTAGCGTGTCCGTAACGACTCGTGACAAAGAACGAGATAGAGATTCAAAGGAGAAGGCAGCAGGGATAACCGGACGCTTTAAACGGAGCAGTTCCTGCTTCCAAGTCTGCTTTCCACCGTCCCCTTGTGTTCACCTTCCTCCGCCACCCTACATTTCTTCCATTTCCCTCCGCGTGTCTCGTATTTTCTACTAACGCGAATTTCCTCCGATTTCTCTCCTTTTTCCCACTGGGCGGGAGGAGGGCGAAGGAGAGGGGTCGGTTCAGCCATGTTATTTCGTCATCGCGCGGAAAACTCTGCTGAATTTTAGAGACTAGGAAGAGCATACAAAGGAAGAAAGAAGGAGGGAGAAGCAAGAAGAAGAAAAAGACACGTCGTTTCTTACGAACGACAGCGTGTAAGTAGCATGCTGAACGAAGGAAACGAATGAGACTCCGAGTATGCATGTTTCCGTACGCGATGAGGTGAGAGGATTTTTTTTCCGCGTCTTTCTCACCAGCGGGCTTCTTAAGGCCATAAAGAATTATTTTAATTCTCCGCCAGGTCTAATTCCATTCCGTTTCGACGAAGCAAAATTAATTTTGTCCCGGTTTTTACGCTCCTCGGGACAGCATGAAAATTACCTCCGTCTCAGCAGCAAAACGATAATTTATAGGAGATTCGCGGATCTCGTGGTCTCCCTCGAGATATTTTTCTCAGCATTCTTAGCCGGCATTGGAGGGGAACGGAGTAGAGGATAGGAAATGAGAGAGAAAAGGAAGAGGAGATAGTGGAAGGAAGAGATTGTACTGGATGGTTCGGCCACTCCTGCGGCGCACGAGCCACGTTGGATGCAAGAAGATAGAAGCAAAAGGAGCGAAAGAGGAAGGTAATAGGTACATAAAGAAGGCAGATAGATGGGAATGGAAGGAGAGAAGCGTGGAACGAGAGCAACATATCGATCTCACGAGACTTCCGTCTGTCCGATTCTAGGCTCTCTTTTATCGTAACGCTCGATCGGATCGACCGTTCCGCCGACGAGCCCTTCTATCTGAAACAAGCGCCCACCCTCTTTTCTCCTGCTCTCTCTCTTCTCGAGACCACCCTTTCTCGTCGTCCGGCCTAGTACAGCCCCCTCTATCGGCCTTCTGGCATCACCGTGTGGGAGGTAGGGGCTGGGCTCCAGAAACTCATTTGAATCACGTGCAACGACGAGTCAAGTGCAGCCGTACTACGCGTTTACGCCGACGTATATACGCGCGCTACTATGTAGTTACTAACGATCTCCTTTTTATCCCTTTCTCTCACTCTCTCTCTCTCGCTCTCTCTGCCAAGTTTCGCATTCGCTCGTCCTTAGCCTCGCGATTCCGGCTATTTATTGATCTCGACATCCGTAACCGTGTCGTCGTGTCGCGTGTTCCATGTTCGTCTCAACCTTCGAGTCCTTTTTTCTCTCGTCCCTTATTTTCCCCACTTTCCCTTACTTTTTCACCCGTCTTAGAGCAATATCGGACAGAGTATCAGATCCCTTGCTTCCGAAACCTATTATTCACGCGTTCTCGTTTCTTTTCATTCTTCTTCTGTCGTTCGCATTTGATACCGTTTCCACCGTATTTCGTTGGTTGTCTGGCCTTCGAAATTTCTCTTTATTCGGCCGTTCGTTCGTAATGGATATCAGGATTGGGCGGCAAACGACGACGAGCGCGATTACGAGGGGTGCCGACGCTACGGGGATGAAGATGGTGGAGCAAAGGACGAGAGATGGAGACAGATAGTGGGAGGGGGTGAGAAATAGAAGGAATGGGAGGAGAAAGAGAAAGAGAGAGTGTGGAGAGAGCAGAGGGGCGTGGCAAGATGAATGATCGCAAGACGCGGGAGTATTGATCCCGGGGACTGTGCTCTGACTGTTTCTCTCTTTCTCTCCACATCCCTCTCTCACTTCGGCATATATACGCGCGTCCTCCCCTTTCCCGTTCTCTTCTCCACCGTGTTCCTCCGTGGTCGTTCTATCTCTCTTTACTTCTCTTTCGCTCGCTGTCGGAGTTTCGCACCCCTATACCGGGTGGCGCGCCGGTTAGGTTCAGGGTCATGCGTGCACCCCTTTCGCCTGTGTGTCGGCTCCTTCCTTCCTTCCTTCCTTCCTTTTGCAAAGGGAGAGAGCCTGCTCCGGCCTGGATCGAAGTCGAAGAACCCAGAGAGGAGAGATCGTTTGCTCTCTCCCTCTCTCCCTTTCTCTCACCCCGATACAAGGCAAACGGTCGCCGACCAGTTCTACCACTGTGAGAGAGATCAACGACATTTTCGGCGCCCAACGTACCCCTGGTATGCGTGTCGCGTTGCCACGCCGCCGTGGCCCCTGCCAGAAAGGATAAATCCTGATCTCTTGGACGTCGGTATAATGAACCTTCTCCTTGTAAGCTCCGCGCACCCTTTACCCTTCACCCTCCCGAAAACCATGCGACGAGGAAGATACGATGACAACGACGACAACGACGACAACGACGACGACGACGACGGGACGCACATTCGATGTTGGAACGATTTCGATACAACTAGAGCGGCATACACCGTGCGTTCGAATCGGCGACGAGCACACGGTCGCGCTGGAAACCTGTATCCGTTTATCGCGCGTAGCAGCGCACACCGAGGTCGGAGAAACCGAGTGCCTCGTTACCGGTGCCGCTAATCTAGTATTTGCAGAACATTACGCGCGCGTCTGAGAACGTTCGATTGTGGCGACGCGGTTCGTGGAAATGCGCCAACCTTTAAAACGTATTCCATATACGCCGCGTTCGTTACATTAATTTCACCTTGGCTACGTGTCTGAATTAACGACACGCTGGAGTACCCGATGGCCGTCACGATCGGCGGGACAATTTGCACCCTATGCAGGACGTGCGTCTCATGATTTCGCGCGGTGGAATAAATGGTAGGATTTTCTCTTATCGACCGACAGATCGTCGCGGAACGGCGATGAATCGTCGATTGTTCGTCACGGATCCTTTGAATTCTCTGAGTTCGGGGCCACGATCGTGAAACGAACGTCGTTTCGAGTTATCTTTCGTTTGCGGCAAGCCGACTCGTCCGTAGGAATAGAAAATATCGTGAAATCGTGGAATCGGCGTGCACGGTCGATTAACCGGGCGCCAGCCGACAATATTAATAACCGAAGCACGGTCGGTGCACTGGAAGCGAGTCTCGACCGACGTGACAGTCCCGCGAAAAGTAATTACCGGCTCTCTTGTTCTGCGAGCTTAATATGACGGAACGACCGTCTGAAATAACATTCTGCATGCTGGTCGACGCTAGTTTTTCTTTTTTAAAAGCTTCCAGGATTAAAATGTTCTTTTCACGGTCGTTACCGTCCGACCAACCGAGACCCTTGTAATACTTTGTACGAACTTCTAATTACTCCAACCGTGACACGCTGTCGTACGATCGCCTACCTGAGAAAAATAATTCTTTCCTGTTATTTTCATTTAATATTTATATCGGTTCTGTGAACCTGGTTAATCGTCGAGCATCGGAAATTAACGCGCTACCTACCTGTACACGCAAGGTACACGCAGCGAAGGACGGCACCCCGGGAACACCGAGCAACGTTTTACGTAATTAGTAGCAATTTCTGTGCGCAACGCCTCGAGCAGGAGTGTAATCAGGAAGGCAGTGTGGCGAGTGTGTTCACCTTCCGTTATAAGCAGCGCATGAAATGCGATGGGAGAACCACCACAATATATCGTAATAACAGGTGGTACGACAACTGACGTAATGATAGGTTTAACGACTAGAGCACACCGATCGGAAAGCGAAAGTTTTCTTTTGAAATTTTCCGCAATGTTTCACACTCGATGTGCATGCTTCCAACGCCGGTATGTCTAACATTTACACAGACCATTGACAAATCGCGGTGACGTGCGAGACGAAGAAAGAGAGGGAAGACTACTATACCATTTACCAGATCGATTCCCGCACAGGAAACGTAAATCTTTACGCTGGGGATATCTAGAGAAACGACTCGGTAATGCAGGTGAGCGCACCGAGCGAACCACCAACTTGTACCGCTTATGATTTATAATTCATGCACCGTGTAAGGTGAGCTTCGACGCGATCCAACGACCCTCGGTTAAAGACGTTAATGAGAAGCGTGTGCCACTGCCGCTCGAGAAGAAGGGAAACTTCCCTAAGTAGGTTACCGATATAAGAAGAGTTATCCACGCTTGTCCGATATTATTCGATGGTGGACGCGTTTCCATTCAACATACTGCTTATCGGAAAATAGTAAGATCGTAGGAAGAGAAAGAATCGAGCGAAGGAAATTGGTATTGTTATTTCTTGAAATTATAAAATTGACAATCGCGAAACGCTGGTGACGTTTCGTTGAAAAGCAGGTAAGAGAGAATCTCGTTAAATTCCAATTAATTAAGGCGAATCGAATTGAATGTTTCTACGGTTGATATCGGAGTAGGTCTGCGCACGATATCGGTAGTAGATGACGTCAAGCGCGTCAGTTTCCCACGATTCCCCGATGGATGTTCCCGATCGGATAATCGAATTTCTCGGTGACGTCTACGCACGACCGGAATAGCCGTCGAAAGATAGAGACAGCATCTATTCGCGAGGCACACCTTTCGATGAATATTTATACGATTACTTTTAGAGATTGACTGTGGATAGATTTAAAATAAGTCGGTCACAGATGCGATAACGATACATACAGCCTCTCGTATCGATACATGCAATTATATAACGCTCATTTTCCGACGCTCGTTAAAATAACGTGACCATTAATGGTCACGTGGAACGCGGTGAAACAATGAGCAGGATTAACGCTCGGTGTCCTAGAACAGCGAAAAGATTTATTGGAACGAACGTACGTGTCCGTGACAATCGAATGATCGTTACGCGGTATTCTATGCATAGTTCGCGAAATTTCTTAATTACGTTAACGAACGACAACGGTATTCAAGGCGAAAGCGGAAGAAAGCGATTAAGCATGCATTTGGCATATATTTGGACCACCTAACGCTAATATATACGAGCTACCAGAGTAACCGTCAGGTTTCCGTTTATGTCGCGGTATAATTACTGCTTTGTAGATATAACGATGAGCCTGTAACATTGGAATTAGAGCCTCCGCAGCCGGACAAATAGGATAAACAACAAAAAGGTCGAAAGAGTGTATAAGTCTGTTTACTACGCTTGGTATTTATGACATTAACAAAAAAAAAAAAGAAAAAAGAAAGCAAAGAAAACGAGAAACAAAAAAGTAAAGTCGAGGAGAGAAAAAATGGACAAAAAGTTTGAATTTAGCAGTAACGAATTCTCGCGTTTTCTCGCATTTAACGAGGTCCCAATTAGCTTCAAATTTTTGGCAAAGTAGCTTTCCCCGTAATCGAGCCTTGTGACCACGAAAGATTTCACAGCGGCTCCTCCACTTTCTTTTTCTCTCTTCTTGAAACTCTGTTTTATCGTCGAGTTCCCCGTGTGAAAATCAGCAATAGGAGCAAACAGACGTTACGTTTTTCGTTTCGCCCTTTCGAGACACGCAATTAAAAGAATACGTTCTCTCCCTGCTATCGAAGATATTTCTCTTCCTTACGAACCAATCCCCGTCATGCAATCGTAAAACGTTGGGAAACGAACAACGAAAGAAAGAAGGAAAACCGTAAGTCTTCGAGATAGATCAATAACAAACCATTACGAGCTATCTTTCTCTCCCTCTTGCGACTGCTTTCTCGTCGAGGCTTCAAAGCGACCAAGTGCAGAGACAAGTTGCTCGGTCGCTTCAACCCTTGAATCAATCCTCTTGCTAATTATCGTTGTCTCGCGCGGAAGAAAAAAGAAAGAAAAACGAAAGGAAAGTGGCACGACAAAGCGGACAGATCGATAAATCAAGGGGGGGAGGGAGAGAGAGAGCATCTTCTTGGCGGACTATCCGGCTCGGGACGGGAAACAAAAGGAATCGACAGGTTTTTCCCTTTCGCCACACCTAAAACATCGTCCACCGCGAAATAACCCATTTCGTTCGGCCGACGACTGATTGTTTAACCCCTTTTCCGGTACGTTTTACATCGATTTTCCTCGGTTTCGCCCTCCCGACCTTTTTTCCTCATTCGCTTCTCTTCTCTCGCTCCCGGAGGCGTTTCATTAGCCGCGACGAGAACATTTGTTTTTGTCGATGTTTCGCGGTAGCTTGTCGCTTTTTATTTTTCTTCCTCCACTTCCTTTCTGTCTTTCTCGCTCCTCTCGCTATCCGCCACACCATCCACATTCTCTCTCACCGATTTTCGCTCCTCTTTTCACGCGTACCTATCCCCACCGGGAGGAAAAAAAACGGTAACGAGTCGTATTTCGACCACTTACTCGATTAATCGACCGGCTGTTATGAAAGCGCAGGTAAACTTTGTTTTTGCTTTAATTTCCTCTATAATTTCTGTTACGCGTGCAGAAATATCGCGGTTATTGCGCAACCGTGGGTCGATCACCAATTTCTTATAGCAATTGGATTCTTACACGTATGTACAAATATGGAATATGTGGCAAATAGTGACGCGAGTTACAGTGGCAAGAACGATTCATCGATTCGTGTGTACAGTGATGCACGTTTGACGCGTACTTTTCGATTCTCTACGGTGTTATATAATCTCGCTATAGGCGATTCGGCGTAGCACATCGTGTGGCGTTTTACGTTTCTTATTTCAAAGTGGAAAACTACGGATTTAATTTCTTTACTCGAGTAATATTCGCTCACCTTTCCGGTCCTGCGAAACAATCTGACGATTTCTTCATGTATCCACGTGTCATTCCAGGCATCCTCACTATAAACATCGTTGCGTCAGTTTTTCGAGAGAAAAGACCGCGCACTCGCGTCAATCACACGTCTGTCCCTCGTAAACTAACACAATCCGATTATCACAAAGTACGAAGCTACAGGCAAGAGAGTTGCTACTGGCGTAGTCGCGGCAGCCTGCGATTTCTCTATGCGAAATCTCTTTTATTATCCTGGTTTCGTAGCATTTTCACCGTCGTTCTCTCGTTCGTTTTTCTAGTCTCTGCATCTCGTCGAAAAGAGATACGATCGCATTACGGACGATAGAAAATGGTTACTGGCCGTCGAGATGGATCCTTACGCCGGCATTTTACGACATCCTTCGGGCGAAACGGCCATGCGTGGCCGGCGAGATCCTCGCCACCTTTTCCGCGTTTAAGGCTGCGTTACAATGCCATTTTCCGCTCGCTCCATAATAAAACCAACCATACTTTTCTGCCTCTTTTCCACGCGTCTCATTTTTTCCTTACTGTTACGCATTGGAATTTCCACGATGCGTCATGTACTTGGGAATTTTTTCACACTCTATAATATCAAAGCTCTTAAAGCGTGCATTATTGTATACAAATTCTTTCGTCTGTACGTTCGTCGTATTCGACGAATCTCTTCCTCGTACAAACCGTGTGCCAAAAATTGCTTTCAAAATCAACCGAAATTATCCGAATTCCATCGTTCACATCGTGCGGGGTTCCTCGATGTCTGACCAGCATGCCACTTTTTCACTTATCCGTTCCTCGTCCGTGTACCAGTGTCAGCCTCTCGATCGTCCAACTCCGTCGTAGCGAAGAACTCGCGAACAACATGGATCATCGACGATCCGACGAGATAACCGCACGAAGGAAGCAGCATCCTTGTTCTCGCGTTCTCCAACGCCCCCCACGGAATAAAAAAAGGGGCGCCGCAGCGGGAACGCCTTGGCGAATCGCTCGATCGTTTCGACGTGAACGTCGACACTGTTTCACGGTCGGCGCGACTCTCACCGTGTCGATCGCGATCGTGGAAAAAAGCCAAGGTGGATCGGGAATGAAAAGTTTTACGGTAAGAACGCGGCTCGTCGACTGATAAATTCGCATTTAGTGTAGCGGCCTCACGTACACGCCGGGCTCTTGCCGGCTCCACCAAAGGCATGATTGGTCTGCGTGTCGGTGCCCCCGCCGCCCCCTCCTCCGCCCCCCAGGGGCGGACAACCGAGGCAGAGCGCCGTCGCCGTCCTCCGACAACGACGGGGGCGCCACCGCGCGGCACCGACGCCGACGCCCGCCACCGATCGATAGTCACCGACCGACCGACGACGACGACGACGATGACGACGACGACGACGACGACGACGAAGACGAAGACGACGACGATGAGGAGGACTACGATGAGGACGACGACAACGATGACGACGAGAACGACGACGACGACGATGACGACGAGAACGACGACGATGAGAACGACGACGATGAGAACGACGACGACGAGGACGACGACGCCGCCGACCACCACCACTACGCCACGGAACCGCTATACTACTATTGCACTCCGGTTAGTCGGCCCCGCTACTTGTTTGCAGTAATATGCGTGTACTTTCGGCATCGCTCCCGATTTTTCGATCAAATCTCACTACATGTTAGTCGTTCGTTAGTTACGATTATACGGCGTGGGCGTTAACGTATCTACCGTCTCGTTATTCAATTTTCTAGGACGATCGAGGTAAAATATATATAAATTTCATAAACCGAGAAATATTCAAGAACGTGAACGAATTAGGTAACGTTGTCAAAAAATAGTGTATAAATACGATATAATATTTTGCAGAAGCTAAATGTTTTGGTGTAATGTATTTCGGTCTATTGCGGCACCCAAAGCAAAATATGTAAAATTCACATGGCAGTCAACGTTGTTTTGGCTCCGCTGCTTGTTTCGAGTCTTCACCGCGTATACTTAGTTTCGGTCCTACTCCGAATTTTTCAAACGAATTCTTGCTTGAGTCTCATTGCACTTTTCAGTTATACACTATAGTCTAACTCATAGCCTATTCGTAGTCTAGTCTCACACTGTATACGTATTCTGACGAGTGTTCTGATGAATGGAACATCCGCAGATCGAAATGTGTACGCTGATAAGAAGTTACATATTTGAACGTTTTAACGAATGAAATATCCGTGGACATTGATCGTTTCTAGTTCGTAATTAGAATAGCTGTTATTTCGTGGTACGAGCAGCATGATATTCTATAATTATGATAAGTGTGTATGGTATGTGCTTTGCCTTCGATGGAAAAATGGTCATCGGATTATTTCATAGAGGGTTATTCGCCTAATGATACATAGCTAAATATTGAAATACGTAAAACTGAACTTGGATTGTATTTTATTTATTTGCTTACTTCCTTAAGAAAATAACACTTTGTACTATAATTTCTCGTTACGTAGCAAAGTAACGAGGAAAGAGTTTCCACGAGACGTTCATATTTATTCGAACTATCGATACCCTATCGATCCGGGTTTCAAACATTACCTCTGTTATAGGAAACGAAGACTTGGTGGTGACGGCACGTATTCTATAAATATAAACAAATCGCACAGCTTTCGATCTTTATTTGTACCTTTACGACCACGCCTTCGATACTCATCGTTATCAATTTGCCGTGTTTTGCTCATGATTTCATGAAAGTCTCCGTAAAACGTCTCTAGACATTGCAGGGCTTGTCCATTCGCGAAACGAGCGAGCGAGCGGCGCCTTAAAATACGGTCGCAGGACCGTCATTAGGAACACCTTTTAAGTGCGCCTCGGGCGAGCACTGTTGCCGCGATAAGGGTGGAGGCGCTTCCTTCTCGTACTCCCGTCAGCGTACGCATCGTGCGTAATGTGAACCGGATGAAGGGGTGGGAGGCCAGGAAGAGAGTGAACGAGAGTGAAAAAAAGGAACGAGAAAAGAAAAAAAAGAAAAAAGGGAAAAGAACACGGAGGAGGTAGAGCGTGCGAGAGACTAAGAGGGAAAAAAAGGGAGCTTCAGTGAAAAGGAGGCGAGTATAAACGTAAAAGGGGAGCGACCGAGAAAGAGTTTTAAAAAGAGAGACAGAGAGGCAGACAGAGAAAGAAGAAACAGATGTAGAGCAGCGAGGTCGTAACGAAGGGAAAGAGACGAATTACGTGAAAGAACGGATAAGGGAATAGGGTTCGGAAAGAGAGAGAGAAAGAGGAAAGACGGAGGGAGAGACTACTGATAGATAAGAAAAGTCATCACGGTCAGTGCGCGCGCCGCGCCACACCGTCATTCATTGATTGCATCGTGGCGTGCGGTCTGCCGTGGAGAACGTACGTTTCACGTCGCTAATGTGCACCGGATGAAAGGAGAAAGGGAGAAGAAACGGACGAATATAGAAGCGAGGGGAAGCAGAGAAAACTACCGGGAGTAGGAAGGCAACGTATATTCGGCTTTCTCTTTGTCTTCCTCCATGTGCCCAGCAGGTTCTTCTCTCTTTATCTCGCTCATTTTCTCCACCGTTCGCTAGCGGTGAAACCAGACTCGGTTAAACGGTTCGCGCGAAGAATTCATCGTGGCAAGAAAACCGACAGCGGCTACTTCACAGAAATTGCACCCTTTTGCAACCAAATTCGAGATTAGCCAAAGAAGGATACGATATTCGTTCACCGATAAATTTTTCCATCGTACGTTTCTACCTTTCCTGTTTTGTATATTAAAATTTTTAATTACTTTGCCTCGCTATCGGAATATCGAAATGTTATCGAGAAATTTGTACAACTGTACAGAGTATGCAATAAATATCAATTCCAATTTCCATTTGAATTTTAATTACGCCTAGATACACGACCGACGTTTCTCGTGTAAAAAAACAGAGGACGAAAAAATGAATGTACGAGCGGAGAAGTAAAAGGGAAAGAGCTCGAGATAAGTCATCACGGTCACCAGCGCAGCCACGTCACGGCACGCAGTCAGTCATTCATTGATTGTATCATAGAATAGTGAGCGTACGCTGTGCAGTGCCGTAATACGACGTACACGTAAACTCGCGTGGCGTTGCGAGCGGAACAGAGAAAAGAGGAAGGAAGAAAAAAAAGAAAAAACGAGAGGACGGAATACCTCGCGAGTACTCTGCCGAGCAAATATCGCGAATGATTTCTCGGAGCACTCGATCCCACGTACCGATGATTAATCAGCGAGGAGCAGTAATATTTTGTTTGAAACTGCAATGAGATAGTTATCATTACGCGCTCGTTCCCACTGGGTCGCTGTGCCTTTAATTATTTTCTCCGTTCCATATATCGAATACGGGAGACGATGCGGTTACAGATATTACAAAAAAAAAAAAGAAAATTATGAGAGAAAGAAATTCTACGTCCTTACGAATAGAAGAAAATAAAGTAAGGAATAGAATAATCCGAAGGACGCGCGTTTCGTATCGTACGATTAAAACCAAACGAACAATTTTTCTCGTTGAAAAGTAAGTCCCTAATCTAATCTCGTGCGTCTCAACGGTGTATCTAACCACTCTT
The DNA here is from genome assembly GCF_910591885.1 of Bombus terrestris. Lineage (NCBI taxonomy): Eukaryota > Metazoa > Arthropoda > Insecta > Hymenoptera > Apidae > Bombus > Bombus terrestris. The sequence continues at coordinate 13,029,174 of NC_063275.1, forward strand.
GAAATATAAAAATCTGAATTACGTTCTTCCTGTATGTACAGGGATAAAGATAAATTCGTGTAGTGCCACTGTGGGAACACGCATGCATATTAGTCGAAACAATTAGTAGATTACTGCCATGATCCAGTTTCATTGCGCCGATCAAGCAAACACAAGCAAAAGGAGTTACTTATATATTCTTATAAAAATTGATTTTTATCATGAAAAAAAAAGAAATGTAGGAACACGAGTAATGGATATAAAAAAAATCCATGTTTTGATACGATAGAAATCTAATTGTTTTAAACGGTATATCACGAAAGTTGAGAGAGACTGGAGTTTTGTTTAAAACATCTAACAGTACGCGCTAACAATAAGAGATAACGATTGGATCGAGGCGGTTGGTTCAAGCCGTTTACCAATCAGATGTAGACAGGAGAAACGAGAGAGGAGACGATAGAGGAGGAGAGAAGTAGGTCTAATTAAGAGACGTAAGTTTATTAAACTCCGGGCTTAAAATAGCGGGCGACACACTGCCCAGGAATGTAAGGACAGTCCGGTTTTATTGTCGGTTGAGCTCCAAGATTAATTCGCGTGGACTTTTCTAGTCCGCTCGTCAGAAAACGTTTCGTAAACCGAGAATCGACTTCGGTTCGACCGATACCAACATCGTAAAAACACGATCGTCCTCGTAAAATAAAATTCATACACGTAACGTTGATTTGGAAGGCCTGCGGGGTTGCGCTCGAGGCCTACAGCCCCGAATCGAAATTAGAACGGTGAATCGATCGATCGCACGAAATTTTCTGGCCGACAGAGAGCGACAGAGAAGCCGGTATTGCTGGAACGCGAGAAAGGGATGATAAAAGAAAAAACGAAAGAAGAGGGAGAGAAGCGTGTAAGGTCGATCGATTAGCAATCGTGTCTGAATTTAGGTTAACCGAAGGACCACGAGAAACGATGTCGGTAAGGAGAGCAAGCGAGAAACGGTAACGATGATAAAAACGGCTTTCGGCTGGGACGTTGGATGGATGGATATTCGCGCGATGCTTTTCTATTATTCAGAAAGGCGCGCTAGTTCCGCGAGTAGATGATATTTCGGTGAACCGGGTCAGATATCGTGGAAAGGTCACAGAGAAATTTTAATAAATTATTGCCTCGTATAACGAAGACGTTGCACGTAATTACTCTTTCTTAATGAATGTTCCATCTCGCGTTATTCACGACCTTATCCTTCCGCTGGATGATTTACCGGAGATTTCATTCGTCTTAGAAATTCCCACTCGAGCGTAGAAAATCTTGTAGTTATCGAACGCGTTCCGATTTTCCAAAAAAAGTTAAAGACGCGGGAGACAAGCGGAGATAGAGAAAGAGAGGTATCAACGCAGAAACACGGACCACGAGGGTCAGGATTAAATATAACCGTGGCTCGAGCTATTTATAAAGATTAACTTGTTGGCGAGATAACGAAGGAGGAGATGGAGACAACGGCGTTAAATTGTCGCAACAATTGCGCGGGAACCGGCACATTCCAGGGACGAAATTTCTCGTGCCGCTTCGAGCTTTGACCTCGATCCCATCGTCCGGGCTCTCTTTCGTCACTTGCCACCCACCGCTTAAATCGTCAGGAGGGAAAAGCTTTAAAAATACATGAAATGACGTTCGACTCGTACGGCGCCGATCGATTTTCTCTCTCTCTGCCTGTGTGGCACACGAGAGCCCGACGCGCCCGACGGTGACGTAATTACTTCCCGGTGACGAAATACGCCCGCCACCGGTGTATTTTATTCGCGATTCTTTGACCGATCGTGTTTTCCACGTTCGTCATCGTTCCAAAATACCGGAACGTTCTCTCGCGCGATCTACCAACACCAGCATAGAGACCCGTACCATTAAAACTTTAACGCGACGATAATTCCGTTGTCGTAGCGTGTATGTGCTGCCGCGCACGTCACCACAGAGTAACGCGAGACACGAATTTTCCTCGACTACGTCGTTGGTCGCCGTTAGGTACGCCAACGTCTGGAATTTTATTTACACTTTACGCACCCACGTGTGGAATGCATATATGTGCGACACACAAACGACACGTGCCTAAAAAAGAAGCGAAGAATGCCAGGCTCGTCCATTGAGAAGCTAGTTTCCACATTTACACGCGCTGCCTAATCGGCCGACCGGCTCCGAAGGGAGAAAAAGGAAACGAAGACAAAAGCCGGCTCGTGTGCGTCGTCGCGTCCCTATTTTCGTATTCAAGAAGGAACGAGAAGAGAACAGTGAGGGAACCGAGGGTGACAAGGAGGAAGGTGTTACGACATCCTTCCTCGTTATCTATTCCCTTCTTCCCTGCCTGCCCATGTAAAGGTACCTGATAACGCACCAGCTGTACACGCTCCTATACTTTAAGGTTGTGACCGTACTTTTACGTTACACTCACGTTACATTCACGTTGCATTTACGTTACCATTCTCCACCATTTAGATTTGATTAATGGGACACCTTGTCTAGTCGTTCTTTGAATAGACTCGGTGTTATCGATACGCGTTATCGTCGCGATTCCAGCTACCACACGAGCTCTCAGGTTTGTCCCTTAACCGACTAACCTGGCTAACCGATTTTGTTTCTTCAGCACGCTCGTTCGATAGCGAAATCGGATGTACGAGTCGCCTACGTGAGCATAAGGTTCACCGACAATCCTCGAAAGTCACGTATACGGTAATAATTACGCGATCACGTATCGGTAACTAGATATTCCATCGAAGAAGACGAAACTGTAAAATGCAACCAAGGTGTGGCTGCAAGTAAGTAGAATACTAAGGGTGCAACAAGACGGACTACAGAGGCGGCAAAGAAAAGAATAAAATTCAATGATGGAGAATTGGAAATTATCGTGCAAAGTTTAAACGATTTTAAAGAAACGAATTGGCTAGTCTACAGGTAGAAACGGAGAAGTAACGGCAAAAGAGAGCGAGGGAATTAGAAACAATACGGAAAGGAAATTCTGATGCTACGAAAGTAAGTACTTTCGTAGATACGCGTGGCTCGACGATTTCAGCGAGATAAAGGTTGGACGTGTACCTTTGATCCCTTTGAAGGACGACTGAATGGACGAAAGGTGGGGTGTCGCTTTAGTCTCGCAGTGGTTGTCCCAGTGCCCTTGTATGCGGTAGAAAAATTAGCTAGATTGTTTTTTCCTCTTTCGCCCTCTGTTTTTTTTTCTTTTCTCTTCTGTTCCCCCGTGCAATGGCCGAAAGCGAGCGAAGGGCTGTTGGTTTCCATCGAACGTTGGGCCAAGGCCGGGGTTGCCGGAGGACGAGGAGAGACGGAAGAGGACGTAGAGGCCAGAGGAGGGTTGCGTTTACATCGAGCTTTTCCGTTTCCGAGGTATCCATCGATCCCTCAGCGAACGAGTTTTGTAACCCAATCAAAACTTTCCCTAGCGTCGTAATAAAGTCCCTCTCGAAGGGTTATCTCGATATTGCCCGATCAGGTAAGACGTTTCGCGTTCCTACTATCTTCCTGGCTATCCCACGGAACCGCCCTCTGAAAACTTCTTTCTCGAACCGTGGATTACCGAAAAAAAACCTTAAACAGTCTCTTAAGTGGCTCGACAGCGTGCGACATTCTCGCCATCAAAATACAAGAAAACATGGCGATGTAAGGTAGGAGAAGGAGGCGATCCAGCGATCAGGGCTATCGCGACACGAGGAAAAACACGCTCGTTTGCCATCTATGTACCGCGAGTCAGCCACCGGTGAGAAGACTTACTCCGCTTTTAAGGCAGAATCTTCCGGTCGTTACCGATAGCTCGGAACAATGCCATCACAACGACGTTGGGAAGCTTCTTCTCTGAGAACGAGACGGATGAAAAAGAACCTAGCACCATCGCGGTCGTTATCGATGATGTCGCGTCCTTCCCGGAGGTCGGTCCACGTGATGGAACGCGGAAGCGTCCGCACAAAGACCAGAAAGGTTGACGACGTTCCTCGTTGTCATCGCTTCGCGAGAGTCCTCTTTTCTACCGCCCGTTGCGTGCCTACAATTTACACGGTTTCTTGCGGACGAACGTAACGCAACAACGGTTTCCCGTGACGTGCCGCAAAAACCGCGACGGAACGAAGGGCCACGACCGATCGCTTCCGGGGGAAATCGAATTCGAGCGCGCGCGTGCCCAACCTCGTGTAATCCATTCCGATCGATAAATCCAAGCAAGGGGTGACTTTTTCTGCGCGTGTTCTCCTCTTTTTTTCCCCGTACACGGTCTCGCGATCGATTCGTGGAAGCGTGGGCTCGTTTATCAAATTCGTCGGCGGATCTCGTCGCAGCAAAGCGTTTTTAATTAACCACCAGCGTGAAATCGCGGGGGTAAGCGGCGAGAGGAGAGGGCGGAAGAGTAGCGCGAGAGAGTAACCAGGAAACGGAAAAGAGAAGAGGAAAGAAGGAAAAAATTCGACTCGTTACCGGGTGCAATAACATCCGTCAGAAAAGAAGCCGATGGAGCAAAGGAAATCGATACGGAAAAAGAGAGAGAAAGGCCAAAGATGAAAGTAAAGAAAGAAAGAGGGGGAAAGGGAAGACAGAGAGACGCAGGCTCGCGCTCGTTTCTCCTTACTCGTTAGTCACGGCCCCGTCTTTATGAATGGGTTCGCTCGTGGCTTACGAGGAATCGTACTATCTCTACTACCACCACTTTCTCTCTCTCTCTTTCCTCTCGCTGTCTTTTCCCTTTCTCTAAACGGGGTGTCAGCCAACGTCCTTCTCCGGGGGTTACTGCAAACCCTTACATACAGAGCCAGCGACAATAGAAGGCGGCCACGAATCGATCGTATAGCTCGCAACCGCCACCGCGTCCGGCGTCGTCGTCGTCGTCGTCGTCGTCGTCGTCACTGCTGCCGTCTATTTGCACTAACGCGTTTGGTCTTTTACCATCACCTTAATCGTTACGAAAAGAAAACGTCATTACGATTAGGAGAAATCGTGCTCGTCGAACGAAGCTAACCTTCGACGATAGTCTACTCGAAATAATTAAACTCGATCAAACTGACGATTAAACGTCTATTTGTCCGAAGATATATTACCCTGAGAATCGATCGCGACGTAACAAAGATTCTATGATATTTTCAAGAATATCGTGAAAATGGGAAGGCATGGATTAGAACGAGAGAAAGAAGATTCGTTGAAGAATCGTCGCAGCACAAATATTCCTAGCCTCTTGTACGATCCTACGGCCATTTTTTCACGGAATCGTCGAGCCGGAATATCGCGGTCCGGGCGTGTTTCCCTCTCGACAGGGCGCGGCTGATTCTCGATCGTGCTTCCTCCGCGACGGCAGGATGTAAAGGAAACGAAGACGCCTCGGTGAGAGGGGCTGAGGGGCTGTCGAGGGGAAGAGATGGCGTGGGTGGAGGCAGTGGCCTGTGGAGGAAGGCAGAAGGGGGTGCTTTTATCATTCGTATCGCGGGCCTATTTTGGAGCCCGAAGCCTTTTGCCTCTTAGGAGGTCTACTCTCGGTTCTCTAGAACGTGATAGACGCGAGAAAGAGACAGGAAGGCTTAGCGTAGCCACGTATGGGGATGTAAAAGACAGAGAGAAAGAAATTCAGAAGAGGCAGGTGGCGGGGAACGGGGAACGGAGAAGAAGGAGCCCTCCTCTGCTTGCCGGCGGAGACGAGGGAGGTCTGGATGGTATTCGAGGAATGTCATGTAATAATCGGGCCGCCATTCGAGCGTCCGTTCCGACGACAGGAGGCGCCACCGCTCGGCTCGGTTTCACTCGTCTTGCTCGTCGCATCCGCCGGAACAGGGGGTGAATTTGCACAGCCTTAGAATAGGCGGATCACGAACATTTTGAGATTAGATCGTCCTGTCAAAAAATTCTTCGGTAATAGTAAATAACAGCTAGATACTTGGATGTACTCGACGCTTCCTAATTTACGATATTAGGAATTTCGATCAATGTATTATACGGGGTACTTCGTTGGACAGTCGCTGAATAACGAATGAACTTTTCGATCGTTAGATCGTCCTGTGAAAAAGATTCATTGATAATAATTAGAATCACGTAGTTTGGATGCGCTCGATATTTCCTAGTTAACCAAACTACCAATACACGCTTTGAAGGATGTTTCAACGTTTCATGTTAGACATTATAATAATAGAGAAGAGAAGATGCACGTGTAGTTTTAAATAAGCGGTTTACGTGTAGTGGTAAGAGGCCTTAAAAACGTGTATATTACCGTATTTATCCTAAACGTGTATTTATCCTAATCAAGCAACCTTATCGTTCGGTAAAGTGTCTCAAGGTATCCTTAAACAACGTGCAAGTCAAACACGATCCGTTTCAACGAATTATCTGCCAACAATCCATAACTGCAGATAAACGGAGGGTAAACGTCGACGATTAAACGAGGCAACCGATATGGTGCAAGAGTAAATACGGTTACGATCGCTAACGAGATACAGTATCTTCTCGGATAAAAAGGACAAAAATTTATGCCCCTCCGTGACCTTTGACTACCCCTCTCGATCGAGAAAAAGGGAAGCCTATCCTGTGCACGGTCGAGACACACGGGCAGGTCGCCGCCACCGGAGGAGACACATATCGTTGGTTGCATCCGGTCTCGAGATTCGATTCACGCGAGTCGAGAATGTGCTCTCGTAGCCTCGAATGTGAATTTAATAAAGAGAATAAATCATTTTAATGTAACGCGGCGGCACAACGCTACGGAACGAAGGGGTGACGAGGCTAAGGGGGTAGAGAAATTCAACGTTAGAGTGGGAAAAAGATAGAGTGAAAGAGTGAAAGAGAGAAAAAGACAGAATCAGGGAGAAAAAAACCGGTATTTTTGCGTCGAGCACGGAGGGGTGCATTTCGTTGCGATTATAAAAGCTGGGCAACCCCCGGTGTGTCTAGACGACGTGGCCTCCTATCAAAAACAGACCACCGAACTGAAAAGGCTGAAAGGGCAAGGAACTCTTCACAATGCCAAGAAATTAAAGTTTCTCTGTATATCCACCTATATTCGTCCTATAGCTCTCCCCTTCTTTTTTTTTTTTTTATCCGTTTCCTATCCTCTTCGTCCGATGTCTACGTCGTACCGGTACAGGGAGAAAAGAAAAAAGAAAGGAAAAAGAAAAGAGAGAAAGAGATCACTTTGCCGATAAACGCAAACACAGAATGGGGAGCAACGTACGCGCCAGTTAAATAGACTGCTCTCTTTCTTCGCGGCAAATGTTTCGCAAGGATTCGCTGAACTCTCGTACCTGTTGGAGTTCGATCGATCTCGTTGCGTCTATGGTTATGATCGGTCATCCTGTATATACCTTCTACGAGAAGCTTTAGACAAGCTGTAAATCGTTTGGAAACGTTGCATTCATTTCTACGAGTTCAATCCTCGATTAGTATCGGATGGTAAGTTACCTATACGAGTTTAGATTAAGTCAATTAATTTCAGTCTACTTTATTTAATTCCTGTTTTATATTTTACGTGATAGAGGTCAATAGTATTTACATATAAGTGCATACATAAATTATTATACAGTCACTTATGATCTAAAGATACCAGTTAAAAGTTAAAAAAAAAAACTTCAATGAGATCGTAAAGTACATTTTCCATCAATTCGACGCATTACTTACGTACTAAAATTCAAAGGTGTTTCGTAGCTAGTAAAGAATCTCGAAGCAACTCGTAAACGCGATGATGTATCATAGCAGGAATGAAAAGAGGGATTCATTGATACCCGAGAAACGTCCGTCTCGCTAGCTGTCACAGCCAGTCACCGAATCATTTGCATAATCGCGACTGATTACTATCGCTCGTCGTGGCTCCCGTGCGTAGTCATCGCCATATGTCAGACTTTGAAAAATTCGGCGAACGTGTTTCGTTCGATCGTGTCGGAACGATGCACGTCGAACACCGGGAACCATTGTTATCGACGCTCGGAAATAAGTCAAGGCACCGACGAAAGACAAGATAGACCTGACATGCTATGTTGACTATGCTTTTTCATGTCCTACGATTTGGGGGGTTAAGTGACCCCCTTATCCCTTTCGTGCAACATGCGACATTATCGATTCAATATAGAATAAAAGCAGAACGCTAGTAGTGGTAACAATTAAAACTAAATTTTCCTACGAAATTATAGATACGTATATAATTCTGTGATATAGATCATTGGATGTAAATATGATTTCGACGAATTCCATTATAATTAATAGTCTATTCGAGCACCTTTTTTTTTATTGAACCGCAAGTGAATAATAAAATGAAAATGATGAAAATAAATAAATTGAATAATAAAAACTTGTGATGATTGTTACATTTTACTGCGTTTCGTGCTACTGTTAAATATGTTTAGTTAAGAAAAAAACCATCCATAGAAAGGAGTAAATATTGATATGATCAATATATAAGATAATGTTCTAAACGTTACTCTGAGTTACAATCTCTGTGAGATCAGAGCGTATGTCCAATATTAATACATTTAAACCAGAAGATACTATATAGAAACAAGGTAGAAATTTGTCAGATACAGATAACCTACCGCAGCCAGCTGTTATCAATTGCGGGACAGATTTTCTTTTAAGAATGTAACAAATGAAAATCTTTTTCTAATTATTGATTTTATCGTCTTCGACGTTTGAGTTGAACATAATTACTATGTTCGCCGTAGTAAATTGTAGAGGGCGTAAGAAATACTGATTTTTTTTCGAGGTCGGTATTTCAGAGCATGAGATGTGGAATCCCATAAGATGTCATGTCTATTCTTTCCTTCGTCGATGGTCAAAGTTAATCCGACGTCATTCGGGGAAAACGGTTTTCGAGGAAACGTGAATCGGACAAAATTGACTAAAACGAAGCGGGCGACGCGCGAAAGTTATACAAAAATTCTACGTGCGCTAAGTTGATGATCGAACTAACGCTCAAGTCGGAAGTATGAATCAGGAAGCGGTGTGTCACGTGCTACTGTTGCACGTCACCAAATAGGATACACGAGTCATGAATCGCAAAGAATTACTCACGTAAAAAGACTTGTACGAGGTTAAATCGATAAACACTTACTGTAACGATTTCTCAGGATCCTAGATGAATCGTTAAATGATCCCCGAATATGAATCATTGTATGAATGAAATAAGACGAATTATTTAATTAAGTTCGTGACTAATACCGTGAGATCGAGGAGAAAAAACCCGAACAAATTTCATGAATCGTTCAAATTGATAGAATGGTTCATTGATAGGAATTCGTGTGACAGTCTCATGATCGATGCGATCTCGGATCGGGTCGTTGCCTCGAGGATCGAAGGGCACAGGCTTAAATATTTTTCTATCTAGTCGCGCTTGGAAATATAAGCGAGCCAAGCTGATAAACGACCTCTGGAATGTTTGATAAAGTCGATTAGAACCAACTACGAGTTAGTCAGCAGCAACAGTTGGTGAGAATGGTTGTATGCATGGGAACGAGGAGGAGAAAGAAAGAAAGGTGGATGCCCTATATGTATACGTAGAGCGCCGACATTATCGGCCCAGAGGGTCCAGCAGACTCCGATAAGGATTTACGCATCGTACGCTTCGTAACGTATCTAAAATCCACGCACGACGTATATCGTCGATAAATCGGTTATTAATCGAGCCTACAAAATGTTATAAATTTCGATTATATATTTCGATCATGTGCTTACAATTAAAAATTTGAAAATCCTACACGAAAAGTTCTATTGAAAGTTAATAATATGGTTCGGTTTTGTATGCGACAGATGGCACTAGTAAATACATGGAAGTCGAAAGATCAGTAACCCCGATAGGCGAATAACCGCGCATTAACTCTGTTTACTTGAACCCTCCAGGATACTTTTATTCCATTCAATTTAATCGGTTTTCAAAAAAACCATTAGATGAATACGAAAGAAATTACACGTATTGATATCATAGGCATAAAACTACAAAACTGTGACGTTGTAAAAAATTTTAATTTATTTATAACCCATATCGATGTACCTAAATAAACATTTTTTTTATTACAGACATTAACGATATAAAGAATCATATCATTTCGAGCATTCTTATATCTATTCATAAAGTACAATCAAAATAAACCCTATTAGGAATTGGTAGGACAATGTGTGTACTCATTAACTGTCGTAACATGTCGTCAGTTGAGAGTAACGATCGCAATATATAAAAATTGGAGAAACGGTGAAAAATGTATGATGTTTCGAGCGGATCGCGAAAGGAGCGAAAATGGATAGGAACAATACATGAGGACGCAAAGCGACCGCGTGCCCTTTTTCTGTTTTCTTCTTTTTTCAGCCTGCGGTCGAGGTAAACACAGCGCGGCACGTTTCGTGGCGCCCCCTAACCGATAAAACGCCATCGAGGCACTCTCATGACTTGGTCGCGCATGTGAGAATCACGGCGTGACATACGGGTTACAGTCGTAACTGAAACGTGACACCCGTTCAAAGGTGTCTGAATCGTGTTGTTATATGTGGTAATGAAGTTTTCAAGCCCGGCCAACCCGAAAATTATGCAAGATAAAATGTACTTAGACGGGCATGGATTTACGACCACGCCACCGCCATGCACGCCAGACACTGGCATGCTTCGATGGTGGGGCCACCGTGCCGAATACTCGACCCCTTCCGCGAACATTTACGATCATCAAAAATGTATTTCCGTGTCAGTACTCACCTTCGTCAGAATCGTCCAGGTTCTCTTTCTGGATGTAGGATATATCTGAAACCCACAAACACCACGGGTTAGCTGAAAATCCCTCGTGTTTTTGGGCAGCTTCGTTCGATCCACAGGCACTCACTCACCCGCCATCTTGTAACAAACTGCAACGCGTCCCCGTGGCCACGCGTTTAACTATTCCAAATCGAGAGATCGTTTCTTGACATTCTTCATGGACATATCGATATTGCCAATTTTAATTCTAATTTCAACGGTTCTTTCAATTTAAAAAATTGCTATAACATCTTATTTGAAAGTAGTTACTTAGAAGTGTTAAATGAAGAATCAAATCAATGGCAGATGTTCGGCGCTCGGCAATATTGCCAACTTGATATTTATTACAATCTACAAATTTTAAGTAGGATATTCATATATGTAAAGACATGTGTATATACAGTGTGATATGTAAACTTTTATTTCCAAAATTTTTAATTTCTTTTATTATATTAACCGAAAATTGCACAATTATATTGATTATTATATGAATAATTATTGCAAAGCAATGATTATCTTGTAGTTAATAAATAAAAAATATATAAAAGAGACGCGTCACTTATATATATTTAATATACAAATGACAATGAATCATCTTAAACAATAAGAAAGATGACGAATAAAAATCGACAGAACTTATAGAAAACTTTTGCAAAGTTATACATATGATAACATTTTATATCTTCACAAGAATATAATATAAGCTTATACAATATATATATGTTCTTTCCATATATGCTACAAGATAATATTTTACAGTTTTCTAAAATCAATCTTACATTACAGCGCAAATTCAGTTACTTGCTTGTCAGTCTTGACAAGTAATAGATGATGCAGACTTTCATAATATAACACAAGAGAACATTATGTTCATAGACAAAATAGTGTTTACATATTTGTGAACCAGTCACAAACATTAAATTGGAAATGTACAACATTGGTAGCAATTCAGATGTAAATTGCAAATTTTATCTCTTTTTCTAATGTGTATAGAGTAAAAAAAATATTTAAATTTTTATCTTGCTATTTTACTGTAAACGTCTAATTAGATGTAAGATGTTCTTAGGTAAAACCTAGGGAAAGTAATTTGCACAGCCGGTAGATATAAGATGATATTCTTCTGTAACTTGAATTTGTAATATGATAATTTGTATGTTATATCTACATATATGAATGTAACATTCAGAATGACATATCTTAGAGGAGCAATATGTTTAAATACAATTTTTCTTTCTGTGATTGATTTGTAGTCCTTCTCTTGATTTAAAATACTGTATTGTAAGAAAAGAAATGTATAAAACATTATAACCATATTTAATATGTGATACACATGACATGCAGTTGTGGTTACCTCGCGGCAGTTCCTGAGAATCATACAATATGAGAAAGATAGTGGAAGAGTATTAAAAAATGCCGGTACGCTCGTGTGGTGTCATGTGTTATCGGTGACTACTTCTTCGATTGTAGCTCTGCACATTGGACACTCTATCAGTTGATTCGAACACGTTTGGCAGAATCCTCTGAAATAGTATTCGTTTTTACGTTTCATGTTAATATCATGAAAAAAGGATTAAGATACGTGAAAGAATTATGTAGGATACCTGTGATTGCATGGTAGCAATCTTACTGAAGCTCTTTGGTCAAAACACAATGTACATGAATCCTCTCTAACACTAAGTTTCCTCAATTGATCTAGATATATGTGTCTAGGAAGCACAACCTTATCTTCAGGCTTCAAAGTAGCGTGGTCGTTAAATTTCTGATATTCGCGATCAGTAGGAGGATATTTAAAGGGTACATTCCCAAAATTAAAAAGACATTGTTGGAACGACATAAAACTGGCTGCTGCAAAAAATCCTGACCTAAAATATTTAGGATGACCATTAATAAGAATGTTTTATTCAGATGAGAGAGAGAGAGAGAGAGAGAGAGAGAGAGAATACGTACCGTACTGTTTTGAAAACTTGAACACACGGTCTTAGTCGCACACCATTTATAGAAAATATTATTTCCAATTTGTTCAAGTCCAGTAAACAACCTAAAATGTCACCAGCTTTCCAACAAGGTCTATCAGGATATCTTTCACAGTCTGCGTTATACCAAATTAATCGACGACAACCATCGTAAGACACAGAATATTCGTCATCACCTATACCATAGCCTTCCTACAGTAATAAAATAAAATAAAATAAAATATGCAAAAATAATCCATACATCGTAATCGTCCATGTTACGATAAGGATGTAAAAACTTGCGTGATTTAGAAACGTGCTATCTTTTGTAGCCCATCCAATTTGCATTACACCTGTAGTTATAACAAGTGTTTCATAGTACCAGATTCCTGAGTCTACTTGAAATGTACATCTCACACTTTCAAATGAATATGCATCACACCGAGCCTAAAAATACAATAAAAAGAATAACAGGAAGCCTTACGATATGTAAATATTACCTGATATATTATATTTCCAAAACTTACTTCCAAACCGTTAGGCGATATTTTCAGGTACTCGCTTACATCCTTTGTGTTTAACATTACGTTGATACCAGTTGTATCCACTGAATCGTGAGAATACTTTCTACCTTCCATAACAACTAGAATAATGAAAATATGTATATATTTATGTAATTTCCATTGTTATTCATGTGTATCACGTATGCTTTAATATTTTATATTACACACTTTAATACTTACGTAAATTGTCTAAACACCATCGCGCACAAAAACCTACTTGTCGACGTATATAATGAGTTTCTGTTGCCCATTTTTCCAATTCTAGCAATGGATTTGGCTTTTCTGCCATCAAACGTTTCTTTATAGTTATTTTATTCTCACCTAGTGATGTAAAAACATTACGATTTATTAAATGTAAGTTAATAAAAATATCGCTTTTTGTATATATTACTGGAATTGATACTCACTAGTTTGGGCAAATTTTTCCAAGGCTATTAACGCATATAACACGACATAAGGATCAATATCTTCTTTCTAAAATAACATACAAATCATGGATGAAATTTTTCAAACAAATTATATGCATATAATTAATTATACTTACAATGTTTGAAATAAGATAATCCAAAGTTTCATCAGATAATATAGCAATGCTACTTGGGCCAGCCAACTTTTCTGCTATACAACCCAATACCACGCAGATGTTACGTTGTTGAGTTGCACTAGTCTGTACATTTCCAAATTTTTGAGATAATTGAAACATGTGTGACAACCGTAGAACCAATTCCTAAAAAGTTAGAAGACCTATAGCACAGGTTATACATCACATATAGCACATTATACATCAACAAGTAAAATATAAAAGTAAAATTATACCTTTGATGGTAATGGACAATCATCCAATAGAAGTGTAATAACTGAAGGACCTAATGGATTATGCATAGGAATAACGTTAACCATTGAACTTACAACTTGTATCCATCCATCTTCTTTATCAGCAATAGCATGTAATTTTGACATTGCAGGTGGTGGCTCTTGTTCACTGAATATGCATAAAAATAAATTAATTATTAATTAATAAATCTAATAACAGCCTTATACTTACATATAAGCTATAATACTCATAAGAGTATAATTACATAAGGTAACATACTTTATAGTATGTAACACTCACTTATCAACAAGGAAACCAATTACTCCAAGAGTTTCAAGTACCAATTTATCAATGTTAGCTGAAGTTGGAAATTTAAAAGTTGTAGTGCTCATATCACCAGATGCAACTGTGCCAACACTTGATTCTGGTAATATGGTATTTTCAATTTCTGCATGATTTTGTCTATTATATGTTTCAAGTTCTTCTGGTGTATCTTTACACAGGCAATTACCCATTCCCACACGTTTATAATGATACTTTTAAAGATATTCTATCACATGTATTTTCTAAGTAATATTTACAGAATCAAGTGACCTGTGTACTATTAACTGTTGTATCCAATGCAACTAAAAGTAATATTCTTTTCTAAAATAACAATATTTATAACATATGTTTACAAATGTGTAAACATTAAATTTTTTTACAAATACAAAGTTTTGTCATGATACATACTAAAAATATATTACATGAATCACGTTCCTTCATTACAATTAATTAAAATTTTTGTTTACTTTCTTGTAGTGTTTTCTTGTCATTTTTTTTAAATATATAGATAAATGCAGTTCCAACCAAGATATGTAACATGCAAAAATCAGTCTACAATTATAGTTATATATTTGTTAAAATAATCTGCCTATAAATAAAAAAATATTAATGATAATTTTTTAAATAATTTATCGAATTATATGTGTAAATATTACATACGTGCTTGAGGGCTGTCATTTGGTTATGTTGTTATCGGAATAGAAAGAAGTTATACAATTCTTCAGCAATTTTCCTTGATTATCCGTTTATAAAATAATTTATAAAATCATATTCATCTTACTTCTTTTCCAATAAAATATAGATTTATACGTATTTGCACTCTAAATCGTGTCCCTTAGGTTATGTCCTCAATAATCTTCAAAACAGTATTCTCAGCATAACAGAATACGCTATACTACACTATACTTTACGTGAGGTGATCAATTCTAAATCATATATGAGATAAGACTTCTACGTCAGTATATCTTTTTAACGCTTACTTAATTAAGTTTACGTACGATAAAACATTTATCTATATGTTAATTATTTTCTTATATTGAAAAAATATATGAACATGGAAATTCTTATATAATACAATTTTATACAACACAAATTTTGGATGTAACAACATTAAATAACGTAAACATTTTAAAAATATATAATATTCCAGAATTAATGTTAACAACAACTTGTATATAGATTTTTCATATATAAGGACATGCTTTTTATGCTCTAATAACGAAATGAAATTTAATAATTATACTCTTATTTATATAACCTAAAGTCATATTATTTCATAAAATAAAATTTTTAAATAGAAAGTCGTTATATTTTAAAGATACTCGTTATATCACAAAGTCATATAAACAACAAATATAAATATTGTGAGAATGTTTCACTTTGAAATGAATATATAAAAGTTATCACATGTATCGTTTTATATTTACATATAATAAAGTTGTATGAAGTTCGTTATATTAGTAAATATCTTAACAAATGTAGGATTCAGCCAATAAACCGCTCTATAAAATTACAGTTATAAAAGGAAGGTTATTTGAAAAGTAGCCGCCATATCGAATGATAATCTGCTTTAAAGTGATAACATATATCGAAGAGTCGAAGTCGCAAAGTAGTCGCGGTCCGTCTGGTACTTTTAAGACGAATTTCTTAACATACATCAGAAGCGAATCTTTCGCCGTTTTCGAATATTACAAAAATAATATGCCGTTAAATTATTTAATATATGTGAATTTAAAATCGTAGGCCAAATAAATAAATACTTTGTTAGAAATCGTCGAATGGTATTTTTTATAAATCGTGCGATGCGATCACATGGGAAAGGCGAGAGAATGTCAACGATCAATAGTATTACGAAAATGAATTGGTGATTCGGACGTTGAAAATTTTGTCTACAACATGGTGTCCGGGGATCACGAAAGATTGCTGCCTGAACCGGAGAATTACGTGAAATGTTTTTATGATTTGTTCAAAAGTATTGCTGAAGCACAGAGGTGCGAATTGCGTATAACCTCCTTTCACCTTTGTTTACTTGACGCTTTTGGCGGTGACTTCATCTGTCATTTATCAAACTCAATAATTCCAACAAAATTTCTGATAATTCTATTCCTGTTTTCTCTAAATATGTCATACAATGTTATCGTACTACGAAATTATATCATGATTTTCGTAGATGTTTAAAGTAACCTAAAATTGTTTGTTTATTAAAGCTGTATGTTAGGTTATCAGTTTGACAGTTCTCAGATGAAGTAAATGACTTAATTTATAAATTAATTTGTGATTGATATTTTGTATTATTTATCCATTGTTATTTATCTATCTAATTTAACATGATAATACGCAAAAACATATACTTATAGTCATTCATTGAAAAGAATAAACATGTAATATATTTTCTTGTTTGTTTTTAGAATACTTTATAAATGCAAATGCGTTCCTTATAAAAAATTGTTAATAATATATTATTTATAAAGCGTTTTATGTGTTACATTATATATTTTATTTTTTAGAAATAAGGAAGAATGGAGAAAATGTAAAAAAAATAAATCTGTACGTAAAAGGGATAAAAAAAAGGTATTATTAACTTTCTCTTATGTTTATATTTTCTTTTTTTTTCTTTTGTAACACGAGTTACCTGTACCTTCAATGTTTACAGATTGACTTAAATGGTGATTTAAACTACAATAATCCACCAGAAATAGAATTATCCTGCAATGCTTCTGCATTTGCTGTATTTGCTAGCGTCAGGAGTGCTATTTTGGAGAGGCATACTAAAACAAATGAAGTTTGTAGCGTATCAAATTATAATCGTCCACCCTCTCCAGAATATTGTGAAACTACTGATACTGAGAGTGATGATGAAGAAAGAATATCAACTCTACAGAGCTTACCAAAGGTAACCATCAGAGTTATAGATTATGTACATTGGAAGAATTATATACGAGTTCAAATATGTTTAGATTGTAGGTATTGGTTTACGAAGTGTTTTTACATTGATGAGAGAAAGTAGAACAATTGAACCTGCTTTGTGTACAAAAGCACTGTCAGCATTGTTGGATGTATTACAAGGACAACTTCCTGAAGGCCTTAAATCTGAACCAGATGATGTTATTGGTAATATACAAAAATCAACATTTGTACATACAAATTTATTGCTTCATAGTGAACTTCATATTAAGGTTCATATTAAATTTTTTTTCATAGATCCACTTTTTGATCTATTATTGGATCTTGCAACTTCACACGGCCCAGAATCAGCAGCTGCCAATGATGGCAGTCATTTGACCGCAGTCGCTTGTGCATGTTTATTGAGTCTTGTGGTTGTTAGAGGAGATACTGGTCGTTTATTGGCAGCAATAGCAGCTTTACTCATGTGTCCAAGAGCATTAGCAGTTCAAAATATTCAAGTAAATCCTTTTCCAAATTCGTAATACTATAGAATATCTTTCTAAATTTTTAGAGATTATAATTTATATGTTGTAGATGCCATGTGTATTAACATCTTTGCAAAGAAGTGTACAAGCTGTTTTACTTGGAAAATTTGTACGGCCAGACTGGATTACATATGGAGTTCCTAAGTGTGCTAAGATTTATACTTCTACGCTTAAGTTACCAAATGAGATAAGTAATATAATACTAAATGGACGAAGTTTTGTGAGCGATGGAAAGTACCTGTATCTGCATACATGTAGAGGATTATTGAAGATTGGTAGTGGTCATGGAGGAACTATTTGGGGTCATATGTATGTTCATAAAGCGGATTTTTATCCAACAGAAACGGGTTGGCTTGGTTATGCCAATGTTAGTTTAATTAAGTATTAACTTTTTATGCATAATTATATCTATAAAAAATATTCTTTTAACAATTAATTTTTTTTAGAACACGCTTTATTTTAAATATACACCGAGAAAACAGAGCGAGTTATTAATTATTGATGCAGAAACTCTTTCAGTTACGGAGATTGCTGTTTTAGAAGGTCGTGACTGGTCATCCTCTGTTATGTTTTCTGATGGTGAATGTTTAGGAATGATAACTGCTGGAAAAGATGTTAGTTCCTGCTTTTGAATTAGTGTTTCTAAAATTTATATTAATTAAAAAAGAATATAAATTTTATATTTTACGTTTTAACAGGATGGTTTTGTAGTCAGAACAATAAATACATTAAGTAATCCAGTAACAGTCGCATCAGAATTGCCGTTAAAATTGGCAAGAAAATGTGTAGATGTTTTTGGATACGCTGTTTTTGATGAAGAACAAACCACTCATACATTAAATCCAGGCTGTGATGATGAAATAGTTACAGTTACTGCAGGAAAAGAGTTTGCATTACTAAAAACTGTGTCTGGAAAAGTAAGCAACATGTAATGTTTTTTAATATGTCAAAAATTATATAGAGACGTGAAATATACATATTATATTGCATATTAAAGGTTCTATATAGTGGAAAAGGAACTTCCCTTGGTATGAAAAATAATACAAGGCCTAACAGATGGATAGAACTAACACTTCTAAGGGGACAGAGGCTTGTAAATTTTGCAGCTGGTCATGATGGTCAACATGTGGTGATGGTTATGGAAGATGGTTCAGTTTTATTTGCTGGGACTGCTAGGCGCGGAGAAGACGGTGATAATAGTAAATATATTATTAGTCTATGACGTAAAATTGATAATATGCTTTGGCATATATTTTCATATATCTTTTATTTTTAGACAAAGTTAGACGACAACCTAAGCCAGTTAAACCAAAAAAAATATCAAAAGTAGAAGGGCAGTTTATTGTGGATGCAGCTTGTAACAATGGATCAACTGCATTAGTTACAAAGGAGGGTTCCTTGTTGATGTTTGGCAAAGATACATTGCATAGTGACCCTGCTTCAGGAATAGTCACTGATCTCAGAGATGTTTGTGTTGTTCATGTTTCATTAGGCAAAGCTCACGCTGCAGCATTAACTAACAAAGGACATTTGTACACATTTGGAATTAACAATAAAGGACAATGTGGTAGAGATTTTAATACAGTTCATAGTTCTATAAATAAAGATGTCTCCTCAGTTGCTGTAGAAATAGGTTCAGCAGAGGAAGAACTTTTAGTAACTGAAGAGGGTAATTACATATAACTGTTATAGAATTATTAAGAAGTTATATATATATATAGAAATTATATATTTCTAATGTTCCTTAATAACATATAAAAGGAAATTAATACTCTTAAATCTGTTTAGATGGTATGGAATCTACTGAAGATTGGGAAGAAATAAAAGGAATGTGTCCGCCAGGATTACATCAATGGAGGCATCGTGTTTGCATGGTTTGCACAGTATGCCGAGAATGCACTGGCTACAGTATATCATGTTTAAGCAGTATACGTCCGGATCGAAATCCAGGCCAGTACGTATGGTAAATCATACATATAGTATAAGAAATTAAAGTTTGTATTTTTAGGGAATGTGGATGTGGTGAAGGGGATAGTGGATGCGCGGAGTGTGGATGCTGTCGCACTTGTGCAAGGAAAAGTTGTACTAATGGTAAAAATTTGATCTGAAATTAATAAACTAATATTGATCAAACATTTTTCAAAATTATTTATATCACATTGTAGGTAGATCAAGTTCAAATTTTCGAGAATATTTACAAAGATGCTTAGGAGAAATAAAGCAAAAACAGAGAACGAAAGCAGGCCCGAGTACTGCGAAGTATGGATTGAAGATAAAAGGTCCGAATAATCAAAGATGTCTGTATAAAATAGATGTAGTGGATATATTTTAAAATTAAGTAGAATTATGATGGTTAATATAACAATAAATTTTATGCAAAGTAGCTGGGCCAAGTGTGATTCAAAAAATTGCTGGAAAAGTGGCATTCGGATTAGGTACTAATTCAATAAATGAGGAAGGTATTGGCGGAAGTGACATTGAACGAGGTGATGCTACAAGAATTGCTAGTATATCACCAGCTAGAGTTCCTATACCTAGTGAAAGTCCTGTGGTTCAAGTATCATGTGGCTTACATCATACAGGTAATGCTTCAAAATATATATTAAGTTCTTTCAGTAAATTTATAGAATGAAGTTTAACCATTATATTGTGTTACATACAGTGGTACTCTTACAAAATGGAGAAGTTTATACATTTGGTAGTAACATATATGGTCAGTTAGGTGTAGGAGATTTGGTAGCACATGCTGGTCCAGTTCATGTTAAGCTACCAGGGATTGCAACACAAGTTGTTGCTGGAAGCAATCACACCGTTGTACTTACATCAAAGGGGGAAGTGTTTACATTTGGAGCTTATCAAGTTTGTATTAAGAACCATGTTATCCATGATAACAAAAAAAGCAGTGCAATATATATATATATATATATATATTTTTTTTTACATAGAAAGGACAATTGGGCATAAATTGGTGGAATGGACAAAATGAACTCTCAAATTCTTCTCCGCAAGTTAGTCGTCGTTCTGATAGAACACAGCCCCGACATTGTTATCCTAATGTAGTTCCAAATATTGGTCCACAATGGGGTAGAAGAGCAACATGGGTTGGTGCAAGTGGAGATCAAACTTATGTCAAAATTGATGAAATAAATTCTATTAGTTTAACAAGGAGTACTGTTATGGCAAATAAAAATTGCATAAGTATGTCCTCTTTCGTAAATTATATTTCCATCATTATTACATTGCAAAATGCATCTAATTATAAAAACTTGTTTCAGTTTTAATTCCACATCAAACTGATCATGCAAATTCTTTCAAATGTATAGTTATAAGTAAAAGAGATGGTACTTGTAACAGTTACAGTGGACCAGATCAAGTTGATTTCAGTAATTGTGCGACGTGTTTAGATCCTTTGTATAACGTGATTTGGACTTTTAATCCTATAAATAGTGAAATAAGTTTATATAATATTATATCAACAGAAGCTAGAACAATTCCTGGATTGGAAGAGTCCATTTTGAGTCCAGGTTTAGCATTACCGGTAGTTTCAAACTGTTTTGTAACACGTTCTCAGGCTGCAATGCATTTATTGGGTTGTTTGGATACTCTTACACAAGCACAAGATGAAAATTTGTCTATAATAGAAGAAGATGATTGTAACCAATCAATACACGGAAAAGCGTATAGTCGTGAAGATTTTGTTACAGTTAATAGATTTGAAAGTGAGTATAAAAAAGATGAAAAAAGATAAATATTTGTTAATATCTGTTTAGTATATATCCTGGGCATCTTTAGGCCATGGTGGCGGTTGGGGGTATTCTGCACATTCCATCGAGGCTATTAGATTTATGTCTGACACTGATATCATGTTAGGAGGATACGGATTGTTTGGAGGTCGAGGAGAATATACGGCAAAAATAAAAGTACTAATATTATAGTCTTAATACATTATGAAATATTATGCCAAGACTTATATTAAACATCATCTTAGATCTTTGATATTGGATTGGATGGAGGAGATCAAGAAAATGATGGCGAGCTTCTAGCAGAATCTGAGGAAATACCATACGAATGTGGACCGAGACAGAAATATTCTATTTTATTTTATGAACCAGTTCCTGTAATAGCAAATAGATGGTACGTTGCGTGGGCTAAAATTAGCGGCCCTTCTAGCGACTGTGGTTCTGGTGGTCAAGGAATGGTCACAACAGAAGACCAGTTAGTAAAAACAACCTTTTTACTCCAAAGAATGTAAATTTATGATGAATATTACGTTTTTTAATTGTTTCTTCCACTAGAGTTATGTTTTATTTTAAATCTTCGAAGAGATCCAATAATGGATCCGATGTAAATGCCGGTCAAATTCCACAATTATTGTATCGAATTGTTACACCAGATAATCCAACTTCTAATAGGCAAAGAGATCGAATTGAACCCATTTATGTCTTAAAAAGAGATTTCAGCAGAACAGTCACTAAAGTACGTATCTAGTTCTAATATTAAATGCAGAGTAATGTAAATAAAAGTGTTCCTTTTGTAGGAATGTTTCCAATCATTAATATCTCTCCTTCAGTGGAGCTGGAATACATTAAAAGCAACATTAAATGATACCATGGCTCATGCCACTTCATTTCACGCGCTCCTTGAAGTGGAACGTTTAGTTTACATTAGTAAAGCTAGTTTACGGTTACTTAGAACCTACACCAATGAGATTTATCCTAATCAAGGTGTGTAGTGAATTTTATATCAAATTTTTAAGTATTATTTTAAAATAATGTTAATGGCTTGTAGTGGGAAAGAAAACTCCAGCTGAATCAGTACGACTAGCAGAATGTATTGGTGAAATACGTGCATTGTTACATCAAATTTTATCCGATACTGTACCATTAAATACGAAGAGCAAAGGAAAGACGCGACTAAGCAAAAGTAAGTTTACGTGCAATACAATTTTTTATTTTAAATATTGTTTTTCATTTGTATAATGAAATAATTTGTGTAGGTCCTAGTGCCATAAATAATAAGATGACAAATAGTATATTAGACGAATGTCACAGAACATTTGTAGCCTGTTATCATGCATTTTATCCGACAGCGTCTTTGAAGTGGACATCTCTATGCGACCTACTATCAGAAATTGACAGAGTATGTATACATTTCGCAATTTTATGAATTAAAAGGTATTTATTATATAATTTACGGTATTTTACAGGAGCAAGGGCAATCCACAAAAGATCGATTGTTATCGGCTGTTTTAGCAGCACTGTGCAATCCTACTATTCGTCTTCGATGTACATTCCCAATTCTAAATAACATCATGGATAGCAGTGATAGTATAAAACGGCAACTTAGTCCATCCGACAATACGGGCTTACTAATGATAAATTCAACCGAAAGTCATCAATACCCAATTTTAGTGGAACAAATTAGTTATAAATCTCAAGTGGAAAATTCTGGCAAAGAAACTTTAAACTGGTCATTTCGTGACGTTCTTGATAGACTATTAGATTTGACTCTAGTTCCTGTGAAGAAAAGTCTTTGTAGAAAAAAGACACAATCACTGCCAGAACTGGTACTTCATTGTTGCTATTTGTTAGCGCGAGTGATTGCTGAATTAGCGGCACAATCTAGTGGGAATGAGGATGAACTTCAAGCAGCCTGTGGCAGACTTATGTATACTACACCTTCGAGATTTACCCGAGTAAATCAAACAAGATCGTGGAATACTGGTAATGGCTCTCCAGATGCAATTTGCTTTTCAGTCGACAGACCTGGTATCGTTATCGCTGGAGTGGGTATTTATGGAGGTGTTGGAATGTATGACTATGAATTAGAACTACTTGATGATGTGAGTATTATCTTAAACTTTCGTATAAAACTAATTATTTTATTGTCGTAAACATTATCGTATCGTACATGTTGCAGCAAAATAACACAGGCAATGATCCATCTCACACTCAACGTTGGAGTAGTTTGGATTTTACACGAGGCTCTTTCGGACCAGATGATTGTGTTAATGATATAGTAGAGTTAAAATTTGATAAACCTGTACCCATTAAGGAAAATGTAAAGTACGCTATTAGACTGAGGAATCGTGGAGGCCGTACAAGTAATGGCGATGCTGGTTTAAGCGTCGTTAAAGGACCTGACGGAACTACGTTTACCTTCACGGCTTGCTCCTTAAGCTTCAATGGTGCATTGTTATACGTAAAACATATTGTGTTTCTTTAAATAGGAATAATAACATGTATTATCTTTGTAGGTACAACACAGACCAGAGGTCAAATACCGCACATACTTTATCATTCAAATCCCCAAGACTCTGACGGTCAGCATACAAGTAAAGCAATGGCTGAGGCGCAAGCAAGGAAATGTGCTCTTGCTATGACAGCTACGATTATTCAAAGATCAAACGAAATTTTTACGTTAGCGAGGGAAAGGGCGGAAGAAATGGTAGCTACCGAAGTTCTTGGAAATGCGACATTTGTGACAACTCTTCTACCATTGGTTATGGCACATATAAGTCCTCTGACTACATCGGACCCTAGGGTAAGACTAACAATCTTGTATTTTTTCTAATTATTATTATTTTCCGTTCCAGTTTTAATAAATTATTTTTTTTTATAGAGTGGTGTACAAATTCTTACTTTAATTCAAGAAATGTTACCCCATGTTGCGGCACTTAACTTGCTGTCTGCAATGGGATCGTCTGAAATATCTCAAGAAAGTGAAGCTCAATCTCACGTTTCCACACCCATTACTTCTAGTCATCATTATACTTGGCTGGAAAGCGATCATCCTTATAAACCTGCTACCGTGTCTCACTATAGGGTCACCTTCCCAGAAACGGTCAAGTGGTTAACCATCGAATTCACACCAGAATGTGGCACAGCTCAACCAGAAGATTATTTACAATTGTATATTCCAAACATAATCTCTCCTTCTCTTATGGGGTAAGCATAATTAATTCATATTGTCTACAAGTTTCACAGCGAAAAACAATTACGTAATATCATCTATTTTGAGGATATATATATATTTTTAGGATAGGCACATCAACAGAAGATGTACCCCTACATTGGCCTGTATTGCGTAAATTGAGTAATGTACCAAGTCAATGGCCTCAAAACGCGATCGTATTACCAGGTAAGCGATCGTTTTGCAGAATAATTTCAGTTGCATGCTTAATCGATATCAATCGATTTATTTATTATTTCAGGAAATGAAGTTATGTTTTCGTTGGAAACCGCTTCCGATTACATGAGGAACGACAGAGCAGTTACATACGGATTCAAATGTCTGGTTATTGGATACGACTGGATAACATCGGGAAATGGTTTGAAAAACCTGGAAATTGAATTATCATTTCTTGGTGGTGCCTGTGCCGCGAGTCTCATGAAGAGAAATCTTCCATTACCACCCGTGTCTAGTATGTATTACTTATCTTAATCGTAATAATATTTCTTTCATATAATTTAGAGATTCAGAGTTTCTTTCCGTCATACATACGTAGTTTGAAATATATAATCGTATTTGACAATTGTTTCGTTACTTAATGAATTTGACTGTACCTTTTCAGACGAAGAAGTAGGAGAGGATTTGGAACTCATGCAAGAAACTGCAAAGAGGATTTTCTCCGTACACTCAACGTTACTTGGACGAGGATTTGCTCTAGCTTCACCTCCTACGGTCTCCCAGGCGCTCGACGGTGTGCTTCCATTCAGGTAAGTGCTGAATCACAACGCTTCATTTTATGCAACCAGTCGCTAAAGAACTGACGTTAAAAAGGAGTAATGCTTTTATTGGTAACATAATGTCGTTCACATAATACTATCAAGTAAAACGAGTAAAGGAGATACGAATAAAATTCTTCGTTGTTAATATAATAGAAAATGTTTGTTTATCATGTTACTTCCTTTTCCGTGTCAGTTCTATCGAAACGTTCAACTAGGACTGCGTATCAAACAGCGAATCGATTGACGGATTCATAAAAACTGAATCACCTCCGTTGAGTTCTGGCTATAATTGCTTTGTTGAAACGCAGCTTATGAATCGGTGCTATTCTATTACGGAAAAATTAATCGACATGGTAGCATTCACGTTTGCACGCGAGCAACTGAAAATAACCGATGATCGATTCGATGACGATATATCGTAAATTTTTTCATAAACACGTTACGTGAATTCGTATCTATAATCACGCGTAAAGAGAAAAAGGAAGCGATATACTGAAGGAGGGTATGAGAGATATATTTTAGGAATATTAGGTATCTAATTGATTGTCGTGTACTATGCATCAACTTCATCTTTATTATCTCCTCGTTATCGATGGTACGACGTCCCTTTCGATGTAAAACAAATTATACAATCGGCTGTCGTTATATCACAGTCTCACGATAATTACAACTAAATGTCCTTAGAAAAACTTAATCTTTCATCAAAGTACGATAATTGTACTTGTATATTCGCGCGTGCGCTCGTGGATTTGTACGCGTGAATACATATAAAGCTGGTAGATGAGTCCAGCTTCTATTGGACTCGCGCTACTTCTTCGCGCGCGGTCTTTAATTGGGCGTGCTTGGACGAAGCTCAAGGTAACGACGGAAAGGTCGCTGAATAATCTCGAGAAACTCAGAGAGAACCAATTTTTGCTCGACGCTCGAGGATAAAAAGAAACAACGCTGCAAGAGTCATTACGTGTGGAGCAAGTGGTGGCGATATCAATAATGCATGGCTAACACGTGCGCGAGATAGCTGCACACGCGATGCCACAGAACTCCGCTTACGGTACTGCTTCGGCATTGTACTTTAAAACGCAAAACGGTCCATTCCAACATCGAACGAATCGTCTTTCGCGAGTCGTTCTCGTTCAACGTAATAGGTATACCGCGGCGTTTCTTCGTTTTTCGAATTCCAAAGGCTACCTTTCACCTCGTACGTGCTTCACGTGCTCTCATCTTCGACGAGTAAAATACCACCGGTGCTTACCTTGATGAAATAGAGAGGACGACGAATTATATCGGGTCTATTAATCACACTGGAAGCGGTAGCTCGAGGAGCGTGGAACGATACTTAAGCGCGGCAGTCGGTTGTGGTTTTACGTTGAACGTATGCGCGCATTAGTCAGGGACTTGCACGCTTTCGAGATTAGCGAGGGAATTCGTAAACGCGAATCGTTTGCCTCGTGATGAATCGATTGGGTTCGCCGAGGGTGTCCCTCGCCGCTCGTTTATCAAAATTAGATACCGATCGGAATGATAACAATAACAACAATTTATTGGTTAAGTCCAAAGCTCATAAATAAAACATGTCGCAGTGAAATAATACAATAAATTAACGAATACGCAAGGATCGGGTGGGCAGAAAGGGTTTTGAACACTTGAGAAGAATCGAGCTATGCTCGTTGTTTGTTACATCGAATCGGAACGAAAATTTTCTCGTTAATGTAACGAGCTCTCGTAATGTAAGTTTCGTTAATCTATGACGTGTACGTAACGTAGATTACAAGATTCGATTATCTCGCCTCATAGTACGCTATCTTCGTTCTCTCTGCGCTTAATAGTAATATCAGATATATTCGCATATCAATTCATTATTTCGTATTGTCAAGGGGTGTCAGGTAATATCTTTTATTGTGTTACAAGCATAATTGCGATTGGAAACGCAATTAAAATCGAAGTAGATAGTACAGTGATTTGGTTGGAAGAAGGGGACGTTAAGAGGGTGAATAATTTTGGTTCTCGGTTCGTTTCGAACTCACGAATATTCAGCTACCTTCTATTTCGTATTTTTCTCTTTTGCTTCGAGGATCGAACGTGTCTTTAAATGAATTATGCACGAACTCACATCTGTATAGGGATGGCACTGGTTTCCGAGCGAACGCGCGATCATAGTTAGATAATTTGTCGGTTGTTGGTTCACACAGCATGCATTCGCTTGAAACGTTGATCAAGGCGCGACGCGGTGCGTCGACAAGCGTGCTATCGATCGATAAACTTAAATACGACCAAGTACGAAAGGTCGATCCAATCGCGTATCTTACACAAGTCAGCGAGTTTAGGATTTGCCTTCGATCGCTCTCCTTTGTACACTTTTCTCGTCTCGTCTCCTGTTCTTCTTTCTCGCCTCTCTCTCTCTCTTTCTCTCTCTCTCTCGTTATCTCTTAGCCTTTTTTTTCCTTGCGTGTATCGGTTCGTCGAAGCTTCGTTCCAATCTTCGCGAAACGACACTGGCCCTCTTTTGGAAGCTACTTAACACGATAAACTTAACTAACAACGACGCGCCGATTATCCATGCACGTGACCTCGATCGTGGAAGAGAGGAAAAACTCTTAATTGTGAAGAGGAACGTGACTGCGTTCAAAGAAGACGAGAACGAAGAAGAGAGAAAAAAAATGGGAGCAGGGTGAGACGCGTTGGATAATTGGCGTTCGTTCGTGATATGTAAATTATGGAAGCTTACGAACTGCCTTGTACTAGGA
Organism: Bombus terrestris; assembly: GCF_910591885.1. Classification (NCBI taxonomy): domain Eukaryota; kingdom Metazoa; phylum Arthropoda; class Insecta; order Hymenoptera; family Apidae; genus Bombus; species Bombus terrestris. Next base: position 13,057,434 of record NC_063275.1, read on the forward strand.
GGATAGTCGATTAAATTGAAAACAAGAGAGATTCGAGATCGATATCTCTCGTTCTATTTTCGTTTAGACGCAACACTGCTTAATCGATAATAGTACGTGAAAAATTTCTTCAAGGAACCTCCTTCATAGAGGAAGTGCGTTGGATCGCGTTCTTCGTTAGAAGAGTTCCGCTCTAGTCCTGAACGTTAACGATCACCATACATCGATCACTATACGCGTGTTACACAAACTCTCCTCGACTCTTAACTCGCACTGAGAAACCGGTGCACGTGTTCGTCACACATCGTTGACCAGCACCGGTTTAAAGTACATCGTCTTGTCCTGGTCCGGTTCACAGCTTGTACACGCGAAAACGGCTCGAAGTGTCGGACCACTCGAATTCTTCTTCGACTTGAGCTACCACGGCCCTCGTCGTCGAGCCGTGTGAAGGTTCTCGTTACAATTCGGTGGTCAATGGTTCGGCCTTCTCAACGATCACGTGAAATTCGGTCTCCCTGTAGAGCCTGCCATCGGGCACGACCATCGTTATCCGGCTGTCGACCGGTGCGGCCGACGAGGCCGCTTCTCTGCCGATCACCCCGTTCTTCTTCGACACGACGTCAGGTGCGTTCATCGGCACGCTGGTCCATTTCTTCCTGCTATTTCGACGACGCCTCCTACAGCACCAGATGATCAGACAGGTGAGCAGTATCAGTAGCACGAGTAAGCCCGCGATTATCAGGACAAAGACTAGTATGGATCCACCCAGTGAACAATGTCGTGTCTCGTACTCGATGAAACTCGTTGGCACCCCGTTCACTTCGCCATCGGAGCAGAGGAACGTTTCGGGAGTTTCGTTGATGGCGTCCGGAGGCGATAACGTACGGGGTAGCCCGGTGTTCTGTTTGATGTAAAACCTCGAGTAGACGTTCGTGTAATTGAGAATGTTGTTCTTCCATACGGGCAACATCTGACAGTCGCACGGTTGGTCGACCAAGAGGTTGTCTAGCTCGAGACGAAAGCTACTCCGGTCGAACATCATCGAGCCCTCCTCGAAGTTGACCACGCTGTTATTCTTAAAGATAAGGTCGTGTAGGTTGGTCGGTAGGGAGGCAGGTGGTGTTCTCGCTTCGGGATCCGCTCGTATACCGAGAAAAGCACCTATCGAGAGGCTGTCGAAGCTGTTGTTCTTGATTATCACCGGCCCCCTCGCGGTCACGTCGAAAGCCTCGCTTTCCAAGCTCTCTACGATACAATTTTGTATCGCCACAGTCCGTGGACTCCTCACGATGAAAGCTTCGCTTCTCACTGTACCCATTTTCACACCGTCTAGCATGAAAGTGTGGTAAACCTCGATATCGTTCATCGTCCTACTGGGCACCTGATCCCCGAAGCTACTTCCGATCACGTGCAGGTGGCCCACGTCGAACTTCTTAAACGCTTGTGCCTCGATGCTCTCGATACGACAGTTTTCCAGCTTCAGCTTCTCCGTGTGTACCAGATTCGCGAACGAGAACGCGCTCAGCTGGCCGATCCTTACATTTTCGAAGATGATCGCTTCAACGTCACCTCGAAAGACGAAACTCGGTATCGTGTCGATGCTGCAGTTCCTCACGGATATTCGTGTGCGTGTATTCTGCGGGGACAGCTCGAAGCTCTGTCTGACTAGGCTTAAGTTCGCCACGTTGATCAGGTCTACCGCACGGAGTCCGACCATCGAGGCTAGGCTCGAGTTCATCAGGATCACGGACGAACAATTGCTCACCGCTATCCTGCTGGTGTGCGGGCTCAATCTTTTGTCACCATCGGTGGTTAACACCAATTCCTGAAATCAGACAAACGAGGTTAATCAGCACGTTCGGTTTTCGATCGTTAAAAATTTCTACGATTAGGACATTTTGTACAATTAGAAAATTCGAAGATGAACGTAGAAAATAGCGAAGAAATGAAACTTCTCGCGCAAGCTTGTGCAATCCGTTGCACCAGACGCAGGCTCTTAATAAAAGGCTGAATAGCTGCAATTTTACGTTTAACCACCCTAATCGTTGGGAGCACGCGCGCGACTGCAGTGTCGCGCGCCCTTAGCTATTAACCAGGCCAATATCGTTATCGTAATCACCGGCTTAACTTTTCCGTAGTTGGCCACCAGGGTTTTCCTATTTTCACCGGTAAACGTCGCTACGAAAATTCTCAAACCTAATGGTACTCGGTCACGGATCCCGATGTTTTGTACTTTTTCTCGCGTCTATCGTGTTTTTTATACCTTCTCTGTAGTTTACTCTGTCATTGAAATGCTTCGTTATATATTACAAGTGGGCGTTCTTCGTTGACACTGTTTCATCAGTACTGTTTATCGATGCACGTTCTCTCTTTGTGTTTCGTATTCGTCGATTCTCGTCGATGAATAACAAAGCATCAACGTCCAGCGAATCGTTTCTCGAGTTTGTCTTTCTTTAAAAAGATACTTTTGCGAGGGCACGTTCGACTAGTCGGAAGCACGCTAGGAAAAGCGGTCTTGAAAAAGGAAAGAGATGGGTAATTCGTCGATGGATAAATGACCTCGTTAACTCAGATACAGGCGCGTCGTTTTTCTACCGGTTATTTGCTCATTCATTTTGCGTTTTTATTAATTCATTTGCACGCGGCTTGCAGAGCACGTCAGTGTTACTGCAAACGAAGCGTGCTCGATGCCACCTGCCACTTTGCGGTTCCTTGTTTGTTAAACAATCGATGGCGAAATGCCACGCGCATACCTGCTTGTGTCGACCAGCGGTAGAACTGATCCAGATATCGTTCGCGTACACCGACTCGATTCATCGGATTATCGCGTTTTTCCTCGCTAACGAACACCTGATAACGAGTCGCTCGTGGAAAGCGCTGCGCGTTCGTTCCATCGATCGCCCGATGATTCAACGAGGTTGTTCTTCGCGTAATCATAGATTCGACGGAAATCTACGCACAGATAAACGAATTATCTTAGCTACGGTACATTCAACCGCTCGCAAGTTTCTTTTACTTGGAATAATTCGTTGGAATTTCTTGGAACAAAGAGAAGGAAAACAAAGTTGACTAGTTCGATGCAAAACGATTGTAAAATAGTGTGCCGGAGTTTCGGCACAGCGACGTGTTTTGGTAAAAAACGGTTGAAGGCGGTTATTAAGCCACGGACGAGCGAAGGCTGTACATTATTCAGCGGGTTCGCGGCAAACGAAGGAGTTTCGAGGTTGGTCACGACACAAGCGGTGAATGAAGGATGGAAAGAAGGCCGTGCGTGGTGAATGGGGAAAAAGGAGGGCGCGAAGCGGATGAAAATAAAGAAGGGCCCGACCCACGTAGTGCGTCGTCGATAAAAGAGAAACCTTTGTGCCCCTTTTGCTCAGGTACGAACGCGGGCACGCGCGTTTCTCCGTCTCGCCTCCGATGCAATCTCTCCTCTCGTCCCTTTCCTTCTGTCCGATCTTTGTTCCCGTCTCATTGTTCTTGGTCAATTCCCGACACACAATCTCCGGCCATAGAAAAGATTACCACAGCCGAAATACTTGTCTTCGCGTCTACAGCTCGTTTTTCACGTTCGAACAATTACACGCTCGTCCAGCCAACGTTTTCGTTTCCGTCTCTCGGAGTTTGCTCGCCGTCCATCACAGTCCACAGAGGGACAGACCTCTCTTTTTTCCACGATTTCGTCGCTGTTGAACGTACAAACGTGGTTACAATGGCGTACCACGAGCTTGCACAAGCCTCTGGACACGTGTAACATGGAATATCCTCCGCTTTCCTAAATGCATATTAATAATTAGGAAACGATTCGAGCGTTTCATTGGATTCCACGAGAATTTAAATTTTGTTTTCTTACGGCCTTGTTCTCCCGTGAGAAACGAAAGTTACTGTATAGCGTGGAATGGGGTTGAAACGGGAGTATCAAGAGGAAACAACTACAACACGGTATTCCTGTTTAACGTCTGCTCTTTATTCTCTCGGCTTAAACCCCCATGCGTATCTTTCGCGGCACGTAATTCTATCGAGCGTAACCTCTCATAGTCTGCAGACGTTTTCGAGTATCAAAAATAAACATAAAGTACGCGACTGCTTAGCGTCGAGAGACCGTTTCTCGATTACACCGTTGATACCTGATGACGGGTTGAAACGTAAATTTTCGCCAATTAATCCGTAGCGTATTCGCTTGCCACGTTCGACGAGTCGATTTTAGAGAAAAAACGGTCATCGAGTTTAATGGTACGCGTTGTCCCCCGGGTGTTTACCAATCCAATGAAACAACATTGAGCGTAATTTTAATTAGAAAACGCATCGAGTGCGAACATCGATTAGAGACGCGTTAGGGACGTTAATGAAATTATACCTGGCAAGGGACTGTTTCGACGATTTTCGACGAGCCACGCGTATCGGGGAACAATTACTAAGATTATTCGATGAAACGAGGCTGAAAACGAAATTGGCCTCATGGAGGATTAAATTCGAACGCGTTCTGCTTTTTCGATTATGGAATCGCTAACAGTCGTATCGTAAATCGAGCTTCCTCGCTAAGCAGGAGAAACAAAAGGGGAAATAGCGAGAGACCATTGAATGCAAAGACGTCCTTTTACAATCTGTAGAGGATTTATGCGAAATAGTTTCCCCTGTGAGGGCGTTATTACTTTCTACCCTTGTATTTTATTTCTTTCTCGTTGCTCTTTTTGTTTAATGTAAATGAAACGCGTTTTTAATATAACGTTCGTAGAAACGGTAGAAATACGAGATGTTCTATTAGTCGAATAACGAACACCTCCCATTTTAACCATCCACCGCGGTGGTATGCATTTTCTCTATCGGGAAAGCGCTTTGGCGTTGAAATAATTTCCTTTCAACCGTGGTGGGCGATTAAATAACAGGTCAATGGCTTGGTAATCATCGTTTTCGCGAATCGACGGCGAATTCCACCGGTAGGTTCCAGATGGCTGTTCCTTTTTCTACGGTTTGGTGCCTCGAGACAGTTTCCGCTATCGAGGTTCCATTTTCCAAGTATTTTCATATTCGAGCGCCTTCTCGTAAATGGCACCCTTACGTTCTCTTCCCTGCACCCGCTCAGTGCTTACGGCTATTACTTTTACGCGCCTCACAGAGCGCGGCTCGCGTTCTTTATTTCGTCCTTTCGTACCTTATTTCGACGTCTCTCGTTATGGAAAATGCGGCCGAGTTTAAGACTGTACCCGCTAAAAGGTTCCTTCGATTATTTACCGTATCGTCAATTATTCAATGCCCGCCGGCGGGCTTGACAACTTTATCCCCGTTGACTCTCTGCCATCGGAACGCACGGCTAGAGCAGTGTTCTCTTCTCGAAAGTAAAATACCGTCGCGCTTGTTTCAAAACGAACCTATGTAGAAAGAAAAAGCGAAAGAAGGAGAGAAGATAAGATGTTTCTATCGTTTCCTTGACGATCATGGAACGTCGAATCTCTTTTCTTCGACGACACAATGGGCCAAGCTTTTTTATCCGGATCGTTGGTATCGTCTTGGTTCGCTCGTGTAAATACGAGCTTGAACGTATTACGCGAATCTAATGATTTTACGTATTACTCGTACCGGCGAGCGTCTCGTTGCTAAGGCTGCCAAGAAGCAGATAATGGGTCTGAATAAGAAACTCCAATGAGCTCGGCGGAAATGGGAAAAGAGGAACAAGAAAACGAGACAGAGACCGGTAAGGTCGGACTCGGACGGGGTAAGGGAGAACGACAGAAAAAGAGAGAGAGAGAGGAAGAGAGACGTCCAGTCTCTCTCGATATATTCGTAGTCACGAGTTGACGGCGCGACAAATTGGCTGAGCGTGTTCGTGAAATGCTGGCTGTATTATGCGAAATCCACGGGAGAACTCGCGGTCCCGCTATACGTTATAGAAGTTGCCGCCTCTTTTTCTTGCTTTCTGCTTTTTTCCGTCCTCTTTCACTACCATTTTCTTCCTTTACTTCTTCGTCTTCTTCGTTGTTAGCTAAGGTTTTCCTGAAACGAGTTCCCTTCGCGGAATACATTGTGTCCTTTTGCGAGCAACGTTTCACCCCTTTTACCGGCAAGTTGGCAGACAGCGCGCGAAAAGGTGCCGGCTGCCTCCGCTCATTTATTCAACGGCCGAGTCGATTTGAATTCTCTTCTTGAAACTCGTTGCTAATTGGTCTCCTGTTACGCCGACGTCTCTATCAAAGGTATCTTCGAATACCGCTGTATTCTGTCGATCGTAAATCGATGTCCCTGATTATCGACAATTCTAAATCCATTTCTTGCCTGAAATTCGCGTAGAGTTCGCATGGAACGTCCACGTTCTTTGTCGAATCCGGCAGTAGTCGTCTGGAGTTGTCCACGACAGACCAGGCGATCTTCGACGCCGATGATATTCGATCCGTAATTTATCCGACCCACGATCGACCACTTCCTTTATTCGCGCACGCGACACGAGGCGCCTACGCTGGTCGCGATCGCGACTATATCGCGAATTCTCGCAGCAAGCATTTTCACGCTGTATCAACGGGAAGTAAAAATTTCGCGCTGCGAACTACGATCTACGCGATACGTTCGTACGATGTCAGTTACGAGAATTTACTCTGCTGGTAAATATCGGCGGATCGAGGATTCATATAGATTCAACTATCTATTACGTAACGTTTAATCGTGCCGCTCGAACCAATCCAGTTTATGTATCGTCGCCGATTTCACTTGGATTTAAAATTCACCGAGCTATTCGGAGCTCGTGGAAATTTATCGTTTCGCTGGTAAATCTTATTCTTCCACGACTTCTTTTTAACATTCGTGGAACAAATGGCGGAACGTTCGAGCCGATTGGTTTTCACGACGTGTAACCGGTGTTTGCTTGCCGCGGACATTTCGTCACGGACGAGAGCTTTACGGATCGAGTTTACGGCATTGTGCCTTGGACTGTGGCACAGCGCGCGGCGTAATTCTCCCGTCGCGTCGCTTGGAAACGTACCGACCTGTATCCCCGGGGATAAAGAACGCTTTATCTCGGCCCATAACGACGCCGGGATGCTTCCAAGGGCGCACGATAAACGAAACTTCATTGTGTACTGGAATTCGTAGGTGTAATAATAGGTGATTCGAGGCGGGACCTTGAGACAACTCCTCCTCTCGATAACATACGACGTACATACAAGCTATTTCGATCCAGATATATCGAATCTTGCGAGCTTCTTTCCATTCTTCGAAACCGTCTTATTTTCCTGCGTGGTTTTTCATTTATTTCATCAAAAATACGATATCGAAGATTCGAAGTTTGATTATGATCAAGCGGAAAATGTAAAAGAAAGCAGGGACAGATTTAACCATGTTGTTCTCTTGGGATTCGTATAATCCTAAATGGGTGGTATGTACATCCGGCAAAAGATATTACTAAAACGTAAATAATTTTTAAATATTTGTCTTCGGTGTTCGATACAATGTCACCAACTTTTTATATTTCACGCTTTTCACGAATGAATTTTTACTATACTCTGCGAAATGAAGAAGAAACGAGGAGAACAGCAGGTTTAAAGGAAGAAGCGAGTGGTGATGGTTTTCCTGGAGAAAGGTCTTCACGTGACCGCGATCCGTCAAGAGCGGCTGTCATTTTTCTCAGCATGTAGCATTTTTCCCAAGGCGGGGGCTGTTACCTGAATCAGTCCGGTGTAATAAATATCGGAGAAGAAGGGCGAGGATGAAGGGTGGGGTGGAAGACGGGTGGGAAGAGGCCGCGCACCTTACCTACCTGCCAGCAACGTCTGGCCTGCGATTTGCGTAAACACGCTTTAATTTATGGAGGTTTTGCTCTGCGTGAGCTGGCCGCACCGCCCTCGCAATTTACGCGGGAACCCCTACGCGCCTCTGAGATTAGCCTCTCTCCCTTGTCTTCCGTTTTTATTTTGACAACCCCTCGTTGCGGCGTGCTTTATATTTCTTCCTGGGGCTCGGCACGCTTTTAGTCGAGGGGTGGCTGCGGTGGAATCGACGCGATGATGGAACGACGATCGGATCGCACGTAACTCGGGTTCCGGCCGCGATAACGACCGTTCGTGTAATTTATCCGCTAAAAAGTCTCGTGCCTCGAAAAATCGAAAGCGTTATACACACAGCCACTCTCTGTTGCGTGCAGACTCGATTTAGGTCTTTATCTTTCCCTCGTTCGATAGTTTAAGCCATCGCGGAATAATATAGCACGGCGAAGAAAGAAGATGTTGCCGGACCCTGACGTTGCATTGTCTGCGATTTTTCGTGAGATAGAAACGGCTGGCTGCGGTCTATCGTCGAATTCGTGGGAAAGAAGGGGAGTAAAATAGGGAAGCAGAAGAAAGAGAGAGAGAAAGAGAGAGAGAGAGAGAGATCTAAGACGGAGGATGGAGGGATGCAGTAAGAAAAGATTCGAGACGACGATTGGCCCGGAGAGGACGGCTCTCCTGGGCCAGAGGCACGAAATGAAATCGACGAAACGAAAGGGGCCAAGTTAAACGCGATGAGCTATTTCGCGCCAGACCGAACAGGGAGAGAGAAGTTTCTTTCTTCTCGGAGGGTTGTGAACGGCGCTCGCCGAGATTTAGAACGACCCGCGTAAACTTCGCTAGTCCCTACGAATTCCTCTCCCAGGACGTCTCTCTCCTTTTATTCCCTTCCACGATCTCGACCGTGTTAGGTGTATATTTCTCGTACGATAAGATCGAGTCGCGTTGTAACGTTAGAGCGATAAGCAGAATTTCTTAGGCTACGTCTACGGGGAACATACCTCTCCTTCCTCTTTACAGTCGCAGGTCAGCCTGCCGTGAGGATCGCAGAAGCAGGGAGGATAGTCGCACCTGTTCATCGAATTGGTTAGGGCACCCTTGAACAAGCAACACCAAAAGAGTCCGAGGATAGCGCTTCCCAACACGAATTTCGTTGCTCCCATTTTGCGCCTCGGCTCACGTTCTCGATCCACCCTCTTCTTCTTTTTCTCTTACCCTCTTCTCCTCTCTTCTCGTCTTCTTTTATACCGTCTTTGCTCCCTTTATTTTAACCAGTAGCCTCCTTTTTCACGCATTTACACTCAGTCCGAACCAGTTGATCCTACGTCGAGTCGACTTGGATGCCGTCTCGACATGTTTGCGTCTTGGATTTTCCACGAATCCAATCACACCACTCTCCAAAAAGCCCCCCCTTGAACGATATGTAGCGTCGACGTTGAAACACAAATCACACGAAAATACTCGGCGAAAAGGGCGGAGAACGCACTAGTCCCGTGTCGGGTCTGACACGCCACGCGCCACTATGTAATTCTGTCGGTCATATTGCAGTCAGGATCATAATCTCTCCAGCTGGACAACTTTCGTAGATGCTTCACTCCGAAAGGTCGTCATTCGAGCTGTCGCGAGACGGTTCCAGTTCGACTACGACGTCATCTCCGTCGTTATTTTCCTTCGTTCGACCGGAAACATCCAATTACACCCACGATACCGTGCAACATCGTTCAGCATTACGACCAGTTTCCACGGATTTTTATACTCCCATTCGACGTTGTCCGAAATTCCAGCTGGAACGATAGAAAAATGGTGAAATTTTTGGGTGGTTCTAACGTCCCTCGCCTGCTTTCTCTCGAGAAGATTCTACGAATTTTTCTCTACTTTCTCGTCGACGTGATCCGATTTGATAAATCGAGCCACTCTAACCCACAAGATCGTTATCTCGTTCGCGGTACTGCGTCTACGTGAACGAGAATTCCCTCTATTACGTATTTTGTTTACCTTCTGGCCGATTCTTATTCACCGAACGAAAAGAGAATAACGCGTGCTATCGTCCCGGCAGTGAATCACAGAGGCGTGCGTCGCGATGAAAAATCCTCGTGATCTCGTTACTCACGACTACGCTATAATCTCTCTTTAGCTTTCCTTTCTCTCTGTGTACTCTCGCATGACTAATTATAAACGTCTCCCTACATTCCGTCGCTATCGGGGACTTTGACGCGTCGCCTGACTGCACGTGTCGTCGTGTTTAAAAACTCGACCTAAGAATCTCGACCCACGCGAGATCCTTCTTCCTCGTGTCAATCGTTGCTGGTCGATCGTTCTTTCAACGTCGTCTGTTTTCGTCTCGAAAAAAAGCAAATGAAGAAAAAGATAGAAAAGAAGGAAGAAGGAACAGACTTCGGAGAATCTAGCAACGTTTCAAGAACATAGATTTGCGCCATACGAAACAGTTGTTGGCAAGTCCAGCCGAACTGATTTACATTTGAAAACGTATACGCGAGGCCATTATTCTTTTACATATGCTTGGAGCGCGCAAGTGGCGCGCAACTTCCCTCCTGACGGGATTCGGTGCTCGAAAAGCACGTGACACGCGTGTACCGAGCTGGCACACGCTCGATACACATGCCGTTCCAAGTTAAACATTTTGCCCTTCGGGGAACGCGAACGCGATTACACAGTTACGCTGTACTTCTCGATTGCTCGAGTGCAGCCTGATGCAGACTAAATTCGCCGTTGCTACGTTCTCTAACATAGAGTACGACATACAACAGCCCCTCCATTCCACTTCGATTCCAGGGCAAATACAGTAGAATCTCGTATAACGCGATCAGGAAATTGCTAGCGCGCTTTCGTATAACGCGATCGTAAAATTCCTTAAAAAGATTCCATATATGTATACATATGTGTGTATGTGACAATAAATTTTGGAGGTGGGAGAGTATCTTGTTTAAACAAGGATGATATTTGTAATCGATTCACTGCGTTTAATTATTGTGCTTTGCTGCAAATTTAACTCGCGATATGCATATCGAATTGACTCGAAAATTAGAGTTATGTAACAACCTCTGCACGATAAAGAGGACTTTACGTATTGCGTGATAATTACTTCTACACAGAGTTTTACTCGTGTTACTTCAGAAAAGAATTTATTCGAATATTTTCGCTGTCGTTATAACGCGGAATGGACAGTTTTACTGTATTCCACTGATGTATACAACGACGTGTTGCCGGATCGTGTAAAAGCGCGCCGAGACGTTTGCTTGTAATTGCTATCGTTCAAGCGTTGCGTAATTGCGTGGATCAAACTGTCGTGACACCGAGTCTCTTATCTACTAATATCAGCTTGTTTACAAACGTATGTATGTATATTGCGCGGAATTTTTGATCTAGTTTCGAGGAGGTCGTTCAAATACGTCTACTCGTTATCGCGGTGAAACTTTTTCAACTCTCTGTAAGCTAAACTCTGTTTGGTTGTGACAGAGAAAGGATTACGACTCGTTATAGGTTTTTACGTTAGTTTGGAATCGAGGAACTGATAATTAGCGTGCGACGATTGTTCGGTTACGGTACAGTGATATCCTGATAGAATATAATAAGTTATAGGTGAGTGAATGGAATAAAATGTTTTACCTAGATATGCTAGTCAGCGTATCATCGATATTACGAAATTAATCCTTTGACAATGTAATAGAGTAACAAAAAATTCACTAGGATTGTGTCAGAAAATGAATTACATTTTAATACATTCCACTTATCACGGGCAATAAATTCTAATAATCGCCTTACGTGTAATAACGCTTGAAACGTGAAATTTATAATGCTGTATTTGACAGCTTGTTCAATTCTCTTATGTTATACTATGAAAAGGTTAACGATATTTGTCTGACTTCCTTTTCATTTAGCTAGTTCCATAGAAACGATCACTGTTCTTTGTGTTTCTCGAATAGTCGCTGCGATCCTTCGCTACCGAGTAAAAATTCCATCGAAACAATACGAGCGTAGGCGTATCTGAACGATCTTCCGGTGAATGAACGTATTTTCAAGAGTGGCGCGAAATAAGAAAAGATGCATGGGTTATCGAGGTAGCGGCGAATAACCGTTCCCTTGCTTCGGCACTTCGGTGAAACGACTGTTCATTAAGCCGCAATTTCGCGGCATTCTCGGGACCGGGTCGGTCAGTGTCGCGCGAACGCACGTGTCACGGTCTCGTGTCCGACGACGCGGTCGCTTTTAAATATTCCAGTGTTTAACGAACGAAGAACCAGCGTTCTTTACTCGGAAACACCGTTAAATCCTGACAGAATAATCTTTTTTTCTTCTTCGAAAATAAGTTAAACCATCGACTCGTATTCCTCAGCACTCACTTGTCTGGTAATTCTGCTTGGAATCAAAACTACCCTCGGAAAGAGAGATCGCAGGCTTAGTATAGCCGAGCCAGTTGTACGAACAGAAAGATTCTTCAGAGAGAAAAGGCAAAGCTTGCGCTAATTCGGCGCGAAAACGGCAAAGAAAGTTCGTTTGTAGAAACGTAGCAGGCGATTTTAATGAATTAACTTTCCATTCGTCGAGCGAGAATACAAGGCGATGTAGAGGGGTTGGATGAAGAGAAACAGCGCATCAATGGCCGTGAAAAGGGTGGCGCGAATGAAAGGCGGGTCCGATTCGAAAAGGTCGGAGAAGAATTTTTCCGCGAGCTTGACTCCTCTCGACTGGCTGTGCTCTTAATTTCTTCCGGTTCTTTCTAGCCCTCTCTCTCTGTCTCTGTCTCTGTCTGTTTTTTTACAGGCCGAGCTTTATGGCGATATCAAAAACTCGAGTCGACTTGTTGATTAATCTAACGAGCACACGGGTCGATTTTCTTGTTCGTCGCTTCGGCGAATTAAAAGATTTTAACGCGTCATTACGCGTCATCTCGGACGATGTCTCTGTTAATCCCGTCTGTCACTGCGAATGGTAATAAACGTAATTATGTTTACGCGTCAAGGGGGCGCGACTGAAAGTTGTCAGATAGACTGCCGCGACAGTACGACGCTGGATTCTTTAGCGAACATTCAATTTCCCTCTGCTGTTCGATTCAGTCTTTCTCGAACCTTTGAGCACGCCATCAGAGAACAAACGCTTTCATTTCTTTCCCCTCTAATTACTGCACTCTCTCGCGCATCTCGAGCTGAAAATTCAAAGAGTCGTTGGCGAAGAATTAAAGGCGACGTGTCGCAACATCGAGCAACTGGATCTTCTTGTGTACCAGATCGGCTGTTCCCTCGCTCGTTTAAAGGTACCACGCGGTAAAAATGTTGAACGATCGCGAAACGATCGAAGCGAACCGCCCGCAAGTTGGTAACGAGCGCGCGCGCCAACCGGTTTTCCCTTCGAATCGATACGCTTCTTTGTACATCGTATTTCCGCTCGGAATTCGCATTTTTCTCCGACACCGATCAACACAACGTGGAGCGCGAGTGCGATCGAGCGTGAGCGATTAATTGGCCACCGGCGCACACTGACATCGCTTTCTGGGCGACACGGCTACAACACAACTAACGAACAAACGAACCGCGACGAGACTCGGAGGAACGAACGCGTATACCAGCGAGAGACACAGCTGGAAAACACCGGCAGTAGCAAGAGAGACTAGTCAGGATCGAACGTGCATACGTAACGAGAAAAACGAATCGAGCGAAACGAAACGAGCAAAGAGAGAGGAGAGAAAGAGAGTCGATGCATGAATCGATGGTAGTGGTAACGCCGGGCCGACGTAGATAGAAAATTAGCTCGCGGAAGGAACGATAGAGAAGCTGCGCGTATGTGTATGAATTTTGTTTGCCAGCGAAGGATGTTCTCTCGAGGAAATTATTCGACCTCGTCCACGGAACGATTTTTGTGGTCGACTGGTTAAACATTTCGCTGCGGCTGATTTACTTCTCCTTAATGGATATTCATATATTCCCGTTCTAGGCTATTTGCTTAGATTCTGTGCTGTAGTATCCTAGGACTCGCCTCTTTCGTAACGTTGCTCTACTCACACTCGATTTCCACGACACGCGACAACCACGAGACGCACGAGTAAATCGCTTCCTGTTACGTGACTCTTCCTCCGCTCGACCCCGTACTCGAACGGTTTGTCGCGTTCCTTCGTGTTACACGCTCGCGGGAACACGCGGCCCACGCGACCGTCTACCCGTCTGCTCGCCAAGTCTGCACGGAAAATACGCTCGAGGTGTGCCGCAAGGTGCATCTTATTCGAGATTCTAGACGCGAAAGATTTTCAACAGCGTTTCTCCCACCCCCCCTTTTCTTTCTTCAACCACTTTCAACTACAATCGTTTTCATTTTTTATTTCGATTTCTTATCTTCCGTTTCACGGTTATCGTCGCCGTGACTTCTACGAACCGGTAAATCGCTGGCAATTCTCAACCACCGATAACGGAGGGGAACGAGAGGAAGAGGGAAGAGCACCCTTTCGATCGTCGAAACTCGCTCGGGGGGTGAGACTTCCTTACGTCCGCCCTTAAGGGATTAAGATGGGGTATTTCGAAGGTCAAAGTCTACCCGTTAGTTGAGTGAGACAACGGATAATCCCGCAATCACGGCCCCCGTGCTATAGCTATCGTTCCGATATATATATATTGAAAGGTTTCGATTAATCGGCCTCTTGGAAGTGGTGCGGATCAAGGGATAGCTGCTGGTATTCTCTCGTAGAAGGGAACCGTTTTTCCAGTCCAATCGAATTTCACGGACGTTATTTTATTCGAAGAACTTTACCAACGATCCGATCCGTTATTATCAGGACAAAGTATATGTGTACAAAGTTGTTCCGTTGTTTCTATCGACAGTTCGCCTGGCGGCAGAAGAATCGACGACGAAAGTCGATTTACGAGGCATGAAAAGAGATTCTGTGGCGATTGATTCGCGATCGTTTCCCCGGTATCAAGCCAATATCATCTGTGATTCGAAACGATGCCGTATATCCGATACGTTAATCCTCGATAAGTAGCGCGCGACTGTTATCGTTTGTACGTTGACCCATTTTAATCATTTACTTCGATTATTCGGATGACATTTCTCTCGTGGAAACAGATTTTCCGTTAGATCCATGAATTTTACAAAAAGAGGTAAGGGTGGGGAATCGAAAGAGAGAGAGAAAGAGTGTGTGTGTGTGTGTGTGAGAGAGAGAGAGAGAGAGAGAGAAAGAGAGAGTCGAAGCGGGGAAGAGCGAGCTCTGGCGATCGTTATTTTTATCCGCCACGAACGAACCTGTCGAGAAATTATGCTGTTACACAAATCGTTACGCGCGATAAAACGCGTGCATCGGGCAAAGCCAATTTACCGCGCGAGTGCGCTCCAGCCGAGAGGTCGAGTGCGGTGCATACGTCGAGTTTTTGGGAAAAAAAATCGTGGGAAATCCGAGTTGGGCACCGGTGAAATTTCTTTCGGTATTTGGCGCAAGCATAGGGTAAACACGGAAGCATCGATGTCGTAGCCTCGAACGACGTTAAACGTGCAGTTGCGACTAAACGATCGCATCGGAAACCGATATAGTTGCCCTTCGATACGCGAAACCTATACATATATGCGCCGTGCAGTGTTGTACACTATGCAGCTGCGAAGAAAAATATGTTGGCAGAACGTCTCGGTGGATCGACAGCTGCGTGCCGGTCGACGCGTCTGGTGTGAACAATTACCATACGTTGTTCCATTTATGGGTTTGCCAGTGTCAAGTTATTGTTCGTTGCTGGTCGAAGAAACCAACGAATTAGCAGTCGAAAAAGTTTTACAAGAGAATTTTATTCCTAGGAAGAATGTGAAAAAGTGGAACTAAGTTGGAGGAGAAAACTTTCGCAGCGATGGGAGGGAGACGAACGATCGAGTTGATCAACGATTAAATTGAATTCCTCTATCGGAGCGGAGCTCTATCGAAGACGATACACGGCTGACACGCGCGCGACCGCACGCACGTATGTGCCACGTGGGAAACGATGCGTTACGGGAACGATTCGATAATCAGACACCGATCCATCGGGTATCCGAGGTTTCGGTTTGTCCTCGAGATTGACTGTCAGCCCTATTTCCGCGACATCGTTGATGGTTGTGGACGAGATAACGCGACTCATTGACCGAGTTCTCATCTACGTGGCTCTAGGCGGACAGGCACACCCACTGTTTGCTTCAGCTGCGGAAAAATCCATCGGGATTTCGCGACGCGTTCGTTCTAACGTCATCGTTTATGCTGCCGCTGTGTCAGAATTATGCAACGATCTTTCGAGGATGTTCCCCGCGGCTCGCACGAATTGTCACCGATAGAAGGTCAAGCGTTCGTCTCGAGGATCGAGAGAGAAAGAGACGCGCGCGATCGACGCCTCTGTAACCTTTTGCGTCGTGTGATCCTCGCTCGAGTGAACTTTTCACAGGTTCTCCTGTTGTTAGACACTTTCTCGGATCCGAAAGGGACTTGTGCTCTTTTATTTTTCTTTTTCCTCTTTATTCTTAAAGTATGATAAACGATCGAAGATGAAACACACTGTCGTTGCGTAGTAAACTACGTTAACCGCGTAGAATCGTTCGAGAGGTGGGGAACGACTTGAACGTCGCGAGAGTACAAAATAAAGGTGATGCGTAGACAAGATGATCTTTACCTCGATATCTCGACACGATATACCCGCGACGCGACGCAGACGACGCGCGAACAGCAACTGGCCGCCTTTCGAATTCGCGGCTGGTTTGCACCTCGACGACGGTTATCGCGCGACACGAGTATCCCCTCTTCTCTTGGATCCCCCACTACCCTCTTGCTCGAACCTCCCACTCTACGGACTCTCCTCTCCACTTGCTCTCGTGCCGCACGGAAAACCGTACCCCCACCGAAACAAGTGGACTTCCCTCCCTCGCGTGCTTTCCAGTCGGTCTTTTGCCGTCTTGAGGTGTGCGTTGTTATCCGTTTTCGTCTCCTTTCGGTGTATCTGTCCTTCGAGAGTATGGAGAATGAGAAAAAGAGCAGAGAAGAGAGGATAAAGTCTCGTCCAGCAACAAACTTATATTTGTACGACGCACCGTTATCGTACCATTTCTTCGTTCTTTCTCGCCCCCAGCCCTGCCGGACTCTATTTTCGCGTGTACCAAATCGATTCGCCCTTGCACCTTTAAGATATTGCACAGCACGCGGCGGTCGGTTGGACTTTCTTTCTCTCTCTTCCTCTCTCTCTCTCTCTCTCTCTCTTTCTCTCCTCTCTCTCTTACTCCGGGTGCTTGCATGAAATATTTGCACGTAAACGTAGGTCACGTATCGAACCATACCAACAATGTTTCGCGCACAACCTCTACGGGTACGCGTGAATGCAGGGGACCGTAGTTGAAAACGGTACACGCGAAACCGAGTCAGCTTGCCACCGATACGATTCGTTTGCTGCAAAATCCACGCCGTTCGAGTCGAACGAATTTATGAATTGAAGCGTTTAATAGTCGAATTCCCGTGCGAATGGGAACGGCGAGGAAACGGATCGGTGTTTTATTCAAAGGTTCGTTTCGCGTAGTTGACATGTTATCTTATCGGTGTATCGATCGAATCTTCGCTGTTTATTCGCTCTGCTCTCCCTTTCTTTCTCTTCTCCGTTTGATCCCTTCTCCGCGTCGCACAGGCGAATTTCTTATCGCGAACGATAAGGCGCGACTGATAACATTGCCGAACATTCGTAGCCACCAGTCACCAGTGCTATTTTCAGCGATTATTTCATCAATATGCTGTTCTTTTTTTTTTTTAGAGCGATTACTGCTTCGCATGAAACGTTGCTATCATTCCATAGACAAATTGCTTAAATGTTAGCAGATAAAGTGAACTTCGCTGAATGAAAAAGTCACGATGCTTTGTTTAACGAGGGAGAGTGGAAGCGGTTAAATTAAAATCATCATCGAGAGGATCTAAATATAAACGTCGGATTTAGAAATCCGAACTAATCGAATTGACATATTGTCTAGAATCGTTCACGATCTCCTTAATGCGAATAGAATCGAAGGATATTTAAATCTGCCGCTCCAAAAATATTACACTCCCTTCTATTTTGAAAGCAACACTGTTTTTCAAACATTTTCTTTAGTAAGAGAACTAACGAGCATCCGAATAACTCGCTTTTCCACAATGAAGATCGTTATTTTTATCGCTGCAAAATCGTCAAATCCTTCGTATTTAGTCGGCTTTGTATTCCGTAATGAGATGCGAAAAACTCGTGAGACTGAACCTAAAAGAAGACCGAGCAGAAAGGCAGCGAAACCATTGGTATAGGTTTTTTTTCAAAATTAGCACCCATTCGTTCCAACCACGACAGATTAGATACGGGGAAAAGGGAGCGTGTACGTTTGGTTTACTATGTATATCGTTCCCTCGTATTTTCCTTCGGATTTTCTCTCGTTAATTAGCCGTTGATTAATTACGGAGGTTTGCCAAGATAAAAAAGTTTCCCCACCGTGTAAAATCGCGATATACCGGTCAGCCAAGACGATCGTTTATCGCGGCCTTTCCGTCTGTTTTTGAACCTTTTCAATTCGATCGATGATTTTTTTTCCTGGCTTGCACGCCGCTGTTTCTCTCTTCGACGTGATTTATCGTCCCATATAACGAAATGTACGCGTCTTTATTTTCATAGAGGAGTTTGAGAACAATGATTAATCTCCCCTAAAGCACAGAGGGAGGGTGCGCTGTTTTTGCCGCGCGGAGAATCATCCGAGAATTCGATCCTAATTAAACCGCATTTCGGGACAAACTGACGTCGCGAAACAACCTTCTCAATTCTAATTCAAATGGGACTCAGTCCCGTCTCTCTAACTTTCAGAGAATTTTACGGTGAATTCGGCGCGTACACGTCGTGCATCACTTCGTTGAAAAATCTCGCCGACTGCGTGAACAATTTCCACGGTATTTCCCGCGGTATGAAATCCGCCGCGAGCATCGTCTCCCCGTCTGTTTGATCCGCCGCGCCGGCAAAATAAGCTGTACCTCGCTTTGAAGGAAAAGGATGCGATATCGTGTCTTACGACCGTTCTTCCTTCGCCCTCTAACAGCTATAAAGTTACGGCTTTTATCATTCTGTCTGGACGTCAGGGATGATACGCGGCCCTTTTCCAACTCCCACGGAATCTGCCAGATGCAATTGTAATTTTTGTTGAAGAAATGCTCGTCTCTTAAGTTTGTGCTATTTATATTATTTGCTTGACGATTTATGGCGTCCTAGTAGAATATCGTGCTTCTAGCATTTTCACCAACCAATTTATTAACTCTTTGTTTAAAATTAATTAATACCTCTGTTACTTTATACGATTGTTTGTTGAATCTCTTGAAACCAGAATATAATGATAAAAGTTACATATATTCTTGTAGTATCCTTTATGAGATTAGTCATGTTAAGCAATACAAGATTACACGTTGACTCGCAGTCTTTTTTCCAAGTTTCTATACAGATGCATATATGTAAATATTTATTTCTACTTGATATTCGACCGTTCTTTTTCTCATTACTGCAAATCTTCGCGCCGCACTTACCTCGTTTCTTTCCACTTTCTATCGCGTTCCCCCCTTTTCTATATCACATTCTCTCTTTAGTCTGCAGAGCGTGTCATGCATAACATTATGTCGCACGATCGCGAGATCGTGGTCGAAATCTCACGCGAATGATCGCGACTCGATTTTTCACCTTGAAGCTCGCGGAGACCTCGGCGACGGCCGACTTCCGCTGATAAGCGGCGCCATTCGATGATCGATTCGTCAAGACGTCATTCCCGCTCGTTCGTCCGTGACGTCAGTTTCCTGCCTGATACATCTCCGATCCCCGTCTCCTCGGGTAAAATATCGAAAGGGTTGTGTTGCCCGTTAGCCGAAAATTAATCGCGTCCACGGGTATTTCCGATTTTCTGTCCGCCAATCGGTCGTGGCCACGGTCGTGAGAAATTGGACTGATTTCATCGGTAATTATTTCCATCATTCCCTCGGGCTGAATCCCAGCTGGTTCGGCTACCGCCGACACGAAATTGTTAATTACGGTGATTAATTAGATGTTGACCGGATAAAAGTACCGCAGCCAATGAATTGATCGGTCGCTTGATTTCCACGGAACGTCACGTTTCACACGATTTTAGCCGATCGTCAATTATTTGCATTGGAAAGTTTGGTGATGTGTTATTTTTGCACGTAAATTACATTCAGATGTAACAACATTTAAAGGCTAACGTGGAAAACTGCGTAGGAAATTGTATATTTGTTTCAACAATGTTTTATTTTCTAGTAAGTATGCCATAAAATCGTCCGGTAATCTTTCTTTCGATATTTCGCCGTTGAAATATATGCAAAAGTTAGATATATTGGAACTTCAAACGTAATTATATAGGTAGCGTAATTTCGTTTAGACGAATTCCATTTATTTGACCGATATTTTAGTTAATTCCCACGCGAGATTTTCATGTGACGACTTTTATGCTCCTTTCAAACAGGAAGAATTATTTTCAGCTACTACACGCTTGAAATATACGCGCGACATACTCTCCAATTGTAAAGAAAAATTCCTGTATAAACAATATTATTTCCCATATATTTAATTCTTTTTGCGATCAAAAATCGTACGAACGAAGTTTGTCAAAATCTTGGCCAGCTTTGCGATTGTAAATATTCCGCAGAGCGTCATTGATCGGACATGTAATTCGCCTACTTTTCGCCGCATACAGGTATACACACATTATGTAACTATTCCTCCAGCGAACGATCGAACCACGACGTCCTCGTTCTGTCCGTGACACGGTCGGAGCGCGCTTCTCCCGCATCTTTGAAAACGAGCACTCGTGTTTTCCACGGCGCTAGCTCAGCCGGGTGATTAATTCCGCGTCACGTTCGCTCGTTAAATCATAGACCGTGGGCCCGATCAACAAGTGTTACTTCTCGGACGCGGCACGCGGATCAGGGAATGGAAAAAAGCAGCGTTCTGTTATCCACGTTTGGCAGACTTTCAACGAATACCGCGAGTTCCGCGCGAAGGAACGCGAAGCAGTGCTGCGGACACTCGTGGAGCGCAGCTTGTGTGTTGTCCCGCAGAACGGGATATTTATCGATCGTAATGCAACTTTGATGGTACATCGAGAATTAAACTGTGTTTGACCTATTTCGGGTTATTTATCCTTTCTTCTTCGCCGTAGAGCGTATACACGATGTTTTTCCAATTGCGGAGTAACAGGGAAGCTAGTGATTTTCCGTGACAGGATAAATCGAAAATGTAGGATAAACTGTTTTCTAGAAGAACGAGTTTGAAAATTTGTTAGTTACGCGCGTTCTAACTGCAGGTTTCGATTTGATGGATATGTATTGGATATGATTTAGATTATGTAGGCCATGTTGGTATTTGTAAATGTGGGCAATGCGATGATCAGGTTCCCATCATCGATATTATCTTATTTACTGTTGAATCGTATCGTCAGCTCCTATCATTCCGCATTTAATTGGAATCCCGTCATAGATGAAAATAACACACTGATTTGTTGTTTAATAAATTAAAAATAAATAGTACACTACAAAGATGTATGATAATTCGAGTCGAACTTATTTTTTCACGATGAATCATCCTCTCCTCGTGGTTGTATCGCAGAGATATCTACTCTCTGTAGGAAATACAAACAGAGATATAAAGAGATCTGCGCATAAAATCACGCCCGAGAAAGACACAATATAGTAAACAGAGCGCAATAAAGTCTACAGAGAGATATAAAGAAATCTACATAGAAAATCACAAAATGAATCTCTCGCTTCGACAATACCACCATTGATTTTTGGATTCAATGAAACAGCAGAATGTCTCGATACATTTTAAAACCCCCGATCATAGCTGCGATCGACAAAAGGAGAGGAAGGTAAAGAAAAAGGAAAAATGAGATATAAATCAGATTTCCTGAAATTTGAACGCTGACGGAGCTTCCGGTGATTCGACCGAGACGAGAATTGGAGTTTGTGCAGGGAGTGATCGTCGCGGTGGTCCGCGTTGATCTGAAAGGGCGCCAGGCGACCGGCGGCGTCTCGGCTGCTTCCCACCACTGGTCGACGCCATTCTATCCATCGACGCAAGCTCAACGAGTCCAATAACCCCAGACCTTCGCCAAGATATCGTCGTATGTCCTCTAGGGGCTACCGATCCGGATCGTTGTCCACGACGAGATCAGGAATCGTTATTTCCGTTTCCGTTTGTTCAGTCTATTGTTCGGAGGTGAATTCTTATCACTTTTCGACGCGACAGATTCGTTTCTTATTTTCTTTTCGATTATGTTTTTCTTTCGTACACTCGCAAGGGAAAGTTTCCAAACCAGGAAATTCAAAAAACTATGAAAATTTGGGACTCTGTAAAAGATATATATATTTATGTATGACGCAATTAGCAAATTGCAGTTCTTACTCCTATGACGACTGTTCCAACGAAGATCATAGGAGAAAAACACAAGTCACGTTTGTCGCGTTTTGCAGGCGAACAATTTCATTGTTCAGTAAACTGCCGATCAATTTTATATTTCCAATTTTTTGTTTCTTATTTGATTTACATAATAAAAATATATACAGCAATGCAAAAGTATCGATTGTTCTGAGATTCCGGCATTGATTTATTAGAAAATTTGATAGAGTTATCAGCTGTTTTTAAAAGACTTGCATCATCGAACCTAACTAGCTTTTCTCCATCCGTACAAATAAATACATTGAAAAACTTTTGCTGTGAAATAGCATCGAAATAAACAAAAATAAATCATGTCTTTTACGTGTGGTCCTCCGATATTATCGTTTTATTACTAAGAGGATTTAATCATTCTCATAAGTAAACCGAAGAAAAATTGGCGCATTAAAGCTTTACAAAGCGTGCATCGTGTTCTCTATCATCTTTGAGTTTCTTTCTTTTTTCAAAAGCTCGGCCATCTGTCAACAATAATGGCCACGGTGCATCGGTTACGATGGCCGGTTACGCCGCAAAGTTTTCCTATTTCGCGGGAAATTTTTCTCAGGCGACGAGGAAACAAGCCGTGAAATACGTCCTCGGGCAGTGGGTCGGGTGTTCTGTTCACGAACGGCGTTTAATAGAGGAAGGATTCGTCTACTCAGGCCATTCCCTTTTACGAGGGACGAAAGCGCGCGCGGCGAGTACATCTTTTGAAACCCACGACGAGCGGCTCCCGTTTACTAGAAGGCATCATATTTTCAACTACCTTTCCCTCTGTTTTTTCCCCGCGACCAAAAAGAGGGAGGCGGTAAAAATTCTCGCCGGGACGTGCGCGTCGCTTTCAAGTCGCAAATCATTAAAAATCGCCGAGAACGTGACGCGACACGGGAAACGCTGAATACGTCGATCGTGACCCAGAAAGCACCGTTAAAAACTCCCCGATCGCGTGTAATCATTTTCGTGTTTTCATCGAAATTTCAATAATGTGCACGGAACAATCGACGCTAGAGAATCCCTTTAGAGTAGATTAGAATATTGTTAAAATAACGACACTGTCAGTATGTTAATTCAAATGTTAATTAGAACGTGATCGTATTTGTAAATATCGTTCGTTTTATATAAGATATATTTCCGTAGCATTGGCATTGAAATTGTTTATCAGGTTTACTTATACGATTGGAATGGTTTCCTAGGAAGACGTTCAACGTTGTGTCTTAAAATAAGAAGTAATCACGGTAAACTAAATTAGATGATTAACGATAAATGTATTGTATCTTCTATATGTTATACGTATTTAGGCAGTTGTCCTAGAGAAAACGCAAGAAACAAAGGCGTATTGTATGCAGCACCATCCAGAATCTGGGTAGTTTCACCGAGAGAGCAAGTTAGCGACGTTTGTAGTTCAGAGAGTGGCCTTGAACAGTCAATTGACTTCAGTAACTAAGGGCTAAGGTCATGAACAAACTAACAAGTACCCTAACATATATATATATATATCTTCCAAAGTGCAGTTAGATCTTTGTGTCAGTATCGCTTCATCTCTGTTACAAATTCGTTTCAAGTCGATCTAATCTTCAACCTCTATCCTATCTTACCTCTTTTAAAAGAAACTATCACGAATTTGAATTGTTCATTGTAGCAAATTCTCGTAATAAATGTTTAGTTGAAAATCATACGCCAACATCGGTAACCCGTTATTTAATCGTCAGCATGAGAGAGGACGACGCGACGTTTAACGATAGAATCGGGCGTTAGCTTGCGGGCGCCTCGGGGTAAATAAATAAATGGGTGGAAGAGTTGGATGTAGTAACTGCAACCAGACAAAGATAAATTAGGCGAAGTTAGCAAGATAGAGACTCGGAGAGAGATAAAGAGAGGGGTTTGGCGTGCAAAACGCGGAGAATGAGGGTGAAACGAGGGACGAAAGGGATCGTCGGCGTGCGACCGCAACAGTGAAACCCGAAATTCCGAAACCAGAAATTCAGGGCTCGGCAATACCAACGGGGCCATAAATGTAACGTTTCGAAACGACGTGCGCCAGCAGCTCGACTATATTATGGTGTTTCTCACCGGAAGTTATAATTGTTTGCCGAGTTTCTCTGGCGCGCGCGATCCCCTCGGGAGGTGCAACGTTGCGTCTGACTATTTCTCCTTTCTCTATCTCTCTGCTGGAATTTTCAGTGAACACCTTGTTTCCATCATAGACTTTGTTGCTGATACAGTTTTTGTCAGTTCTACGCGTCGACAGCTCAGCCATTCGCGCTCTTTGTCGCCGCGATTCCACTTTAAAGCGTCCTCGAAACGTTCGCTGCTAGGGGATAAAAGGTGCACGACGAGGGATTCGACTCATCAAACGCAGATATCTGCATACTAATTACTTTTGGCCGAGCGCGGGCCCGGAACGCGAAACGAATTTCGTTTCCGGGAACGTTTCACACGGTCGAAAACGAATTCCGCTGGCTGTGTCTGTCACTCAAACCCGGCGTCCCGGCCGCGATCGTTCGCGACAGCTTGAATTAAAATCCCCTACGGATTATTTTTTCGTTGCGAACCATCGGAAAATCTCGTGATCCGGAAGAGAGGAGCGAGAGGATGGCAAGACGCGTTTTCCGGTGTGTGGTTCGAGAAAGGGAAAAATATTGGCACGTCCGAGAGGAACTCGAAGATTCCGGGCACTTTCGCGCAAGAAAAATACTAACGATAAATTTGCCTCTTCCTACTTTGCCTCTCCGCGATTTCTCCTGGCTTCCTCTCGTTGTCGTCGAGCCATAGGTTGGGCGCTCGTAAAACCTAATATTTTTCGTCATATTTCAGACGCGCCAGCTTCCCGATCGCGGGGTCGCGGCGGCCGCGTTGTAAATTGCACGAATAAAAGTCATCGTAAACCAACCACTGCCGATAATTCGTGAAATATCTTCGAATTATCTCGCCGTTCTTTCCATCCTGCTATCTATGATAGCCGTTAAATGATAGTAGATTCAACGACTGCCGCGATGCGTACTATAAATGAAACGTAAAGAGATCGCCTCTTTAACCTTTTCCGGATGGTCTATTCTTTTTTTCCTTCCTATTTCCGATACTCTCGGTACGATCAGAAATCCTCGCGGTGTCTTATGAACACGCAAGTTCATTTCAGATACCCATCGTCTACACGAATAAAAGATAGCATCGTGAAGTGCGAATAGAATTTTTGCTCCATCGAGGCAATTTTTCCGTTTCGAAGCGCTTTGGAGAAGTTGTGCGTGACGCGTAGTCGTGAGTTTGTGTTTCAATATTTATTTGCGGTACCAGTGCGTGTGTTCCGGCCTTTGACGATACGTTTGTGCGCTGTGCCTGCTGGGAGATCTCTAAATCAATTGGATACACACGTACTTGTTAATTATTCCAGATGGTTCTCGTCGTTATTAGAGTCTGAAAGCAAGCGTTTATTGATAGATTGGATAATTCGGACCACGAAAAGCATAATTTAGATAGATGTTACGAACGTTACTTACATCTGTATAGGATTCATCTCTCAGGTACGATGCGCTACTATAGTGGCTCATTCTACTGACTCATCGTTTGAACTAATGATCTTTTTCATTTGTCTTGCTTCATACTTTTCTTGTCCTCGCAACGCTTTACAATAGTGTTAACAATATACAGGCAGAATATATAGTCTTTGTTTTTGATATGCCAGTGTCAGATATCAATTGTTGCTTATCGTTAAAATAAATATACCATTATTAGATGCTCTTTCTAACATGACGATTTGTATCCTTGTAATTTTTCAGAATCTTCAACCTCAAAATGTTGCTTTAAAGTAGAAAACGAAGAGCAATTAAAAAACACTATCGCGCTATGAGTGTGAAAATTATTGTGACGTGGATCTATGTGTCGTACCGTGCTGTAAAGTATATCACACTCAATTTTATTATTAATTATTAAAGTAAATTATTAAAGTTCAAGCATGTGCATCATATCTTTAAGAAAAATTATAATTTTATTATCAAAAACTTCATTCCAATGTGCTTGCGTAGAGAACAGCATTATTCGTCACACATTGCAGTGTTGTATCGTTTACGCTAGGATTGTGTCAAACTTTGCCGCACAGAGAAACAACCCCGCACAAAATTCAGTGGTTAAGAAAGAAATGATACGGAACATGCAGAATTTACCTGCTTCTCTACAGAAAAATGTACGTCTCCTAAGAAGCTTAAGATCCTTGGTGGCGTCTAAAAGATCTTCGTGAACCTCAATTTGTCGTGAATAAAAATTCGTTGACTTTAAGACGTCTTAACTCAATATTCTATTCATAACTCAATTTGGCAGACTTAACTCCAAAACATTCTACTTTACATTCAATAAATTCCGGATTCTGTTACGGAATTTTACGACTCTTAATTTGTCTAATAAGATTCTCACGACTTGCTAGGATCCTAGCACAAGATTCCACGAACTGTGGATAATTTAACTTGTTAGATGTCATGACTTTGTGGTTAGCCTCAGCAATGCCTCGTGATTCTTGTCCGATTCGAGTCTCAAGACCTCGGAATACTGATATTAGCACGAAGTTTCGTGTCTTCTGTCCGACGCCACTTTTAGGTTTCTCGATACGAGGTCTCATAAACCCGAAGTACACAGGCTCCTACGTCTCTGTGATCACTCGGTACAAGGTCTTATGAGGTCAAAGTGGTCTGGTTCTAGTTTCACGAGTATTACTGCTTTAAACTATATTCCGAAACTAGCGAGGTTGTATGACTTGGAGACTTATGTGCGACTCTAGGATTCTGTTAGCGTGTTGTTATAGTTTACGAATGCTCTTTATCGAGCAACTTCGGTTCCTCTGTTTTCGTTATGGATTTGGTAATTTTAGGTATAGCCCTTATCGATCTGTTTAACGGTTTGCCGCAGCATTCGCGTTTAATAAATTTAGTTTCGTAATACCAGGCATTTCGTTCGTTTATTTGCTACTATTTTCCCTGCCCTTGATGTGCTCAATAATTTTCTCTTTTTTAATTTATATCCTCGTTATTAGCAAACTGCGGATATTTTTGCATTTATGGCAGAAGATATATAAACGTACGTAAACAAATACTAAATATTTAAGTTACATCTCTTCGGAAAAATATCTTTAGAAACATTTGCCGTCTATATATTAAAATTTCATAACAAGTATATATTTTTACTCGAACAAAATTAGATAAAAATTTTGTTATGATTTTCCCTGTACTTTTTAAAAAGACACTATACAAATCTATAAATGATTTATAAGACCATTCAAATTCTACGAGGAAAAAATCTAAATTCAATTTGTACGAATTATGCCCAAACTCGTCCTGACAATGACCGATACAGCTGCATCTTGCTTTGGTTTTGATCGTGTTCGATCACTCGCGTGAAATTCCCAACTCCAAGTTTTCCCACCTAGCGGTATTGAGTTTTTACGACAGCGGACCACCGGTAACGCGACATTCATCACTGTCGACCGATCGTTTCGATCGTGGCTTACGTACTCGACAAGAAACCCAGGATCGTGGAAATTACCTTGAACGATAGCTAGAACGTTGCATTGCTCGGTACTGTACTTTCAACGATTTTTTTCCCCAACTACCTGTAATTATCCAACATCCGCTAACGTACCGTGCATTAACAATTCGAACGAAAATATCGCAGCGATGTTTGACCGTTTTTGTAAATCTTTCTCTTTTCTACGTTTCCCTAGCGTTCTTCAATTTGTTAATTACACCGCAATCTCTAGTCATAATTATAATTTGTATTTAAACAAAAGTTACTAGCGTGTTCTTTATGAATTTATTATTTTCAATTTTGATGTTCGACGATAGTACGAAATAAACGAATTTTCAGTTAAATGTTCTCCGCTATCCAATGCAACGATTTGTAAGTGTATAGATCAATCCAGTTAGCTTCTCCCTATTAGTCGAATGTTAAAAATAGCCGCTCGTTCGAAATTAACAAAGAATAAAAAGAAGAAAACGGGAGAAATAATGTCGTAGGGCAATTCGTTCTATAATTCGCACATGGACGAATGTTTTCATCGATACAGAAATATGGCATTCATAACTGTGTTCATTGCGCGTTACAATATTGCTATCTAGATTTTGTAACTCGCGTCACGACAGCTTTTTTCTTTCTATTTTCTTGTTGTTCTTTTTTTCCGGGTTTATCGCTACGGTGATTCCGCGCGAGGCGTATGGCGTGTTGCGAAAAACGCGTGGCACGTTTGCGATAGGAAACTGGCGTGCTTGTAAATGGTTCAACGATTTTCATATATTTTCTTGTATTTTCTAATGGGCCGCGTTACAAGGGGAAGTTACGAGGGCTACACGAAGGTAGAACGTGACCTGTAAGATATGTGTGCCGCGTATTAGTTGTTTAACGAGCCGCGCGCATGTTAAGTCACACGCGTTCAGAGAATGGCGAGTGAAACGGATAAAAGGCGCCTGCTCGCCTAGTAAACAAAAGAAAGAACTCATTCCGACTGAAATACAGAACAAAGAGGAGGAAAAAAATAAGAAAAAGTTAAAAACCCTCGAAAAAGCCCGGAGCCTGTTGTACATCGAAGGAATGCGAATCGCGACCTTGTTCGCTCGACTTCCTTCGTTTCGTCGAACTTCGTTCAACGCTTCACATCGATCGTATTTACTTAACTCTCTATCGAAAGCTCACGTTCTGTGAGAGAGTATCGTACACAGACGGAAATCTTCCTTTCGAAATTCGCGGCATCTTTTCACGAATCTACCGTTGGCCGCGATCGTCGAAACGGAATCTGGGTCCTGCTAACTGTGCTGGTTTGGAAAGCGGCGCGGCACGTACAGGGTGTTGCGGCCTCATCGGATGGAAAGAAGTCGGGAATCGAGCTTCCCTTTTACGTTAAAGAGCGGAACTCTTTCGCGGAATTGAAATAGTACGTCGGGAATACCGGCACGTGGCGTAGAGGAAGAGCCACGAAAGTGGATGCAAGAGCTACCCCAAGCAGGAGGAGATGGGGTCGAGGGGATGAAGGAGTGGAGCGCGCAAAGGGAGAAAGAGAAGGCGGCTCTCGCACGGAGTAATTAAAACTCTGAAAGTCCCTAAGTCGCCTCAGACTGCGCGTAATTTGCAAACGCGCTCCTTCGCCCTGGGCGCGCGCGCATGCTGCGGGGTTAGAAAACGAACGAAGATGGAAGATCGACGAGTAGTCAGAGCGGCAGAGAACAGGATAACGTCGAGACTTACGGCTTGCTAGCATTTCTACCCCTTATTTCTTTCCCTTTTTTCTCTTTTCGTCTTACTCTCTACGAACACTCGTGTCTTCTTCTGTTTATCGGCCAATTTATTCTCTTCATCGTTCTCACGAGTTTTCCCTCGAGATTCCCCCATTTTCCCCTGTTACCGATGTTTATGCATCTTGCAGTCTAACCAAGTTCGTGTCGGTACTCTGTGTCTTCGCTTCGAAGTCGAATCTTCGTCCCGTGGACCGAGCTATCGTTTGATGTTTCCACGTGTTTTTGGGGCCCGGAAGCGATCGATAGGCCGCGCGTGAGCGTGCATTTCGCTCGATTTATGCCA
Organism: Bombus terrestris; assembly: GCF_910591885.1. NCBI lineage: Eukaryota > Metazoa > Arthropoda > Insecta > Hymenoptera > Apidae > Bombus > Bombus terrestris. The sequence goes on from NC_063275.1 coordinate 13,087,150, forward strand.
GTCTTGCCAAGGTGGGAGTAAAAAATAAAGAAAATGGAAGAGAACGAAAGGAAAAAAGAACCGGTTGCACGAGTGAGAATGAGAAAGACGTCTATGTCGGAGGAAGTCGGTCCGGTGGGATGGCGACGAGCGAGTGCCGGGCCAGAGCTTTTAAAAAACCGAACACACCGGCAGTGTCGAGCGTTGAAAGGATGGATACGACTCTTTGAAGCTCGATATCTGCGCTCACACCAGCAACATTTCCCTCTCACCACCGCTATCCCTTCTCCCTCCACGTCTCGTGTGCTCGAAAACTATCCGACAAACTGGCGGAACGTCGAACCGACGATGAAGTTGCAACTCGCGGCGCGAAGTCGCGATTCGAGGGCTGTGTGGCGCGTCGAACGTTCGCCGAATTTCGAAGCTCGCATTGAGAAAAGGGCAGAAAAGTGGATAAAATGGATTTATCGAAGGGAAGAATGCAGCGGAAGCGTTCTGAGGGTGGAATACGAAGGCTTCGCACATATAGAAAGAGATCCGATCGAGAAGGTTCGAATAATTCCGTCGACACGAGATTTTGTTGTATGCTTGCGATGTCAACGTAAATGAGAAATTATGAAGTTTTTCAAATTTATGAAAATTTATTTACTAAAGCATAGCACAGGTACCGGAAATTTGACTAGCAATGAACTTAAAGTTAGTTTTAATCGAAACTCGTTGACTACGTCAACTTGGAAACCGCGCTTTTCGCGATTTGCAATGCGTACGAAGAATCCAAAAAGTTCAAACGTTCCTATTTGCAACTTGGTTTTTATTTCGCTCTCGTTACTGCCATTTACACGTGTTTCCTTTTATCGAATCGTAGTTCTCGAGAAATGGAAAGTAGAGAGAACGTTCCTTCAAGCGGTACAATGCTCGACCTGGTTTTCCTCGCCCTTTCGATAATTAATACTATTCTTCCAGCATAGGTACAAAAGGTTAAGACGCCGCAGTATTTTCTCCTAGATATTTTCCTCTCTTGCTGTTCATTATTCGAAACTGTAAAACACGTGGCGTCACACATTATAACATATAATATAACACATATAACACATATATATAATATAACACATTCTCCGTACGATGAACTTTTTCTCGATGATCTTTTTTGATCATTTACATGTGCGCGAGAGAGTAAAGGGTCGCACGTAAACCGGAATCGAGCACCGCGAAATATATCTGCCGGAAACTCGCGTTCGACAATAGTTACTACGAAATCGTGCAGGATAGACGTTCAGAGAATCGCGTGGGTGGCACAGGGCGATGTAGAGGAGTTGGCGGTGTAAAAATCGAGTGGCTCGGCACTCTCGAGGGACGAGAACTCGCGTAAAAAGGAGGATTTCCAATATCACGTCGCTCAGGCATCTTTTGGATCGGCGTTAATGGTCTCTTCCGTTCCCGTCATCCTTCCGCCACCCCCTCAGCATCGTTCAGTCCCGAGATTTTTTTCTACATTCAACCCCTTCCCTCCGTTCTCCTGTGCTCTTTTCTTTTTTATCCTTGGAACGCGCGCGGTTCGTTTCCCATCAATCCGAGTCGAAAGCACGTCGCGGAGAAATTATAATAAGGGTCGGCGTTGCTATAATAACGACATTGGTATCGCCCGAGCTGAAAGAATATGAAAGTTCTCTAATGAATATCGGCCGAGCGACAACTGCCTCCATCGCGACGACTCGTATATTTTTTTGTGCTTTTCTCTTCCCTTTTTTTCTTTTTTTCATTTCATCGTGCTTCGTCGCCCTTCGTCGAAACGTTATTTCGTGCCCGCGGCAAGACCTCGCGAAAATGCATTTCGCGAGTTGATCATCCGTTGCTCGGGAAAGAGCGTTTTTACGACACGCGCGTGGAAATAGATGGAGGTAGGTAGAAGTTTTTGCGTATCCTTTCCTTTGTTTTTCGATTTACTTTTCCCCTCCTTTCGCCCGTTTCGATCCGCGAGAACATATTTCGTTTTTCAGTCGTATTTTGTTATCGGCGCGCGTGTCCTGTCGTATTTTCGGCGAGGAGGAAACATTGTTTCGCGTTTTTCCTGCAACGGATTATACCGGCCCGTTCTTTCATCGGGAAACATAGGTATTCAGGGATTTGTCCGTAAATACGTTAAATAATGCGAGCGTTTCGGACAAACAGAACGCGCCCGCGACTCTCGATAATTAAATATCGGCGCCCGTTCGCGTGTTACGAGACAGCGTTTTAATCGGCTTTGAACTTGTCGATGAATCTCGCGAAACGCGCCTACCTTCGCCCTCGTTGTTGCTCTAACACCCCTGCCCCTTTTTTTCCCTCATTGAAACGGATGGACGCGTTTCATCCCTCTCTTGTTCAGCTTCTGTCGTACATATGTACCTATATATAGACACAATGTGTGCACGCGAATTTCTGTTCTCGCGCTTTGCCGAATTTATGAGTGACGCGGGACTTTGGATTTCGATAAAAACTTAATCATGCACGGGCAACGAGTATCGATCGAGCCCGGGCTAATAAATCGAGACACGGTCCGGTTATTCCGTGCAGCCTGTGATCGTATTTCAACGTTGGCAAGACTTTACGACGCGTTTTTTACTCCTTTCGGACGCCTCCCTATGCTTGTTCCTTCTTCCCTCTCGTTTTTGCCGTGTGGCAAATGCGTAATTATTTTATGGCCGTTGTTGGTTTATCGAGAAGCGAGACGGGTGTCGTTTGTTTCCTGGTAAGACACACGAAATGAAGAATTATACGCGGCCACCGTGCATCCCGGTAAATGGAATTTATTCACGTAACGGCGGAACCATCGCGCGTGGCGCGCGGTAATGTGACATACCATTATCATCGCGTTAATGTTACCTTTTTTTAGATGGCGGAGGTGTTGTCGTAATTCGCGCGATTATGAGAGTATTTTTTATCCTCTCGTTTTTTGCATAATTGTTATTTGGCGAGCATTAATTTAACGCATAAATATACAAATTAAAAGATTAATAATCGGGCAACTTGAAAATTTAAATATATACTTTCGAAGAGAAAATTTGAAAATTTTGAAACTTAAATATTTCATCCCTTGGGCGTCGCAGAAATTACGTATAGAGGATCAAACATCGAGGCGCGAGTGGCGTTCATTTCGCTTCTTGCGACACGCGGTTCGTGCTTACTCTGTACTTTCTGTACGACTTCTGTTTTCGTTACACGAACGAGCTCTATTGGATTTTACGACTGCCGCCGTAGCTATGATTGAGTTACTAATAGCGCAACTTTTTATCCTCGTCCTTCTAAAAACGCTGTTCTAGAAATTACAGTTGATGTTACTCTCCGACTTGGACAAACTTATAAATCTGTAACTACCACGATTTTTCTGTTAAAACGAAATAATGAAAACTTTATACAGTTATAACCTTCCAATAGTTATCCAAGAATCTATGATCTACCATTCTACCCTTAATACTTTCCTTAAATAATATCAATGTTTCTTGGAATAACAGAGAATCCTAATTTCATGACTGGAATTTTACTACTATGCTTTGAAAATGTGCTGTTCATTTACAATCGAAATCGTTTCGGAAATGCAATGGTCGATGATAAAATACGCAAAACATTTGAAGGTTCACAAATCGTCGGCTATGCCCGCGGTATCGGTCGATAACGCGACTTCCGTTTTACAATTAAGGTCGGCCACTTTCGCGCACTATACTTTATCGAAGTGTGGTATCCGGTCGGCTGGATATATCGTACGATGGATAGCAATAATTTTGACAGGGACTATCATTTCGCGATCGTGAAGAGAGTTAAAGCGGTTTCCGTTCCTCCCTCTAACCACGATTGAGGGTTTAGAGGTAATAATTCGAGCGGGGCTCACGTAAAGTTTGCGTAACATCGTGTCTACGTATTTTATGGCCGTTCGTGATACTTCGACCACGTTGCACGAGAATGAATCGAAGATTGACAAGACATTCAGCATTGGAGATTAGTGTCCCTTTCCGAAACTTGTGCATGAAAAGTGTTCCAACTTATTGCAGTATCGTAACTTGTCGTAGCTTATTTTACGTTACTTGACCGACAAACGATGGCAAATTAAATGGGTACGATTTTTGAGTGAAAAAACCTGCACGTTCCATCGTCCTGATATATAAAAAATAAGAAAAAGAACGCACACAAATTTCACAGATATTAGCGGTAAAATTTTTTTGCCTCGGTATTCTCTTTATAACTCTTCCTTCGACATTTGCGTATGGAAATATTAAATACGCCTCTCGTCAAACGAACTCGGCTTCATTTGCAACTGCAAAAGCACCGCTAGTATTTTTCTCTTCCTTGTTTTTCATCTCGTGTTTTCTTTTCTTTTTAATGCCAGCGAGGCTGAACGCTGACGCGTCCACTTCTCAGTCGGTCTCTTTATTACTGAAAATATGGCGGTGTACGGAAAATCCTTGTAACCATTTCCATCCGGAGATGCACGATCTCCATGTTCGTGACGATAAATATTACCAGTCGACAACAATGCGTCGCTCGTACGTCCATTATTCGCATGCTAGAAAGACAGGCTTTATCGATAGCATCGGACCGGCCTCAGAGATATTCACCATCTTTTATTACGCTGAGATATGTTACCGTCTCTGTAGGATCGTGGCGCACGTCTTCGTATGTTTCCATGTCGATACGTATATAAGTACCCGAGCTCTGATTTCTCGATTTGTACTCGTGTACATATACAGGCTCGCACTTGTAGATACTTTTCATTACGTAGAAAATATGTACATTCATGCATGTAGAAATTACGAAATATGTATTAGGTCGTCCGAAAAGATTCTTTCGTTTTTTTATTACGTTTTTTAATTACGTATGATCCATTTTGTTCTATCAAAATAAAGATCACAACGTTCGACGGATTAGGTTTCATGTCCTTATAAATAAAGATGCATCGTTGTAAAAGACGAGCCTGAAAGACACTTCTCGGACAACCTAATGTTTGTAGTATGTGTACAAGGTATATGTATGTATATGTACCGCGCAGAAATCAGAAAAATATTTAAACAGCCAATTATCCATTAAAATTATTCAGTGGGACCATTTATTTAACAGTAAAAAATGTTCCCGATAAATATCTTGTAACTTTTATGTACATTTTCGGACTTATTTCGAAGTTGACCAATGTAAACAGTCTCGTTAGAGCGTTAATGAAATAACAAAATGTTTCGTACAAAACGTACGATACAGAGATAAAAATTTTCCACGTGTAGGTGTTGAAATACCTTCGCGAGCGAATGTAGAGAATATAGGATCACGTTATGGAAACAGTCAGGCGCGTTCTATCACGACGTCTTTGATTTTTACACGACACTCGCGACGCTCTCTGTGCATTCTCCTATAGTAAAATATTGAAATCTAACTCTCAGGCTTTGATACGATGCATTTTAAGTGGAAAGTAGCGCGGAAAATCGAAAGATATGTGCCAGGCGAAAACGATTCGCGACTGAATCCAAATGATTTTGAATGTATTATGAATGAAATTGGTCCCTCTTTTCGCTCTTTCTCTTTATTTCATTCTTTTTGTCCGCTCGTTTTTTTTTCTTTTTTTTTTTTTTTTTTTTTTTTTTAATTTCATTCCACTATCAACCTCGCTATGGCCACTCGTCATGCCAGGCAATTTTTGCGATCGCGAATTGCTCGGCCACGGAATCACGTTCTGCCCGGCAGAAAGTCGACGCACTAACGTACCATTTTCCCCGGTGAATGCGGCCGAATTAAAAAGAGCAGCCAGGAGTCCACTCGATCATATTTTGAGCGGTTTCATCGATCCGGCTAGTGCTGGCGAATCCCAAACCGCGAACTCTGTTCCGTGTTGCACGGCCGATGCCAATAACCGCTATTCTGCCAATCAAAGTCGTCTCAGTCGACAACAGAGATGTTTTTCCTCGTTTTCTTCCGATTCTGCTGCGTCGGCTGGATCCTGGCCAGCCGGGTCGATCGTCCTGGAAAAATATTACGTTCTCAACGAAACGTGTGATAACTCGATCAAATGAGAAGTGGAAGTTCTCGGTAACGATGTTTCATCTCGCTTCCCCCCCACCCTTTTTTTATCAAAGCTATATATATGGAACGGAAACTCAAAGTGTTAGGAAACATTTTATTTACTCTCTTTCTGAGAACAAGATTTTCTCTGTCTGGTATGATTTTAACGCCAGTTCATTAACCTCTGACCTATATTTAAATACATTACAGAGAGAAAATAAAAAATAGTCAGATAATATCTATATCTCATTCACTATGAATTTCGTCAATAAGTCTTACATCGTATTGAATAACTGCGAGGACAAACAATTTGAAACCAGTCATTTTGACTGATTTGTTAGTTCTACTGTCAATTAATTTTCTAATCTTACACGTCTTTTTAAAATTCAATAGTACACGGATCATTAGAAGACGAACAAGCTAACAAATTTGTCATTTCCCAATCAAATCCCAAACAACACTAACAAACAGCATCCCGTTTATCGATGTAAAAGCATACGTAATATGTACCGGAACGTTTTATTACAGCCACTAATGGAAGACCTAGCAGCCTCGGTAAAAGCACTCCAATAAGCTCTCTGCCATAACCTCCTCCCTTTGGCATGTTCCCCCCCTGGAAAGCTACTGACAGGCCGTTTCCCCGGTTATAAAAATTCGTTGAGGCCCCGCGATTCGGCGAGCTGCACGGTTCGATCAAACATTTTCATATCGGCGTCGAATCTTCCCTCCGCGAAACAAACACACCGCTATAGTCTCCGCATCGCGGTCGCATAGAGTCTACTGCGTAGCCAGTGTAATTGGTACGTGGAACGCGTATCAGGCCGGTCCGTGTGTTTGAAAAGGGAACGCGGTGGACGAACCGTGAGCTCCGATGATGGGCATCGATCGAGTCGCATGGAAAACAGGCTGAGCGAACGGGGCACAAATTATGCACCGCGGATGCAAAGTGCATGGGGAACGAGGCTCGCGCCTCGATGCCCCCGAATGCACGGAATCGCATTCTCCTTCATCCTGACGGCTCGTCCGCGTGTATATACGAGCCGGCACGCATCGTTGGAAAACAGTCGGTACACAAAGTGCCGGTATACGACAAGTTAACGTCCCATGAGAAGTCGCTGTAACCCGCTATATTCTCTGTTCCTTTTCATATCGCGTCGCAGTCTCCATTCTCTGCACTTCACTTTCTCCCTTTACCATCTCTTTCATCGTCTCAGGTTTTGTCTCTATTATTCAAGCAACTCGTCGCAGAGTACGACGAAAGAACGCGCACGGTTCTGTCTCTTTCAGCCTTTTGCATAAACGAAACTTCTTGGTACTTCGGTGGCTCCAGGAAAGCTTAGCGACGTCAAACATACCGCGGTCGGTCTTGTCTTTTGGGTATTAACACGACGCTGACAAAGTCTGTCTTTCTCTGTCACGAACCGAGAATCGGATCGTTTAACGGTGGTGAAAGCAGGAACGAATTAAGGAATCTTGCGGTCGTTGGATAGAATCAAAGGAATTTACAGATTCTCTTGTTGATGGTGTTTCTGGTCGTAAGAAAAATAAAATTTACAATTGTTGTTTAATCCCCGAAGAATAAACAACTGCGTGTATTGAATTTGATTCTCATTATTCTAATATAAATAATTGTATGCAGAGTGTTTAGTGTACTGGAAATTACGCGAATATAATGAAACATACATATGCGCATTACCTGTAGCTTCTAATGAAACTTCGGTATTCCATGTAGATCATAAACTTTAAATTGCATACATCATTTTACATGTTACATATTTTATCATATAAAATATCGAGGTAAATACCCATTCGTACCTTTTACCGTCATTATTTAACTTTTTCTTCAATTTTGAGCCAAACACTAACGCAGCCTAAGACTTTCGAGCGAAAATTTATATCTTGAATCATTTTAATCTAATCTCCAGATGTTAAGAATTCTGTTTTTTCTTTCGTATCAAGGTATGAACATACTTTGAAAGGAGGATAATGGTGGTGTTTCGCGCAAGATCGCGGATACATGGTGGTTGGCAGGGCAATAAATCGCGGCGAAAGAATTTCTAAACGCAACACAAGTCGGTCGTTTTCGTTCTAAATGCGGACGGAAATGTTCTCCTGGCTGGAAATTACAGGAGAACCACCCTCGAAGTTCCTTACGTACGAGATTAATCGCTGATCATCTCCTATCCACGTTGGCGCGTGTCTGTGTTTTCGTCCGCTCGTCTGAAGCTCGCTTGATTACACGCGAGCCTTGATAATAGATCACCTGCTGCCCCTTCACGCTACCACTAGGTAATATCCTCGATGCTACACTACTGACAGAGAGCCGTTGCCGGCTGCTGGCATTTTCCCTGGTCCGGTTCCGTGACGTTCTCCCTAGGCTACTAACTCTCGATTTTCTTGTTTCCACCTCTATAATCCTCCTTCTCGTCTCTAATATCGGATCGAATTAATCTCATCCACTGTTGCATGATTTCTTCCGAGAGACTAGCGATGAAACCCGCAACAATCGTTTCTCTCTGCTCTCATGCACAAACAATTGTTCCGTTATTAATTAAGTCGTACATGATCAATTGGTTACAACATAGGTTGTTCGACGAGTTCGTGTTATTTATCGTTCTGCTATTTAAAAGTTTCCAGTTTCGCCTCGTTACCATTTTCTTTAACTTATTTTAGCAAAGGAGGAGACAACTTGTTGAGATTGTCGGTATTGTAGTATCGTGGACGACAGGCCTAAGAGATATTATAAACAATGTCGCGAGAAAGCCTAAGTGCCGACAGACTCAACAATGTATCATCGGTTCTTCAATCGAATAGTTACGTGGAAAAGGCCTGCGTGACCTTGGCCACGAGCGGTTGCGGAACACGTGCGTGGTGAGGCTAAGACAAAAGACAAAGGGATGCTAAGGGAGAAAGACGAGTTAACAGTCAGTGTTAGTTGAGAAGTCAGAGAGTGTGAATCGAGGAGTCAAAGAGTGCGAATTGCGTTGACGAGAGAGTGTGGTCCGCGTGAGAGAGAGCGTTGGAACCGTGGTGACGAGAGTTGCAAATTAAGTATTTAGTTGTCTTAATTATAGTACGTTATTGTATTTAGTTCGCGTTAAACAACCACCGTTTCCTGTTTAACCAACACCTGTTTAATCTAAATTAAATAAACTAATTGTAGTAAGATCCTACAGTATTTTAGACATACTAATTTTTTCATTTATCTTTTTTTTGTCCTTCTTACGTGTCGTTCTTTCTTTGTTAAAAATTAATTATACGTCACAGCTACATTGATGAGGGCTAGGACTGACCTAACTGAAATTGATTCGCCTTTATTAACTTTTGAAATGTTCGTGCTTAAGAGACGACAGGTTAACAAGTTAAGTATCCAATGGATGGTTGATTTTGAAATATTCAAGACTATAGCGTACCTCCTGAGTCGATAAACTTCTTCTCTCGTTTAATAAGTCATACCTTTGTCGATCTAAGATGCAGGTTCAGAACGTGGTATGTATATCATCAAGATAAAAATTTCCTCTAGACTTATTCTGTAGTAGTCATTTCGTATTTCATATGTCAAACTTGGATTAATCTTTCCTTTATCTTCTTACATCGTATAAAGTCGTTATTATCGCTTTTCGTAGCGTTTCCGATCGTCACGGAACATCTTACGCCTAATCATCGTGTACTGACGATCGCGTCTGGCATGTTGATAGATCGCCTCAGGGATATTAACGTATCATTACCGGTTCACGAGCTTTCTGACTTAGGGGCAGAACACGAAGATACGGGATTGCTAGTTACGGTGACCACTAGCTAGTTAGCTTGTCGCAGTTTCCGAGAACATACAATGGCCTGGACGAGATGTGTATTGTAATTATACGGAAACAGCCTCTCGCGCCTGCATCCTTTGTCTTTGCCCCTCTCTATCCTTGTTCCTGTCTTTCCCTCTTGTGGTATATCTCTTCCCCTCTCACCCTTCGGTGAATCCTTTCAACCGTCTGTAGTCATCGACGTACCAGCCGACTGTTTGCAGAGGCCAGGAAACACAAACGGTGCAAAATCATCGGACAACCGGTAATCTGGCCGCGTTGCAAAGCGTATGCGACGATATGGAATAGCCGACGAGAACATCCTTTACGCGATAAATATCGTTAAAAGCAAGGGAAGACGAAAAGATTGATCATTGAGTTAGTTACTTATTATAAAATATCAACAAATCGAGTGAACGCGTTCTTTCTAATTCTTGTACGATTTTAAAATGCTTTACGTTTGAAGATTGCAGAAGAAAGATTGAAAAATTATCGATCTTGTATTATCAAAATTTGTCTTTACATTTACTTTTGGAGCTAAAAGTATCCTTATTTCTCAAATCAAAAATCATTATTTTCCAGAATTTAGTTCGCATCTCACATTTTTGTTCATACCTAAATGATTAAATTAGGTTCTAATTATTAGATCAGGACCTAATAAAATAAAGTAATCTAGAAAAATTTGGGGCGAATCTGTTAAACGTTGCAATAAACGAAAATCCTAAGAAGTTAATCGCACAATTTATCGTAGGGTAGAATTCTATCAACGAATTTCCATCCTCAAAGTGGAGCATAGAACTTCACGGAGAAGACTCGCTGGTCGAAATGAATTCGAAACGAATCGAATTTCAGTCGGAAGATTTAGAGACGCGTTTCCATAAATTATCGGCCAACTTGTCTGGATCGGCAAGTTTGCAGAGTAGAGAAGCGCAACTTGTCCATGGGTTTCCACGCGGTCGTTCCTTCCCCTTTAACGTTACTTCCGTTTCGTAACCTTCTTGAAACCGCGACGCCGCCCACGCCGATTCATCCGTTCCCCTTGTCGTTTGCGAACCTAACTAGTTCATTATCCGACGCGAGGTTAATTCCACGACGTAGACGCAGGGGGCGGCTATCATTACGTTGCTCTTACTGTTGCGTACATATCTGTTTATTTAGCCAACGTCGGAAAGTATTTCTCGAGCATCCGGTTGCGCGCGCAGCTTCAGAGTCAATGCGAAAAACTTGCTCTTCACGCGGTTACTCTTTCGTAAACTCGTTCGTAAACTTTGTTCATTACAGCGAGCTAATAAAATTCTCTATCGTCGATCCTCGGCGCGAGCGAAGGCGCGCGCGTGCTTCAAAGTGTTCAAAACCGTTTGCGTTTCTTTTGCCGCGATACCGAGTTATATTAACGAGGCGAAACGCGACGAGATTCAGTCGCATGGCGACGCGCTGCTCGAATTAAAAGTAATACTCCGGGAACGCTATTACCAGCCGCGTTCAATTTGCGTTTCACTTATCGTCGCCCGTACAAGGAACGGACGTACGGATATTAACGTTAACGAGAAAATTATTGTTAGAACCGTTACGCTACGTTAACGCGATGGTTACTCTTTTTAGATTCGAGCTTCTTCCGGGGTTATATGCAAATATCTTTACAGATTTAAATTTGATAAAAATTTCAGAAGAGATGTATTTTAGAAGATTATTAGTGGGTCATTTTCTCTACCGTTACGATTATTCTTCGCACCTATGGTGTCTTTATATTTTGTTTTAAAGATTGTCTTAATGTCCCTCTTTGTCACTGTATCGTACAAATGATATGCCAACTTGCTCGCATCTGTTCCCTTAGTATAATAGAATTCTTTCTGATAGCTGTTTGTTAATTATTTTTAATAATTCTCCATAGTGTCTAAATTCTCATAGAATACACAAAGTGGCAGACTTTTCTAATTTTACAATATTTACGAAACATTGGAAAGAACGAGCAAAAAGAAACAAGGAAAGAGAACTGCGTCACAGACAAACCATTTTATCCCTCGTTTGGCTCGTCTCTACCTAAACGAAGATAAACTCTGGATGCATCGAGGCACACGACATGGTACCGTCGAAACGCTACAGATTTCCAAGCTAGTACGCGTTGCTCGCGTAGTTGAGAAAATCCGGACATGTAAACTATGTCTCGTAAAGTCTGTCTCTACTTTTTTCCTTCTCCCCTTGCGACAGACACGCGTGGCAGTACTCGTGCGCGCCACGTATGACACGCCTGTAGTATTAGTTAGAAAGCTAATTGCAGCACCACCTCGTTTTAATTCCATTATACAGGTTGCGTCGTGTAGATGCAAATTTCATCCCCGTACCCTAGGTCCCACCCTCGCGACTTTTACCCCGCCTCGTTCACCTGACCCCCGCGCCTGTTATCCCCGTCGCACTTAACCTCGTCCTAATATCACGACAGCGTTCTTCCTCTCGCTCGTCGACAGAACTTTCTGAATTATCTTGTAGCGAGAGACGACGTCAACGTTCCCAATTATGGGACAAGGCACAACTCCAAGGCGCTTCGCATACACTATCAGTGTATTAACGGATACGTCCGCTGTATTTCCGGAAGTTTAAGCACTCGCTCAAGCAAGCGACAGCTGAAATCGAGAGTTTCATCTGTGTACAAAAGGCTTTCTCTCGAGAAGGAGCAGGATATTATATTGTCGCGATAGACCGTAATTAAGGTGAATTAACAGCGGCGTTTTGTGATAACCATTTGCTTCTCTGTTTGTTCCAGGTGAGTCAGAGTTTCTGCTATTTTTGGAGGAGCCAGGTATACGTGAGTAGTGATTAACTTGATATCATTGCGTCGGTGTATGTTGCGTTTTAACTTTTTATACTGCCACGTGCTATATATGGTCGACTGCTAATGCATTCACTGGGGAATATTACTTTAACCCAAGTGGCATTTAATTAATTTTTTTCGCCCTGAGAATCGATAAAGATATATATGTCAGTTACATAAATAAATTTTAGGATAATTGAAGAGCTAGACATTTCTTTTTCCTTTCAAGTTCGACGGTTTTTAATGGTAGTTGCGGAAATTAAATACAACGTGTTTTCAATTACAGTGTGAAGGTTAAGAGTACACTGTTTGATTCTGGATGAGATACGATATCTGTGTACAATGTATGTTTATCGTTGACACATATAGGTACTCTGAAAGACTTTACCAAATTGATTCTCTCAATTAAACAGTTGGAATAATAAATGAATTAAATTCCAAATGAAAGGGAGATAAAATTATTTGCAAAGAATTCAGCAACATCTGGATTAAATGTACAGCTTAGTAACAATGGGCGGCGAAAAAAGTTATTTTACAAGTGCTTCCTTATTTACTCGTTGAACTCATGCGATCGATCGTCGAGACACAGTGTCCCCAACGATAGTATCCCAATTCGTACCTCACCCTTTGCAAAAAAGTATTCGAGAAACTGGGTAAAAGATTTCAGGGTGTAATAAGCCTGATCGATAGTCGTGGTAGCCGTTTTCGGATGCACTAAACCAGGGCTATGGATATAATCATCTCCTCTGGTTAATTAGCGACGGGAAACGAAGGTGCGCCGCAGCCGGGCTATTAATTATAAATGTCCAACTTCCGCGAGAACTTCGGCTCCGACATTCTGCCCTAAATCTCCAATCGATTTGTTATCGAGGTGTGGTCGAAAACTTGAAGATCCCTGTCGAAGTATCCTTCTCAAAGGAAAAGCGTTGCTAACGAAAAACGTCGGAGGGTCGACCGAAGCCTCTTTTTCTTTCTCGATATAATCCCGATGCCGCAAACTATCGATACTATGCGCTGCACGAACTTGTTGTTGACACGGAGTCGACGACTCGTCAGGAACGTTTGCCTAATTGTTTGCCGATGCGAACATGGACTCCCGATTTCAGGGCTGGTCAGCCCCGATGTTTGACTTGCGCAACTAAAGCCGTTCGGAAATCGTAAGTTAATTATCGCCTGTCGGTCGTCTCGTCTGGATACTACGTTTTCAGCGCGGCGCACAGTAAATAAATGCTTGGCAGCAGCAATTTCCACGCGTTTCCTAGTCGTTGTTTGCGGACAGGTACTTTGATGGACAGATATTGCGAAGGAGATCATAAAACTGGTCAGACGTAGAACTTCATACGTTTCGACCAAATGGAAATTCAAGGCATATATCGGAAGTATAAGAAGTCGGAGAGCTTGTTCGGGATGATACTATATCGATTCAAAATCAGTTGCTTTTTCGTAGTATTTATATTTATCATTTTTAGGATCGAACTTTTTAACTTATGCGAGAACAATTGTTTTTTATTTATCGATAGTAAAAGCAAACTTTCTTTTGGATGGTTTTGTAAAGAAGATACGATGAACTAGAATTTGAGACCAGTTTTGTGGCAAATAAATATATTTACAGTTTAATCGATTAATAACTTACTGAAGTATAATGTTGCAACATCAAGTGTGGGGTATTATTTTTCACGCAGTTTATACGTATTATAAAAATAATTTGTCAACTCATAAAGAACTTTTGCGTTTCACGACGCGTTCCTATAAGATGTACATAGTTCTGGATGTGATCAATACTTTAATTTATCGCGATATTTCTGCCGGAAAATACACGTTCCTTCCGAAAATTCATCGTCGAGATGGGCAACGTTCTCCGAAGTTTCGGAATTTGGTTAGCATTCTGTTTTCGCTCTCGGCATAAACGAGCAACGCGATACCCGCGTATCTACCGGTGTTTCAAAATATTTTAGATATCTCTGCGACTAGTTTGCTATCGGGTTCCAAGAGTTATTCTCGTTATCCGTCGTATATCGAGGGAAGAGAAAGGCAGGTTAAAATGATGCATAGAGAGCGAGGTACGAGATCGATCAGAGTTAACGTCATAATCCTTTTCGTCCGGTTAATTGCGCTTTGACTGGCGATAATCCTATCTCCGAAGACTGAAGGAATTCAAGTATCACGCGAGCGGCCCATTAGTCGATTAATATCGCCGGTGAATTTTGTTATCCTGAGCGTGCATTATCGCCGACTGGTTCCGGGGCGACCGGCCGTCAGCGCAGTTTACTTTTACTCTTCTCCCTTTAAACCTGTGGTAGCTTGGCTGTCTCGTTTTTGCTTAATTGCGTGGAATTCTCCTCTCTTTTCAGCCCTCTTTCTCGGCTCGTCAGGCGCAACGCGCGACGTGAAACCGGGGAAAATGGCTTGGCCGTGCTCTCGCCGTGGAAATCTAATGACTACGCTATCTATGTGCATATTTCTTACATAATTACCCGCGTAAAGTACACTCCTCGAAACCCTTCCCCCTCTCCGGCTGTACCAACAGCTTGCGTTTATACCGTCAGACTGAGATATTTATGCGCATTAATCTTGCCTTTTCATCGGATTTCATTAATGCAGCTACTCGCCCGGTGATAACGCACCTCTAATACCCGGCTGCTGGTTAACTACACGCCCGGGTACAAGGGAAACACCGATTTTCTGCGCGGCGATAATTATCGAGTCACCGATCTTGCTTGCTAGAGAGACAGCTTTGTACCTGGACTGGCAAGTAAAAGATATACGCTTCGCGTTTAGTAGAGTTTTCGTAGGCATTTGTGAAAATAAGTTTAAGATGGTGGTGAGATAAATAGGTAGTTAAGTATATGATAGCAAGAAATGTAAAAGGGTTAGTACATTGTGTTTGTTAATTATAGGGATAAAATAATCGTCAGTTAATAATATAAAAAAGTATTACGTGTAAGCGATCCAAGTTAGATTGGAAATGGTAGGAGGTAGGAGAAAATTTCATTAAGGAGAATGAAATAGTGTATCACCTGCTGCATGTGTGTCTATAGTTTGTCCTAGTTTCGTAGGGCATCTTGTACATAATTTCACTATTATTACACTATCGTAGCAGTCATTTTTCTGGGATTTTTGTTCATTCTCAAGTTCGTTGATTCCTCTTATTACTAATGTTTTTTCCTTTGCGTTCAGATAAGCAGATAATGACTAATTACGACTAATTAAAATTTGGTTATAACAAGCGGAATTCTTCTTTGACTAAAATTTCGCTGCACTAACACCTGTAAACGTTACGTATTCGCTTCTCCAAAGCCTCGTCCCCTATAAATAGTCAGTTATTACGTGCAGATAGCCAAAAACCACACGGGTTCCCTCGTTATCATACAATCATTCCACGTTTACACACCTTTCATTCTAATTATCATCTATTATGCTGTCGCTGGATGACACGCTGTCTGTTGGAAACGGTTATCGATTAATTTCTCGACTGGAGCCGGATGCGTTTGCCGGTCGCGTACGTTGATCGGCATTATCAAATTCGAGCGTCGACAGGAAGCTAATGGCAGGGGGCTAGATGTCATGGTTTCTCAAACTTCCTACACGCTGACTGTACTTTCGCGTAATTATCGAGGAGAGAAAGGGTGAGAGAGGCGAAAAGAATCAGCGAATCGGGCCGGTTCGGCAAGTTCGCCGAAGTAATTTGAATTCGTATGCCACCGCAGAAATTCGATTTGACACTCGACGTGAAACGTACATAACGAGTCTGCGAACTGTTCGGGACCACAGTCCCTCCCCGCGCTTTCCTCGTACTTATTCCGACCTGGCAAGTCGAACTTCGGTTAATGGCGTAATTCGTCGAATAATTAGCGTTCGCTCGAAGGCGGCACAGAAATCGGGTGCGCTCATTTCATTCCGTCTCGTTCGAAGAAAAAGGAAACCAAATCGAGATACTTTCCCGGCTTCGTAATGCACACCGAGAGCTTCAGGTACTGAATGGTTTCTCTCGACGTAGTTTTATTTTGTTAACCAAGAAGACCGGTTAATCCGTCACTTGGATCGTAAATTTCTTAGACGTGATAGAGAATGTTCCATTCTTTCGCGTGGCTCTATACAATCGAGTTATGTCATACTGAAAATACGTACATTGACTGAATTGTAGAATGATTTGAATGTAACCTTTTCCTTTTTCTTTTTCTCTTTTTTTTTTTTTTTTTTTTTTGACCTGAAGAATGCCAACATTCTATGGATTTAGAAAATAGAAGTGGGAGCGATATGCTGTTTTTACGTAAGGATAGCCTCACTCGTCTCATGTGACATATGTTTAGGAAAGAAGAAAATATTTATTACAATTAAAACAGCAAAATAGACAGTTTCTACCTAAGAGAAATCAAGTTCATCGTTCGTAATCATTCTTTTGGATCACTGTGTCAATCGATAGTGGATATAGGCATCGCGATGAATGCTCATTTCGCGGTAGATACGACGCAAACAAACGCTGCACACGCTCACGTGCCGCGTTACAAGTGCACGGTTGGACAGAGAGTAGGTTCGCGAGAGACTTTGATGAGACGGTTCGGTGATTTAACGACACACACGAGGGGCATACACCGACCGGAGAGGAATCTAATTTATTTCCTCCTTTGTGGAACAGCCTCGGGAAAGGAAAGAGAGGAGAGTCGCGGTTTTCAAAGCGAAAAAGCTTTCCAATCTCTCGAGGCAAAGGAGCTCGGGCAAACAAGGGATTTACCACGATGGACGCCGATGGAAACGCGGATGGAATCGGCCAGGGGGACACAGAGATGACCGTACGTCGCTATACTTGTTTTCGACTCGTACCCTCAGCCGTCTGGGAATCTCTTTGACCGGATCACTGTATTTCGTTCGATGCGCCCCGTTTGATACGCGCGGAGACCTCTAGCCGTTGCCGGAATCGCGCGGCACACCCGCAGGCGCTGAGTCCTCTGCGACTGGCATCCCGACTAAATAATGGTGGTAACATCCGCCGTGCGATCCGTCACACCCCTCCACCGAGATTCCAACAGATGCCACCGTTTCTTTCGCTGTAACCTAAAAAAAAACTCACTCTGCCACTCCCGTTCTTTGACTTTCTTCAACATTTGGATCTGCCGCGTCGTTCGAGACTAGTTTCTTTTTATCTCTGCCAAGTCTAAATTAAGAAGAGGGACATCTTATTTTTGTGTATTTCGTTCTTTTCATTTTTTAGAATTGTATCATCGATTATGTTGTGGTTTAGCGGTTTGGGTTAAGTTTTCCATAGACTTTTATTTTCTTTTGGGTTTCGATTTATCTTGTCTCATCGAGCTTTAGTATTTATTAAATCTTTACGGTCGCTTTGGAGCTAGATTACCCGGTTCTCGTTGCACAGACGCGAACCGGTTTTATCTACTTATCTTGGTACGTGTTTATAGCTCGAGAAGCTGATATTCTTGCTACCTGACTTTTCTCTCGACTGGATTATCGTTATTACCGTGTTTTGATTTTACCCACGCTGCGGTCCGGCTTCGCGTACCCATTAATTCGATAGGTCTAAAGTGTCGTTTATTAGATTCCATTTACACCTTCTTTTCTCCCAGATTTTATCACGTGTTTTATGCGATGAATTACTATCATTATTCCGTTTATCAGCATATATTTTACATTTACAAGCGCGCTGTATCAAGTCTCTTGTCGATAACATTTCCGAATCTAAATTTTGTCCTTCGCGTGAAAAAGACGTTTCTCTTATAAACATCTATTTTTTAAATCACGAAACGAGAGAAAATTAAAAAATTTGAAGTGACTGTTGCAATATGCAGGCACCTTCGCTCTTCAATAACGGGAAGACTAAGAGAAGCTGGAATAATTTAAGGGTAATCAAGTCTAAATCAGTCAAACTCAAATCACTTTTCCAATATTCGTAGTAACAAACTTTTGCGCTTTTGAATACGAAAGCCCCGAATATGAAACCTGTACCTTTCTTTCTGTTCCAATAAATAGAACTTAGACATTGCTCCCTTATCGCTGTAAACCTCTCAATTGTCGAAAGATCATTCATTAAATTATAAAACTGTTCATAATATTCCGCAGTCGTAAAGCGTTAGAACACGCTGCCCTCGTTCCAGACCATAACGAGCGAATCAAACAACAAGAAAGGGAAAAGAAATTCCACACATGACACGACAAGTGTCGTCTCGCCGGTAGCGGGGCAGGCTGCCATATTTTTCCTCGTGTAAATCGCATCCGACAGAAATCGCGATGATGCGTCCCTCTGATCTCGTTGCCTATCCGACATCCACACAGAATTTCGTGGGGTTAGTCCCCGTCCATTACGCGTTCCAACCGGATATTATGCACCGTGGGTTCAATCGACCCTTCGACGCGATATTAGGCGGTCTAATTTGCAATTCGTGCTATCTCGAAGGCACTTTTGATCCTCTGTCGCTTCCCATTGGCCGCCGCCTCAAAGTGGCAGCGGGGTGGTATCCCGCGAGGGAGCGGTTCTC
This sequence comes from Bombus terrestris, assembly GCF_910591885.1. NCBI lineage: Eukaryota > Metazoa > Arthropoda > Insecta > Hymenoptera > Apidae > Bombus > Bombus terrestris. Next base: position 13,106,238 of record NC_063275.1, read on the forward strand.
CAGAATCCCTACGGGGGATGATATTCACTGCGCGCGAAAGGGGTGTTGCCGAGCGAGAGGGTGATGGTTTAACTTTGACCGTGAGCCGGCGGAAGGAAGCGGCCACACGGAGGGATGCCACAAGGTGAAAGGAGATTTATGCTGATCAGAAATTATAGGCTGGCTCCGCGGTTGGTTGCTTCGCTCCGCAACCTCTTCGCGCTGCATTAACCCCCTCTTTCGTGCTCACCCTGTGACCGGTTCCCCGGGTTCGACCGCCTGCTACTACACTCTCTCGCCACTTTATTCAAAGCGAGATCCCCGCTTAATGTCCCGAAAAGCCATATTTTCGCGATTATAATTTACGGCGCGATGCGAAACCCTTGTTCCTGGGAATGCGGCGACATACGCGCCACAAACGGGGGTGAGAAGATGCTGATCGTACGCGGTAGAGGGTGACGTGCTTGTATGTATAGACGGAGCATCGTTATCCCCTTTGGTAGTGAACGGGGGAATCGGGCTCTAAGCGAAAATCGTTTGTACGTTCAACGATATTAATATCGCGTTAATGTGGGGCTCAAGATTAACGACCTGCGATCTACCGTTTCTTTGATGAATATTGGATTACATAAGTAACAGAGTGTTTTCAAACGTGGCGTTTAAAATGATAAAACTTACAGTATATAATAGAAGTTTTGCGAAACAGAAGTGGAAAATTGATTGTTGATAGTAAGATAACGAATGGTTCTAGAAAATGAGGGTAAACACGCTACTTGCTAATTACAATTCATCTTCTTACATTGAAAAAAACTGCACTGCTTATCGAATGACTTAACACGTATAAGTAGTACGTATCGTATAAAAATTGTTGCGATTCGAAGAAGGCAATCGAACAAGAAATTAATACAAATTGAAGTAGATCGGTTTGTCTTCTGGCAAAACTCATCGTTAACTTGCTTATTGTTAGCGATTACTCGATATCGATAGTACAATAGATTACTATAACTATCCTTCATATCGAAAGTATCGAATGAACGACCATACAAAAAGAATCGAACAAATTCGCATTGGAGAATCGTAGTTTTGTTGTTTATAAAACACAGGTTTCCCCGTTCGTGGTGTTAACGACGTTATACAGCGTTTTACGAGGTGACGATGGTTTCGTGCGAATTTCTGGCCGCAGACATCCCGCGGCCTGGCCAGTGGAAAATCGTTGGAACGGTTGGAATTCTTCGCGGCACGCCGACTCGATAAACGTCGCCGATCGATAGCCGCGTCGTTTATTAGTTTTACAGCATCGTTCCTTTCCATATCTCTCCGGCAGAGTTCGGCCGATGCAAGTCGAACCGACCGACGAGATTTATTCCACCCGATAAAAGTCTGGTTGCCTGCGATCGTCTCAAGAGATGACGAACAGTTCGACGAAAAAGAAATTTCTGAAGAGACTACGAGACGTCGTAGGTGGCGTCTACCGTTAAGCAAACAGTTTATTGTTTTTGCCATCGTTTGTTTGATCTACATACAAGTGCTATACAGATAGATAGATATACAACTAGAAAATAAGAAAGAAGTTTTACTGGACGTCGAATCTGTTTTATTTGTATAACTGGCCATAAGTAAATATTACGCCGCTCGTTTTGATGATGACATATTCGAATATTTATTGTCGCTGCTGGCTTAAGTCTTCAACCCATTAAGGAATCTTTAGCGGGTTTCGAGTGCGGTTCGCTTTCCTCGACAAACCTTGAGAACGACGCTAACGAATCTGTTTGAGATAGAAATTGGGACCGATTCAACGCTGACGCAATGATTACGTTAAAAATAAAAGGGTCTCTATCTCTAACATTCTAAGAAACACAGTACGGTTCTCACACTCCGGACCTAAGAAAATCTTTCAATAAACGAACAACAGGAATAATGCCACCGATAATTCTCCATTATCGCAATGTTATTCGAGCCACACGTACGGAGCTGTTTGTAGTATATACTAGTATACGACTTTCGCGAATCTCGGTTGTGCTTTGATCACGCCCATCACCACTACGAAGCAAAATCACGGAGCAAGTCCACCTCGAGTGGTGGTCCAGATTCAATCAGCGGCACCAGTCATGCCGTTGAACTACTACTTTACGAGCGGCTCAGAGACACGAATGACGACGCTCTCCGAAAATAGACTGTGGAACGTCGATGCAGCTGGTCGGCCGCTGTTCATTGAGAAAACAGAGTCAGACCGTGGACCGTAGTCGGAGAAAGGAGAGTGGAAATCGAGGATCGCCGATGCGGAGAACACTGTGGAGTATGGTGGAACGCATAGAAGGGTGACAGAGTCAAGAGGCGGCGTAGGAAGGTTAGACAGAGGGGAGAATAATATGACATAAGCCCATTGTGCGGAGAGGCTGGGTCTCGTGTCTCTGTGTTTGCATATGGAATCACGCGCGCCCGTCAGAATGTTGTTCGAGACCAGTTTTCCCTTCTATTCGCATTGGCGAGGGAGAGAGGAGAGACGACGTCGTCACGGGTCAACGAGATTCCTCGATGATGGTTCCGCCTCTGGGGGGAATTCAGTCTGTGCATATAATTATTGCACGCATCAAGCAAGCATCACGGTATCCCGGTCGATGCCAAGCCGACTTCCCTTTGAAGGGAGAACGAGCGAGGAAACGCGAACACGTCGCGTCCCTTGCTGAATTTCTGACGATTCGCAATGTTACGTTACTATGTAGCCGCAAACGCGTGTTTATCGTCGGTGGTTATCGGCGTTGGAACTTTATCTCGCTTGCAAGACTTTCGTAATTGGCCATCGTCGCGAAACTTGTTGTACACTTGCTTAATCTTGTACGTGGATCTATCTGCTACGGGAATTAAAAAAAAAAGGAGTTTTCATCGCTTTTCGCTCGATCACCCTCCTCGCGGATTACTTCGAACTTCGAAGATAGAGGAGGGCGAGAGAATGTTTTCATTGGGATGGTGTGTATGAAATGTTTCGCTCTATGTAGTTCAAGAATGATTGGTTAATGTGATTCGTTAAATTTTTCTCTGCACTCGATCGAGTTATTGATTTTTGTAAATTGATCTTCGTAAATCGAAAAATAGAAAACCACGATGATACAGCAAACACTGTGCGAAATAAATTTCGTATCAGTCACGAAGGTTTATAACGAGGAAAACCTTGTTGTTGAACATTGTAGATAATTATATATTCGTATGATTTTCTTACGTGAATATAAATGTGGAAAAAGCTTGATTGAGACTGAAATTTATTTAATACATAAATTATTTTACGAGTGAAATTGAAAATTGAATTCTGCAATCTGCCATAATAGAACTAATTAGTCGTTGACGAAGTGCATTGGATTACTCTGATTAAATACGCGATGCTCCAAATGAACTCCGTATGGTTAAACTTCTACTTGAAAAAAGAATTTCATGTATACCAACTATTAGTTGGACGGAGAGACTCGTCGAAAGGGGTAGCATCGATCGCGTTTCGCGAGGTATCGAAGTAGAAGGCACTTCCCCAAAGTTCACTCGCGCTTCTCGGAGCCTGTTATTTACCTTGGCGCCGGCCAGCGCCGAAAACTTCCCCTCGCGAAGAGTAATTACCGACTTTTGTTTGCGCCTGTTCGTCGCGATACTCGTCGCGAAAGTTTCGCGTCGAGCCACGCCGCCTTCGAGGAAGCTAAGCTCGAAACGGCGAAAGAAGTTCATAGCCTAGATTTCGCGCGTTTTCAACGTGCCGCCTGCACAATGTCTACCATTCAGTTTCCAGTCGAGCTGCAGTCATGCGTTTCACGCAGTCTCAACACTCGGTTCTCTCTCGTTTTAATAAAACGTGTTCACCTTCTTCTACTCGATATCGCTTTATTCCTCGAGTCGTGTTTCCGCGGCGATCTCAATTCACGCGACTCGCGTCGTTTTGTTCTCGTTTGTTTCTGCGCGCAGGTGGTCTCTGGCCGTAGCAAAATGCTGCTCCTTGCTCGCGTATAACTCGCGTTTTGCTCTTGTGCGGTGCACACGTGGCGGTGCAGAATGCTTGGTTTGGCGTGGTTACCGCAAGAATCGTCGATAAAATAGCAGCGAAAGAAGAGAAGCAGAGAGGATATGAGAGAGAGAGAGGGAGGGAGAGAGTCAGGATGGTAGAGAAATAGAGAGAAGTACATACGCGCCGTATGTGGGCTCGCTTCGTGGAAGCTGGTTCGAGTTTGTAACAGCGCGGTTCCACGTCTCGCCTTCGTGCGATGACTCGAAACTCGAAGCTTCGAATCGGCTTCCGAGCGACTCTCATCGTCACTCTTACACTTTACACTTATCGCCTCGAAACTCGTATATGGCCACGTACGCGCTTGGAAAATCGTACGGTTGGTTAACAGTTTATGACCCAGTGCGCTGGATACCTCGCGTCGCACACCCGAACCAAATCTCCTCGTGCCTCGCTATTTCCTTCGATTTTTGCATCGTGCTTGCTCCGTTAAATCGTATCGTCCGAGGCGTACTCGTGGAAAACGGTCGCTTAGTTTATCTTTGATTTATGCCCCGGAATTGCGTTTTTTTCTTTCTCTTTGTCGTGCACCAGATTTGTTCATTCACGGTATCGTTTGGAAAACTATCAATTCCGTTGAAACATTTCGTAGGCAGACCGAGGATTCAAGTAATATCGAGTTCGTACATATTTGATCGTTCGATGGACCGTTAGCGGTTGTCGAAATGTTGTACGACTATCGTGTATACGTGTATTTTTTTATGATTTTACGTTACTCTTGCACCAGACGATAGACCAATATTCCACTAGGTTACCAACAATGTGTTTCGTGTCCCACTTCCGAGGAGGTCTACTTTTTGTCAGACTCTCGGCTCCCTTCGAAAGTACCGCTGCGTATAAAAGACCGATTAAATCTCACCAGGTTTTATCACCAACCATAAATATTCAAGAGGCCGGTAATCGAAATAAGGCAATCTTCCACAAACCAATATACGACTCTCTTAAGTTTTCCAAAGCTGATTAAAACCACTCGTCCCTCGTCATTTTCTCGTTAATGCGACACAACTGCAACAACAACTACACGTAATGCGATCCCGTATGTACAACACGATACGTACATCGGCTCCAGCTCCCTCTAGAGCTATAAAGTAATTTTGCCCTATTCACGTAACACGAGTAACCCCTTTAATCATCGTACCATCACCCAATGCCTTTACCAGTCACGACGACACGACGCGTCGATGTCAGAAGCGCAAGGCGATGATTTCGGAAGGCAGCCAAATTGCAGAATGATGAGGTTTAATTCGTGGGAGTTATTATTTTGGCAGCAGGATGTGCTGCGCGTCTGCAAAACGGGGACCTCGCAGATATTTTAGCGCGAGAGGGCTGTCACCCTCGCCGCAACGGGACCATTACCGCATGATATATACTACGGCCCTGAGCTCTTTCGTCTGAGCCCTGTGCCAGTGTTGCTACCTGTTACCCTATTATGTCGTATATAGTCTAGCATTCCACTTTATTTCGTTTCTTCTTTCGCTCCCGACGGTGCACCGTCGGCTGACGCAGCGGGAAATTCATGAAGGTTATTAATTGTTAAAAAACTGGAGACAAAATACGGTGAAATTTACACAAGAATGTTCGAATACGCGTTATGCTACGCGACGAAGCCTCTCTGATATATGTAACGGTCGTTTCTATACTCTGTTTTCCTTATTTTTCATCTTCTTCTTTCTTCTTTTAGTTTTATTCGTTGTGAAGCAACATTTTGGTTAAAACCGATAAACAGGGAAATACATTTTACGGGATTGTAAAGGCGGATATCTGAATCGTTTAGAAGTTACATCGACCAGCTACGGAAATTGAGAAAGAGAGACAAACGACGATGTTACAAATATCTTAGAGAAGTTACTATTATTTATACCGCGTTTCTCGCGATAAATGAACTTGTGCATGTAGGTTATTTGTTTCCTTGGGATTGGTCATTAATCATGTAACTTATGTAATGTAACTGGGTAACTGACAAAAAGCGAAGTTGATGAGTTTCTCGGAGGCTCATTTAATACTAGAATTAATAGAGTAGCGATAACCATAAATTTATAACGCTTCATAGAAATTCTGTAGACTTGTAACGGTGCATTTTTGTAGATACGAATGATATTTCGTACAGTACACGAATAAAGACTGTTCCTTATTTTACATATCTATGTCTCAATATCTTGTATCTTTCTTTTCCATTTTTTTGATAATTTTATACTTCCGTTGTTGAAATTTCTAATGTTAAGGGATAATGTAAACATGACTGATTTACGAAGCACATTCCCTCGCAAGAACTTCTAATCCACCTAAATAGAAGTAGATCGTTTTCCTCGTCATTTTTATCGCCTCTTCATAAACGAGTTCTTCTTTTACGAGACGCTTCTTCAACTTGATATCCCTTCCGTTAAAACGAGACGATACCTCTTAGCGAAATCCTTTGTCGTGGCAATTGCTATTCGCTACGTCGTTAAAAACATCGTTAAATACGTCGTTAAGTGCGTCTTACCGCGACCATCTTCTTGAACGTACGCAACCTCCCTTCATAAGAACCCACACTTTCATAGGAACTGAAAAAGTAGAAGAGAGAACTAAAACGAGATAGCCCACCTTTCATTTTCCACTACATCGATCGAAGATTCGAAAAGTTGGCGTTCTATACGAATCGAGGAAAGACTCCCCGGCGTTCTCTTAATCTATGCTCCTCGGGGAAATTTCTCCAGATCATTGTCGCCATAGTTCGCGCGGGCTTTCGAAAAATTCGAAGGCCAGGCTTATCGGGGACGTATATCAGCGGTACGAAGTTACTCGGCTCTTGCCTCGAGGATGTTGCGGGCCAACGGGTCCCTTGTAATTTCGTGGGATCGCGACGACTGTCTCCTATGGGATCGGATATAAAAATTCTCTGCCTAGGAGGGTAAGTTCTCGGTCGCGCGACGACGACGTTAACCTGTCTCTCGGTATCTTTCGCATCGTTCGGGGATAATCCTCGTCAGTGCTCCGTTTCTCCTCTTCTTCGCCTCCGGTTCCGTCACTCCCCCTTTTCTTTCCCTCGTTTCCTTTTGCTTTTTAATATTTTCTTCTTTTTATTCTCTCGTGGAAGTTACATTTATGCGAGTTTGGTACGCGTGCGCGAAGACGCGCGAGACCAAAATGAACGAGAGAGGGTGAACTTTTGATCCGTGCGTCGCGACAGTAAACGACGCTCCAGCTCGGTTACTCCGTAAAGGGATTTGCAAATCCAATTTGCGGCTCGCGTTTTCTCCATCATTGTAAATCTTGCGCTGCTTTTTTTGTCACGCGTTTTACCATTTTCTGGTTTCCCGGGATTTTTGGCGCAACGTTGATCTTCGCGCGTAGACAATGTGTAGTCACACACATTGTAAGAGACGCTAACCATGCTTTACGGCGACGTAATGTACTATATATCATATAACGTGTAATGTAGCCTTAATGTAGAAAAAATTGCCTAAAAATAAATGGCACTTAATAAGTTATTCAATTAATCATTCATTTAAGAAGTAAGTTATCGAATTTCGAATGACGAGTGAATACGTATTTCGAGCCATATGTGTTTCACCTTTCGTCAGGGTTACGATGTCGAGAATCGTTGGACACGTCAGTCGTGTTCGATGGCAACCGATGAAACGGCGCATCGAACGGCACACGATGATACGGCGATCATCACTTAATCGTAAACGATGTTAATGACGTGTGTACGGGGACACGAACGTATCCCGCGATACGACTGTCGTCCATCGTGATAGATGAGCTTCATAGACGATATCTGCAGACAGCTTGCAACTGCATGAGCAGCCTGCTGTTTCGATCCCTCGTAAATTCCAGCTTCATACCGCAACGAGGCTAACCTGGCGCGCCGTCGGTGAGGCGACGCGTGACGTTTGATCAAAATTCCACGGCTGCCCGTTTCAAAGGCTCGTTTACGAGTCGCTGAAATATTTTTAATTACGTTCACGCCCGGCTCGATGCGTTTATCGGTGTAATATTGGTCTAATATCGGAGTAATATCGAGATAATATCCGATCGGGTGAGGCTCGTAACGAAAACTGATTCATCGTTGCGGCTGCGTTAACGTCGATATAAATTCGATGGTAAATAGACAGCGAACGGATAACGGTGTTCTTTTTATTACGAAGGTATACGCGTGTTTAAAATTCATAAGTTGATTCATTTCAGCCGCACGCTCCTTTTCGGTTCTCTCTTCTCTTATTTTATTCCCTCATAAATCATCCTCCGGTTCAGCCGTTCTCATTCTCTTTACACTTACGTGGGCGAGAAACTTTCCCTGAATTACGAGATATTTCATCGGTCTCCCGTTCAGCCGATCGAGAGACGGAGAGACAGAGAAAGGAAGATAGAAAGGGAAAACGTTTCCCAGATACCTTGCCAAGTAAGCCCGTTGGCATTAATTACGCCGAGAACGATTGGCCCGATCGAAGTCACGATCTTCGCTCCAGCTACCCTCATATTGGTCCAAGTTTAATTCAACTCTGTTATCGAATCGACGAAAAACGCTCGACATAGGAGTACTCCGTTTTTCACCGAAATTAATATCCTAATATTAATATTATTGACCATCGATAAGTTACGGATATTTATGCAAATTCGTATAATTATGAGAATAACGAGTAAAGAGATTAGGATGTAGGCGAAAATTCGTTTCAGTTATTATATATCTTACTTGTACATATATCTTTGCGTATGCGTACATCATTGCATCATTAAATTTCCTATAAGTGCATAAACATCCGCAGTTAAGTCATTAGTTCTAGAATCAAACATACTATAAACTCTTATAATCCAAGTTACAGTACCACGCCAAAATAATTTACTTAAAATTCTTAATGAGAATTAATTGTAAAAAGTTTACCAAATAAAAAAAAGTCATTAGTTACAAACCCCATATTTTTAGTTAGTTATACGCTCCATATTAAAATTTCAAATTTTATATCTTCTACTTGTTTGATTATCTTAAGAATTATTTCATACCTTGAAGATAAAGAAATTTCTATTCTGTTTCACATTCTGTTCGCGTACTTTTTCCTCGTATTCAACGTAGGTTCTTCAGCAGCTGTTTTCCTCGGACGATTCGTGTCTCTCGTTCTCGATAACTACCGTCACCATCTTCCTCAGGCCAGCTGAGATCCGCGAAATTGGCCCACGCAGAATGATCCATTTCATCCAGCCAGCCAGCGTAACATCCGAGATTCTCTTGGGGTGCAGACAACCCGTTGCTTAGAATCTCGCGTAGCGTTACCGGTTTCTGTTATATACGCGGTGCCGCTTACGGAACGAGGACACCAGAAATGCAATATTAAGGCATTCGAAGTCGGTCGAAGTCTGAATATTCCCTGTCGAGGCGAGGCAGCTTCCAGCCGGTGTTCTGCGCCGCGGTACGGCGTCTCTCCGGTTCGCTTAAAATTAACGAGTGCCGACGAGCGTCTTAAGCATACGTAAACACCCCGTAACGGTGATTGGAACAACCACTATTCCGGAACAAGCTCGTGTTCAGCAAGGTAGCTTCGTTCGATCTTCAAGCGGCTCACGTAAAAACCACTCGCTGGGTATTCGTTTTCCGCGACTTCATCGACGTCGTATTTCGCGGGAAATGAAGTTTTCCGTTCCGTATTTGAGACAATTGGATCGGTTCGATGATTTTGTTGGATGGGAGAGAGATTTTATGGAGAGAATTTTCCTTCTCTGATAACAAAGAGTTTGTGAATGTGAAGTTTTGTTTTGCGAAAAACGGAATTCTCTGTTCAGGCGCTTGGAAGCAGAGGATTAATTTGATGATCTTCTTGGATAAGAAAAATATTTTATAGCGATTATTCCTTCCTTTTCCTTCTTCTTTTTTTTTTAAAGAGAAGATTGTGAATATAAAGTCCTGTTTCGCAGGAAATTAAATTTTTTGTTCCTTAACTGGAGGAAGAGATAGTTCCAATGATTTCCTTGGATAAAAGGAATGTATAAGTTTCGTTTCTTCTCTCTCTTTTTTTCTAGGAAAAGAGTTGTGAATGTAAAGTCTTGTTTCGTGGGAAATGAAATTTCCTTTTCGTAGCTTAGGAAAGGATTTGATAGGTTTCTTGGATAAAAAGGTACATTTCAGAGGGATTTGTAGAATATTTTACAGAGATTACTCTTTACCTTCTTTACTCTTTTTTGAAAAAAAGAAAAAAAGGAAAACGGTTGCAAGTACAAAGTATCGTTTTGTGGAGAATGGAATTGGAAACGATCGTTTGAGTAACTTTTCTGTATTGTTTTTAGAAGATGGGGGTTTGAATATCGAGTATTTATCAAGTTACGAAGTCGTATCTGTATTTGTTAAAAAATAGTAAAGTTTCATAGGTGGTAGGAGGATTTATATTAGATTTTCTAAGACCATTGTTAGAGCAGCAACTGCTCGTCGATTCGTTCGTGTTGCAACATCGATGGCTGTTTAATATTTTCTCTGCCATCGAGTGCACTACCTTTGAGACTGCTGGCAAACACCTCGAAACAGTATTTACGTTGGTTACCCCGCGTCTGCATCCGACCTTTCCTTCGATTGTGTACCCTTCCCCGGTTTCCACGTCCAAGTTCAGCGCGTCGTTTCCAGCTCGAAAGAATTTCAACCCCCGTTCGATGGAAAAAGTGTTTGACTGCCACGGATATTCCGAACTCGAGTGGGATTACATTAAATATTTCAGTCGGAACTGACAAATGCCAACACATCTATATTCATCACGAACACATATTTCTTCCTAAATTATGGAAATTTGAATTTATCTCGTATATTTCTCTAGTGTCACGCAAATTCTCCGATAATTTTAATGCTGTCATCGTTTAACTTAACTAGTCGTCGATTAACATAAATGTTCACCATCGTAGAGATTAATATTTCGAATCGTATTATGCTACACCCAAGTGTGTCTTTGTAAACGCGTTATATTTTCATTTTCAAAAATATTAAACGATTTCGATCATTCGAGTATACTTCATTTCTATCAATAATTTCTCTATATCTTTCGTACAATTGATTGAACCCAGTGTTTCTTATTTCAAGATACCTTTTGCAGATAATATTAATTTTTATTAACACGTGTACGTAACTCAAATTTTACGAACTGCTATTACATTCATCGTTCTTTTCTCAGTTAAATTACAAACAAGAAGTAATATACCAGATAATATTTCGACAACTGAGTGCTAACATTAGAGTTACGTTAAAACATATTAAGATATTTCAATCTACGCAACTGCCTGAAACTCTAAAGCTAAAAGCACCGAAACTTCTTTTTATTTGCCAATACACAGCTTGATGGCATCTAAACGTTCCAGCAAGGATGGTCTATAACTAACAAGATCCATCGAGTAGCTTAAACACAGGATAGATATCGGTTCGTGTGTACGTAGCCAGGCTCTTTGAAGCGGAACATTTGATCCTGTATGAAGGATCAAATAGCGAATGTATACACGCACATACATACGCGACATGGCCACGTCTGATGCATGCTTTCCAATGATACACTGTTCCGTTCATCGTACACGATCACACGATACCTTGAAATTTCGCCTTGCTCAAATTTGATCCGTTTCGCCATTTTGTTTAACCTGTGCAGCTCGTATACGATATACAGGATAGACGTTTATTCTGTCTGTTTAAGGCACATCGGCGAACCATGATCATGTTACTACCACAACTTTACCATCGCGTTATTGTCAGAGTTGACCAAACTGTGAATGGATAATCGCGACATAGTTGTTATCGTACTAAGTTAAGAGTTGATGGGAATGCGCGTTTAATTCTGCGATTGTTCGTACACAATAACCGCGACAACAAGAATCGCGCATACTATCCATGACCTGGAAGCGGAAGCTGTGCCAAACTCTGCTGGAAATTGGGTCGATCTTCGATTACGCTTTACGGAACGTAGGAATGTTCGCCCGAAACGAAATTCGCGATACAGCGTTTGCTGGTCGGTCAATTTCGATCGTTCGAAATGGTTAATGAAATAATTGCTTCGGCTACAGTTCGCAAACGACTTTCAGTCTGTGTATATTTGTTGATCATTTCATCGGAGAAAAACTCGTTCGTCGGCCGAGGTTCGATCGAAGTTAAACCGATTTCACGTTCAAAGCGAACCACTTTATATATCGGTGCGAGGATATAGCCGTGAAAGAGGTACAAGTCAAGTTACAAATCGATTTCACATGGGGAATCCCGTAAAGTGGAACATTTCGTTCCTAAGATCCGTACGATACAGCGTAAAGGAGAGAGAAATAGACACGGAGGAAATTCAAGAGAGCGTGATCATGATCCAAATGTTTTAATCGTCTAACCGTGGTATCCTGGTGATTATCCTGGCGCGCACAATGAAAACGAGAAGGTACGATCGAAGGTGGAATCGACTGGTCGCGCGTGCGGATTACCATTGGGATTATTTAAACTAATTGTCCGAGTTTTTTGAGCAGACAAGTTTCCCTCTGTATACATAATTGTGGCGGTGGCGGAGTGAAAGAGAACGGAGCGAGCAAGAGGGGTCTGTATGGAAAAGAAGGGAACCCTAGTAGGTAACTCCAGGAAATCAGGCAATTTAAATTCGCCGTAAAAAGGCTCTTTAATTAAAAGACTTTAATTCCTCACGGTCGCAAGGGGGCGCTTACTTATTCATACTAATGACTAGGCAGCCTCGAGTAATTAGAACGCTTTGAATGTTCTAGGCATCCGATTTACAAGAATGTCACACGGAATCGTTTAGAATTTTGATTAAAAACGATCCGTGTTGATTCCGGCGACACATAGCTTTGTGCATTCGTTCGATCTTGAAACGTTGTCGAACATCAACGACGAGCAAATCTCCGTATTCGCGCAAATAGTTCGTCAAATTATGTTTCTTACCGCAACGACACCTTCTTCCTCTTTTCGATTCTCCCTTTCTCATTTTTTCCCCCCTCTATTTTTCTTGCTTTCATTCGAAGAAAAATACGTCGTCCGCGACACGACGATGGATAATCAGAAGTTGAAAAAGACGATGCTCGAAACCCAGGGAGATTTTCGATACGAACGGTATGCGCTCTGGACGCAAAGAATTTGTAATTCGGTTAACTACAGGCAAGTCTCTCGAGAACACCGGCTTCGACGCAACCTCGCTAATTGGATCAGAGCACCGCGATAATTAGTTTAAATCCTCCAATTAATATTCCGTGTTTTACTTTCGCATTACGAACAGCCGTTTGGGGATATCCGCCGCGCTAGTTTTCCCGCTTCGAAGATCACGTTTTCGCGACTACTGTTCCTGCACGAATTTGTCCTCCCGCGATAACGCCTCCGACTCTGTCTCCTTTCTCTTCCACTTGGCTTTCATATCGAACCAGCCAGATTCGTGTGTCAGACTTGTAGCAATCTCAGAGCGAGATGTGTAGCGAATTAGACATCGTGTTTGAAATTAGTGTTTGAAATAATCAGAAATTTCAACGGTTTAGTTCGTTTAACGCATTGAATTTCTTTCAAATTTTGAGGAAAGCTTGTCTTTACCAATTATTTGTAATAAAATAAAAAAACATACACGTAAGGGGATGCCTTGAAGTTTCAAAGCAATTTTTTGCGAAAGAAAATACGTTTATCGTTTAACGTCAGTTAACAATTGTAACATCAAACGCCAGAAGATAAAATCTTTGCGTGTTTTTACATCTAGTGAAACTTGTTCAAACCGAGGAATTTATTTCGATGAAAAAGGTCGTAAACAGCCATCTTCCCTTTTTCATTTTCTATCGGTATAAACAATACAAGAAATAATTTTCATATTATCGAACTAGCTGTAGCGGTACTATTGAAATACGAAGAATTCATCTTTTCAAGCGTCCGTATTTTTTAGAATTTCATTACCATTAGTTTTCCTTTGTCTATTCGAGAAATCGTACTCTCTCGAATTCTGTTTACCATCGCAACTACCACCGAAATCGTCTTCCGAATCGAGCAGAAAAAATTAATTTCACAAGATCTAAAACATTCTTAAAATTTCAATTCTACTAGTTTCCTCTCCCGCACTCGAGAAATCGTATCCTCCGTGAATTCCGTTTACGATCACAAACGTTCGTCTTTCGATTCCAGAGATTTGCGTCACTTCTGCAGGTGTCGTTCGAAAAATATTTTATTCAGTCTGGAACCGAATTTTTGGTACCTACTACTCGTTCGCTCGGATCGTTTCTACATAATCGCGCATAAAAATCCCGCGGACTTCGGTATCGTATTTCAACACGCGCGCGACCTCTTCGTAATATTAAACTTCGGTCCAGCAACGTTTCGTTCGAACGTCCACGCTTGTAAGTTGGACAAAGCGAAGGCGTAACTGTTTTCGAACGGGAACTTTGCCTCTCGAAATGGCACCTACCTGCCCGGATCGATGGCTTGACCGTGGCTGGTCCGTGTGAAAGAGGGTTGCCTGCGCATAAATACTGAAACGTGAGACCGTTAGAACTGATTCCGGAATCGAGCGGAGCCCATTTAGGGCCACCTGCTTCCATACCGTTCTCCGCGTCTTTAGACCTAAGCTCTCGCGTATGGTTTTCGTGTCCTCCGGCTGTTCACGCGTCCGCTTTATCGCGAAATCTAAATTTCCCTCGATTCTCCGCGATTACACGTTCTAATCTGATAAATAAAAGATCTTCGCTACGTAGCGCCGCGAGCTTTTTCATCGTGTTCGATCCGATTGTGCTGGTTGAAGAATAGACGATATCTGAAGATTCGAAGAGATGTGTCTTGACAATAGAATGGAGACAGTTTTTGAACTTTAGGTGCACGCATAACTATACAAAAATATATGAAACATTCAAGGGAAAAAGTACATATTTAGTACAATATGAAAGTACAAAGGTATAGGGTAAAATTGTATCGACATTTGCATTCTTCTCTCAAACTGTCGAATATTATAAAGCTTCCTCTTTTTTGTCTCTATTCGGACCACCAAATCAATTTTCAAAAAACCTTCTGTTCTCCACCCATCTCCTATCCATTTCTCTCATTTAACCTTCTTTTTATACGCCGCTCTCTGTTTAACGTATCGCAGTTTTTGCGCGCAGGTTTCTTGTTTTTGCATCTTTTACTCGATCATCTTTCCGCCGTAATTGTATTTTAGATTTAATTTCTGGAGACGTTTCTTACGACAGACACCGAAGAACCATTTGCCGGTAGCCAGGCACCGATTCATTCATCAATCTTCGCGCCTTACGTCGTTCCGTAGCCGGGCTCTTCCTGTTTCGGTTTTTACGTGGATCAGCAGAATCGTCGGAGCGCTTTTTCCGCATCGAGGGAAATCCCGTTTCCCCTCGCGGCGACACGGGCTCGCGCCACTTCAAGAACGCGCTGTTCGACAAGAGAGGAAAAATTCAAGGGTTTCGAAAGTTAAAACGCTTCCCAAAAGCACTGATTGAATTTCCGATCAGCGGCTGTCGATGTATGCGATATCCTTTATACCGATTCCAGATCTCCGGAATTACTCTTCTCTCCTATCCTTTTTCCTTTCCACTTTGCTTCTTCCTTTCTCCCTTCATATCTTTTCTTCTTTTACCTTTCCCATCTCTCTTTTTCTTCCACTTTTATCTTTTTCTTTTTTTTATTTTGGATTCGTTCTCGAAAGAAATGGTCGGAGAGGCGTCCGGTATCGGTGGAAATCGCAGCACGTCGCTACCCGCGAACAGACAGAGGGTGGAGTTTTCGGCACGGTTACCCTATCCACTTTCTGGAGGAACAGAAAGAAAAGGCATGGTCCATCGAAAAACGGTAAAAAGGCCGCGCCACGGCGTCATAAAAGTTAAATGGATCCCGACGTTCTTTCTCTTTTTCTCCCTCTTCTATGGTTGGCTGATGGTATCCAGGCGTTTTACTTTTCAAATAGTTTTAAAACTGCCGCACAGACCGAGGAATCCGTGCACTCGAGGAGATTTAGCAATTTCGTTGGACTTTTATGATTCTTCGCCGCGTGATGGGAAGAAAAATGACGCGAATAGTGGAAATTCGCCATTGTCGTTCGTGCTATATTCGTCTTTGATTATTTCGCGGCGAAATTAGGTCGCCTTACGTTCCATATGATTTTTAACCTGGTTTAGGAGAATTATCACTTGTACATATATCTATACGTTGTTATCATTATTGGGTCAAATTCTCGTAACTATTAATTTATGTAGCTAATTGAGAATATGGCATAGTTAAACGTATCGAGTAACGTAGTTGCACTAATTTTGAAACTGTCTTGTCCCGAGATTACATACTCGAATAGACATTATTTCACTGCACAAACTTCTCTGGTTACAACTACTCGAACTTCTTGTCTAAGGCAACTTCTCTTCGACACATTGGATACGTGTTTGGCACTTTGTTTAATATTACAAGCTTTGTGTCACGGTTTATGAGCGAAAAGTCGATTCGCAGTTCGTATGACAACGAATGAAAAGGGAATAAAACGATTGTTCATGTATTTTGTTGATTTATAATTGAGAACCGTAGTTTTTCACCCGTAGATAATTTTATTTTTGTCGAAAATCGTTTTTAAGCCTTTTAATTCTGGAACGCCGTAGTTGCAAGTTTTGTTTTACCTCTAAGACACAGTAGCTTCTTTTTTCATTTATTTGGTACTTTTTTGTTAACCCGATGTGAAAAGACCAAGATTATTGAATAAGAGGTTTGAAATCGCTTAATGCAAATATTGTGTTAACAAAATCATGTTTCTCGACCACTGAAACTCTTTATTTTAGTTGAAGGTTTGATGTGTGGAGTTATATATGTCAACGAAATTGAATTTCGATAATAATTCAGGATTAACTTAAAAACGCTTCTGTTTTCTATTTACCACGAAAGGAAGTTGTTCAAATTCCTCTAGAAATTTCCACGTATAATACGATCCCTCTATTCAGAGGAAATCTTTTGAAAAAAGGAAACCTGAAGCTTTTACGAGCCTGATTTTTCGATGATTCAGCGACCAATGGAATCACCGTGGAAAATAAGCGAAGACTTGCACTATATGAGGTCCGCGCTCGATAAAGTAACCCTGTTTGCGAAGTTTACGAACGCGAGAAATCGAAGTTCCGGCGGCTTTACTTTTAGGAGGAGCGTGGATCGCGCGTGTAAACGCGTCGTACGCTTCCGGATTTAATCCAGAGAAGAAGCAACCGGATGGGACGGTCCTGTCGTTTTGGGAATATTCGTGATCTCATCGGTGTCTGCTCTGTGAAAATTAAACACTGAGAAATCCTCCGTTTCCCCCTCGTACGCGCGAACAGGATTGTCACGAAAGTTACGCGACTAATGAAATTACGTCTGTAAATAAACGAGTCATGTCTAATTACGGTTGGCGAGCTCAAAGGACGTGGATTACACTTCGTGCACCATGTTCGTGACGTTTGATATTTTTCTCCGTGTATTTTTAGATTTGTGAGCAGTTTAAACCTACATAAAGAGTAAAACTTTAATTGCGTTATAGATATTTGTGTTATAAATATTTGTCTTAGAAATGTAGAATTTAAGTTATCCATATATTTACTTTCACGTACCAGTGTATTCCCGATTTAAATATTTTCAGGAAAAATACTTATGTTATTTTCAGGAAAATAACATAAGTAACTATAATTAATTTAAATCTGATCTAAGAAACGAAGTTGAACAATCAGAGAAAAGCTGAAATATATTAGTTTGACTGCTGTAAAATGCAACTGTCGATATGTGAAACTTACAACACTGATAACAAAAAATAATGTTTCAAAATATTTACATGTTTGCATAAAGAAATATCTGTCTACGAGATCTATTACCATCTCTTAAATTCCCACCGTATTCGTTACCAGCATACCATTCATGTTCCATATATTCCATGATATAAGGTATGTTTTCACAGATGTGGTTTCTCACATCCTATACCATATCATTCCATCAGCAAGACTTTGGCAGATTTGATTCGCGACAAAACGGAAACAGAAAATTCTCACCCCTGCAGCTATTCAAACGATATACGTTTTTTTCACAGATTAATAGGATTACATCGGAGGTAGCCACCAGGTCGAATATTTTCAAGCGTTCGCTGTGTATACTCTTTGAGGCTAGTTATTCGCGAGCACGGCGTGTGCGAGCAGATCCATCGGCGTGGCCAGTGGCGGCGCATCCGGTATTAAGCTTACACCTGTTTTAATCCTCCGAGCATTCGCTGAGAAACGGTAGAAACCTGGTGCCGGCTGGCTGCTCGTAATATCTTTAATAACGCTCGGTTAACTACGAAGGGAAGGGTAAACAAAGAAATAAAGAGAAGAAAAAAAGCGAAAGAAAGAATAAAGAAGGAAAGAAACGGATAAGGGAAGAACGCGAGCGAGAGGGTGAAAGTGAGAGTTCGTCTGACTTTAACCAAAATTGAATTTTCGACGGCGAGTATCGTTGTAACGCGCTTTGACTTCGTCCTATTTAGAGAACACCGAAGGAATATGAAGCCGAGGGCGTCGAAACGAAAACGGAATTTTGTAAAGGAAATGGAATTTGACCATCTGCCGCGAGTCTCGACTACCGGGATTCCATCTTGTTTTACGCTTGTTTTCGTCAGTAGTTTGTTACACCTTTATGCCAGTGTAACATCGTCCCTTGGCGTTTAAATATTTAGACAGTCGATAAAATTACGTTTCTGTAGTTAGAGGTCTCACGAAATTGCGAGCGTTTTTCATTGCATTTCAGTGCGGTGATCTCTACCGAAAGTTTCGAAGAACTAACTACTTTATCTTGTCCGTCGCCTTCGTTCCACCCCCCTTGTCGGGAAACGGTGATTAAAAATTCCAGAATACGTTTGACTCTGACGGGCGGATGCAAATGCGAGCAAAAGGCTAACTGTATACTCGAGGGAAGGAAGAGTTCAAGGGTGTCTTTGAATCTACAGGAATATTTCTGATCTACAAAGATAACTAGGATACGTTTTAAAGTCTGGTTGACGCGTTTAAAGAACAACAAGTAGATTAATGCGATACGTAGATGATCGGAAACTACCTCGACGTTTTCTTCTCTTGGAGCAGGTTGATGAAAGAGGAGAGAGAACTGCCGTGACACATTTTATGCGACGCCATAGGAAAAAGAAAATTCAACGACTCTGCAGATCTTGAACACTCGGTGAAACGCTAGAAACCTAATATCAAACGGACAGGCAAGCTTCAAAGATTCTACAGGTTCAAAAGTTGTACAAAAAACCTAATCCTTCAAAGCTCGAACCGGGCAACGAACCACAATTCGTTGACGAGAGAGAAATTCTGCACAAGGAAATGCTTTTCTTCGAGCCGCCATTAAATCCGTGCGCTTATTTTCGAAAAGCGCGCGGCCGGGAACAACGAGCTCCGGTTGTTCTCCGGCATTTCGAGGCTCCTTCTCTACCTTTGACGCGTTTTTTCTTTTTTGCGCCCGTCTCGCAATACGACTCGCGTTCCCTCTCTTTTGCCTTTTAGCAAGAGCGTTCCCCAGGTCGCGAGAAGCCCCGTAAAAGTTCGCGCGGTTACATTCAACCCCTGTGGCAGCAACGGCTTTCGCAAGGCGATCTTTTGCTTTGACTACCACGGAATACGGAACCAGCCGTCTCACGCTGTGTCGCGCTTTAATATTTACGTCGCGTTACGTTACGCCGCATTAACCGTTGTCGCAGCCTCAACCTGACAGAACACTGGACGCCAACGTCTTGCGGCTGTTCCGACGTCCAGACTTCTTTAATCAAACACCCTTCAAGAGCTCGAAAGAAAGTAGACAGAGCTTTCTTTTAAGAACACGTTGAAGGAAGGCCATAGCTAAAGTCACTTTCACTAAAATTGTATTTTGTAGAGATATCCGTAGAGAAAGTTGGCTCTTTCGTTAAGACATTCATTTCTGATGCCTTCTAAATGCAAGGTTCAATGTAACATATTAATTTTGTACGACTTTTCAAGTGTTTGCGCCAGTGTAACAAAAGAAAGTTATTAACGAAAATCTGTTTGCCTTTTGGTTAAACAATATATGGCGATCCCCTTTTATTTAAAGTGCAGTTCAGTTTTTTTTGAGTATTTTAAACGAAATCATGTAATTTTTCTCCCATCGATACGCCTATCGTACAAATTTTGGCTGATAACTTTTTAATTATTAGACTATACAACTTTATTTTTATTAACACAATGTAAAAAGTAGACACTCTACAGAGATTTGTTTTACTCTCTGAATATTATAACAAATATTCCACTCCATCGTGTATGAATATTTTATACATGATATTTTCTGCGCGTTTAGATTTCCTACAAACGCACGAACATCTTCAACGTATACGTTACATTCCGACAAATTGAAAAATAGTATGGTAGCGTTGAAGTGAACAGTCTTGCATCGAAGTTTATAAACAAACCAGTTGTCCATGGGGATTCATATCTGTTCCATCTAATTTCCAACTAAGAAGCATAACAACCTAGTGATCGCAAGAAGTTAAATACCATGCATAGCTCGGAGCGAGTTAGCGAACTTAAGTTAAGACGATGTTCCGCGATAAAGTCACGGCTAGACGAGAAAGGGGTTAGAGGGGTACAGGGCCAGGATCTCGCGGTACAAATCATTCCAAGTTCTCGAGCGAGTTCGGCGTGGTTCGAAACGGCGCGTCTGCTCGGGCGTAAAATTGCTATGATATAGAAGTGTGAGGGAGAATCGGTGGCGGGCACCAGGAGAGACAGGCTCCTGGTGGCCTCGTCCGCCAATAGCCGCCACGGAAATCTCTAAGAACGTGCTTTTCCAAACTTCCGATCGTTCCTCGCCTCGCGAAGATTGAATTATTCCTCGAGGAAGTTGTACGGGAAGAGGAGAGGCGTGTGCCGTTGGCAGCGCGCGATAAATTATTCGTTTTGTCACCGGCCCACGATACGGAAATTCATTGAAAGTCGAGCACAATGAGTTGGCCACTCGCTGAATTTATATCCTACGGGATATTCGTGCAGTGCCAGTGATGCTTTCCTTTCTGCAGATTTTTGACAAGAATTGGCAAATTGACACGACGCTTTGCAAAATCAGGGACTAGCGTTACAGCATTGATGCAATGTTTATCATTTTTTAAATCGCTTTGGTTTTCTTCGTTTATAATTTGAGTTGACTCGTGAATAACTTGGATCTTTTGCATGAACAATTTTGAAGTCTGCTATCATACTGTACTAAAGTTTCTGAAGTTATGGTATATCGCAGTGATTCTGTGTGTGGTTGAGTGAGATTGTTGAGGAACAAGAAGAGGACACGTGATATCCATAAACTGTAAGTTATGATCGTCATAACGGCACTGTCATCTGCCAGAAAAAATCGAAGAGAAAAATGTATCTATGTAAAACTATAATATACGATGGTTTCACTGAAAAAATGGTACAAATGCATTTTTGTCAAAAATCGAAATAAATACATACAACGGTTGACACACGAAATCCGTATTCATTTTGAAAATTTTATTATGAATTCTTTATTATGAAATCTTTAGGTACCTACGTATATGTGTAACAATATGTTTTAATATTGGCAGATAAGGTTTTTTTAGTTTTCAATAATAAGTTGTTTTCGATAATAATTGTTTTTTCTCCTTCGGGCTCTACTATTTGTTTCGACATTTAATTAACCGTAGAAATCTATAGAAATAGTTGACATCCAAGTCGAAAGGAACGTCCTTTAGGAATTTTAATTTGAAAGATTTTCGACTATTCATTTTTTTTTTTTTTTTTTTTAAGTCTAACATGTTCCGCCTCTAGGCAAGCTCAAGTCAAGAAATGTTTAGCTCGCTTTTCCTTTGAACGCGCGTCTCTGTATTATCGTAACCAGCGTTTGCGCAAGCACCGACAGCGATTCTCGGTTCGTTAGGGACTCATAGTGCAACGCCGTTATAATTGGCTAGTTTTTTCTCTCTTGGCCTCTAATAGATTTTTCCACCTCATTCTTTTTGCTTTCCTCTGTTTCCTCGTCTTTGTTAGAAATATGGAAGGAGAAAATACATAATATAACTTGAACTTTTCCTAGAAACAACGTTCGAGTTATCTTTTCATAATTCGTTACCATCAACCATATTTTTATGATGGTTAATTCCATCGCCTCTCCGTTGAACGAAGCGGCAGCATCCATAATAAATAAGCTTTCTACTATGAGACAGAAAGAACGATCTTCACCAAGCGAATAGTGCGTTACATTTTCTCGGAGAAATTGCGAAATTTTGTGTCGCGAAACACGGAATGGCGAAATCAGGTGGAATGCCGGTGTACAATGTATTTGAATACTTACCGTAGATACCTTTTATGTTTATATTGCATGTGTTGTATGCAACATTTTGGATTTCATTAGCGCAGTAACGAGACACGGCTGCCGTGATTATATTAGTAAAATTTGAAGTCAGTCTGGAAATGTAAATCATAAATCTACTGTAACGAATAATTGTCTATCTAAATACTTTTGTAATCTCTGCAAAACATATATTTGTACTTTCTAAATGTATTTTAAGCTTCACCAATAGAATCATGATAGAGTTTCATAACAGCGTCAATAAAATCTCAAAATGTTTCGTATATTCTTAAGATCAATTGAAAAATCAATATTTTTCGTAAGCCTGTATAAATTCGGTGATAGGATGCAGGTCCATCGTTTTCGGATTCTCGAATCAGGGCGGTGAAAACTTATTGGATTAATGAGAAGATACTCGAATGCAAATGCACCAGTTCTGTTCCCTTAATTTTCTTTTTTTTTTTTACTCTTTCTCGTAATTTCTCATTAGAGGAAGGAAAATCGATGGAAAAAATGGAAGAAATCAGTCCGCCAAGCGATGTTCGGAGGATTGGCGTAGGTCAGTCAACCGGAAGAGCTCGATTCGACGGACTCACAACGAACTTACGTGCAGCTACAATTGGGCGGTACCAAGAGCTTTTGCCATGCTGATTTCTGCTACTGTCGGTTGCGGTATGCTTCCAAATTAACTGCAAGGATTTAAGCGTCTTCCCAACGATGCAACATCCTACTATGGATTCTCCTTGCCCTCGACGCGAATTTGCATCCCGCTCGATAAGCATCCTTCTAAACTGCTCTAGGATCGTCCTCCAGACAAGAGTGATTGTTTGCTCCGGTTCCATTCGAGGGGCTCATAACAGGAACGACCCGTATCGATTTTCTTCACTTTTTATATAATATCCTTACCTAATAGCTAAGATATGGTGAATACAGTAGAGTAGAACATTATAACGATCAACTTTAGATATACGATATCCTGTTTGAATAAACGGGATGATAATGTACCATGAAAAATGATTAATATCTTGATTTATTAATCTTATCGTCGAATGAGAATTAACCGATTCTACGAAACTCTTTGTCACGAGGTTCATAATTCCGTGATTCAATTAGATATATTTGTTTAAAAACATTGAAATGTATAGAATGGAAATCGAAGATTTGCTGCAATTGTTTCCTTCGCGAAGAGCAAACGAGAGCAAATATCGGTTTTGTTCTGAGATCTTCATATCGAATAGTACCATTATTTGGTACGTGGCTTTTTCAATATTTTTTTTCAGGTAAATAACGTTTATGCATCGTTTAAATGGTTTATTCAAACGAGAAGAAAAGATTCTCACAATTCGTAGATCTGCTGATATCAAATTCTTTTTCTCTCTGTTCCACGTAGTTTTCAGTTTCCGTTAATTTAGTTGAGTTTGGTTATCGATCACGATCGTATAATTTGCATGACAATCGAGACTGAATTATTTTACCGTTCGTAGCTCCTGAAATACGAGACTCTGGTCGTTCGGAATTTTCGTATTCGTCACTTTCAGTATCGCTATTAATACCGTGGTAGAAAAGAGATATGCAAATCGTGGAAACGAAATAAATGGAGTCCAATAAAGTGTTCCCGGTTCCTAGTGTCATGTTCCAGGAGTAGGTCGTCCGTCTAACTGAATGTCACACGGAATTTTAACACGGCTGTGCGAAGAACTTTCGTATTGCTTACAATTTCGACATCACGTGCCCTGTATTTCGCGTTGACCTCGTCGACACTTGAATCAAGACGATATTTTCTTTTGTATGGGAAAGTTCAGTGCTGTTTTGCTGTTCGTCGAGTAAATACCGCCACTGCGTGTACTTTGTAAGTAAAAGAAAATAATAATGAAATTATACAATTATATAATTATAATTATACAATTTGTGGAAACGTGTCGTAATTTTTTGATAGTATTTGCGATCACGTAATATTTTCGATTAGTAATTCGAGAATTACATTCGTCAACGAAATTATTATTAGCGACAGCTATCGCCCGTTAAACGAGATCTGTTTTAACGATCAGCTTTCGCGATATCTGATATATAAAATACACATATTACTTTCTGCTCTAATTATTAATCCGATATCCGAATATCAAATATTCAAAAATACTGTAATATTGTAATAGTATCTCAAAAGACCAACGTTTCTATTATCTCTTTTATCCTTACTATATTTACACTTTCGTCAAAGTTTCCAGCATATTAGAATTTCTAAAGATTCCCTTGAGTAAATAAATGTTCCATGCGTAGTATCGAAATTGTACATTATAATTATACGAATGAAAGTTATAATTGTGATATTCTCACTTTTCAAACAAGAAGAAAAAATGTACAAAAAGCTTTGTTCCACGCATAAAGCATAGAACGCCTCAATTTTGTCAATATTTTTTATATTCAGAACATCGCCTAAAATTCAAATAACACGTAAGATACCGGTTAGAATTAATAAAAGAAAAATTTCCATTCATCTCTGTGGCCGCTATAAAAATTTGAAACGTGTAACTCGATTCGAAATGGTGCAATGGGGAAGCCTCTCGACGACTTCCGGTCCAGTAAGGCTTCTATTTCGAAAATAATTCCGAGGAATAATTTCGTAACAAAGGCTGGACGCCTTTCCCAGCCGACTACCCATTCCCATGCTTTAAATGACGGCGGGTGAATGCTAAAATTTTGGCTGGCTGCCGCCCCGCCGACGGAGGATCCTCATTATCCGTGTACCGACGTACCGTCCCGCGGATTTTCGGAATTATAGAACGTTGACAGAGCAGAACCGCAGTAGGCACTACAAAACCGGCCAGCCCGATGAATCGCGGCCGTGAAGATACGCGAGAAACAAAAAGAACGATTCTACTCTTTGCCTGCTGTTCTCGTTTTCTCCCCTTCCCTGCCCATTAACTTTTATATTCTATTCATGGACGAATTTCAAATTTTTACGCGTGGGTGGGGAGCAGTTTTAAATGGTTCTTTAGACTGCATTTTCCCAGCACTTGTGGCGTCTGCAAAAGCTATTTACAGACTCACGCAATTTTCGACGAAATAGGCGTACGTATAAATTAGAGAAATAGATCTTAGATAAATATATAAATGTGTTAATATCGCACAAATAGTTTTTATATATTTTAAACAACAATAGGTTAAATGTCTTTTTTCTATCAATGACACGATCCCAATGATCTTTTATGGCCTTACACTATCGCAATGGCTTCCAATGATTTTCGAATATTTATTTATTAAAGCAAATTAAAGCAAACTAACCATCATAATCACCTTTGATGTTCAAGTGATCCAGACAGGCATGATATTATCTCGATAATCATGTTTTTGAACGACGCATAACTTGTTTGGAACTAGAGTAAAAAAAAAGCAAATGCATTGGTATATTGGTCAATCTTTTAACGTAAAACGCTTTCATAGCTACATACAAATGTGAATTTTATTTAAATAACGAAGACACTTGTGTACTCAAAACGGTTCTCGGCGTTGACTATTCCACACATGTTCTGAGACAGAAAAGGCTCGCATTCCATCTTAATATTTACGAGTCAGAGTCATGTTCTTGCGTCGTATACGTTAAAAAATGTATGTCTTCGGGAACTATTAGGAGCATTCCCGTTTATCGCAACTTTCTCGCGGGACAGCTGGGCCGCAGAAGTAACTCGGAAACGTTGCATGGTCCGCGATTTTAACGATGAAATATTCGGGCGGGCGGTTGCGCATTCACAGGTACATGCAAGAACGAGCAATGCGTTCATTTTATTTCCGCTTGCCGCTCGCGATTCGTTTTTTAATATATACGGGCAGCGTACTAGACGCAGGGAGAAAGTGGAAAGGGGTTGATGTGACAGAGGTTGTTTGAAAAAAGGCGGCGAGTACGTTACTTTTCGGACGGTGATTTTTATTTCCACGTGGTTCTTGTTTTTCACTCACCTTTCCAATCTTTTTTTTCAACTTCCTTCCTCTCTGCCTTTTTTATTTCATCATGTACATATTCGCCCGCTGTACTTCGCGCTGCTGGCATCCAAGTAAACGGTTTACACGGAATTAAAGTGCACTTCTGACGCAGATGTCCGGCCACGAAGTTGCCAGGCGCAACGGTAGAATAAAAATTTCCAGACAGGACCAAGTCCGCTGTGTTGGTTTTCAATTGGCGCGCGTTCGCTCGAATCCGAATGTGTCGCTCGATACCCTCTGTCGAGTTGTTTGCCCGTTTAAAAATTCCTTGAGTGGAGCACGCGCCGAGCAGGAGGGAGAGAAACGTTGTTACCGATGGCGAAAAATCGTCTCTGTTCGTTTCCATTTGCTCGCTAATTGAACCTCGTTGAAAAGCATCGAGAATAAAACGCGACACGACGCGTATAACTGCCGCTAAATAGTCCACTTTCCGCATTTATTCCCCTCAGAGTGTCAACATCGTTTAATAACCAGTTCAGTTCTCTGATCCGAAACGATTCAATCCAACGAAAATAGTTCCTTTTTTTTTTCGAGAAACTTTTTCCTCTGTTCAACACAATCGTAGAAATCATCGTGGAGTTCAGTAATTCCTGTAAAACCTGCAGGATCGACCTGCTTTTTTTTCCATCCCAAACCGCGTTACACAGATGGATGGAGAGCGATTGCTAGACCGTCAGTGTCGCATTGTTTCGAAGAATTTCATTGGAGGAGCGTAGAGCCGACGGCTACGAGGATCTGGAATACGTGAGAGAGCCTCTGTCCTTCACCTTTCTCCTCGCGTTTTCGTTGGCTCTGGTCCGCGTTTCTTTTGCACCGCCACGTTCTATCGGAGAATGTAATTTCCGCTGGGCCGAGGAATCCAGTCCGACGGGACTTGGCACGTCAGACACCGATACAATTCACCCGATAAAACTGCTCGAGTTCTCGGTGGCCTTCCAACCCTCTCTGCAGTCGCCCTACGGGAATCTTTAACCTTTTCTTTCGCGTTTCCTTCCTTCCTTCCTGCTTTCTTTTCTCTGGTCTCACGCTTCGTCCTCTTTCGCCAACCCCGTTCTCCAGTCCCCAGTTCTCTCTTTCATCGCTCGAATAAATCTCTCGATACTCCCCGAGTTAAGTTTTCATGACTTGAAGACTTTCTATCATGGTAGTCGCAGTTGCTTTTTGTTATTTCTTTGGCTATTTAAACGTAATTATTTAAATATCGTAATATATTTGATATATGATATATATGTGGTTTTATGTATAAAGGTATGTACAATAGAATTTCGTTTATATTAACAATCATAGATAACAAGAAGAATCAATGCATTCCTGTTATATTATATGATGTTATTGTATAAAGCTAATGCGCTCTATTATGAATTAAGAAAGGGAAGTTCTTCATTCTTAAATTTTCTCGAAAAGGACTTTTATCTGTATTTAAAAAGGTCTGGAACGTGTGATCTTTGATACGAACGACTGTATGATATATTGAAGCAGAGGTGTCGATAATCCCTGAATTTTTTCGGATTTTTTAAACAGCAAGAAATTGTACGTAATTCTTTTAAAAGTCTTGCAACTATGAAACTTCCTTACCACTTTAACCTTTCAAAGTTTCATTGCGCCGCATTGAAATAACGATCTCATATATTCTCGCTCTCGACACTAACAATCCTCCAACTACGAACCGTTCTACCCATCAGGAGATCATATCGATTGTATGTAACTTAACGGAATTATAAACGGAATCTTGGAACAACTTTCTTGGAGCATAATAAAGCGAACGTAGGCGAATTGAGATTCATCGATTTTCCTCCTCTTCTTTCGTTTCCCATTCGTTTTCTCGCCGTTCACCAGAATTCGCCTCTCGGTTACCTCACGGTCGATGCCAGTTTTCTTTCTACGGCACACTCCAGTAAATCTCGAGTTGCTTCTTGAGAGAGTAATGCTCGTGATTTTACGGATTGACCGACTTTGTTCCCGTGACCGAGTCGAATTCGCAATAAGAAACGTTTCTTCCCTCGTTTTCCTTTTTGCTTTTTTTCGCTTGGCCTGTTCTCGTGTCTTTTCCCAGTTGTTGTTGGCGTAGTGCGATGAAAACGGACTACAGATAGAGTCAAGGGAAGAATCACCTAAATACCGCGACTTCTTCGTTCAGATCGTCGAAAGGATATAGTTAAGTAGCTTATGTTCCTGTTCGTATTTTTCAGCATGATTTTTTGATTGATCGTGTAAAGATAAAACTATAATACTAAATTCTATTGCTTTTGGCGAGCAAAATTGTGCTCTACTATAATAACTATATTTCGCAAAGGAGTTGAAATAGTCAGTATCCGCTATATTAATAAACCTCAATATTCAGTTCTGTATACTAATTTTTTATCAAATATTTTTTTATTTGCAATAAATACTTCGTAACTACTATATACATTTCCAAATTGGTTCCGATATAATCGTGACAGTGGTGTCTCGTTGGAGTGTTAATGAAGTTTCAAAATGTTTTATATCACATACGCATAACAATGTATAACATATAATATAACATACTTATATAAAATATCTTTGTGAACCAATGTTGATATTTGTGCGCGTATAAAACACCGAAGGCAGTGTCGCAAGATTAATGCGCTATTTTACGATCTTGCTATGTCGTTTCCATCGATCTTAACAGAAAACCAAACGACTGTTTTCCAACCGCTCGAACTGTACTTTGCATGTACGTATACGTTCTTTTACAATCGTTTTATTTGTCCAATCTTCGAAGCTTGTCTCGTTTTTTGCGAAATTGAACAAGAAATTGCAAATTGACGCGATCGAACGATGCATTCGCGATTAAGGGTGATTTAATCGTCAAAAGGTTGGAAGAGGAAACGAATATAAACCGACACTGAGTAACACGACCAGTTTTCCCTTCGGGCTATAGAGAGGATTTTAATCGTCTCCCAGAATGACTGGCATGCAATTTCCATCGTTCGAGAATGTCGAGGACCGAGGCAATCGCGACTGCTGCCAGGCTACTCCGCTGCTTCCCGTCTATTCTCGACAGGATCCCATGGAAGAATCTCGTATCCGCGCATCGTATACTTGACCAATCGAGATCCCTTGTTTCTCTTCTCCTTGCTTGCTTCTCCTCTGGCGTACGCGCGTCTACTGTAAAATCGTCTCGGGAGTAGAATTTCAAAAGGGAGCACGTCGATCTGCTGCATCGTTGCCTTCTTCGACGAACAACTTCGTGAGATCCTTCGAAGGTTCCTGTATAGTGTTTTAGAGAAATCCGATACGGAAGGTATCAACTTGTCAAACTATAATACCTGACCTTTCCTTCTGACAATTGTTTTTCTTTTCCCCCGATACACAGATTTTCTCTCTCGTCATCTTCCGAGATCTTCGATCGATGAAATTTATAGTTCATCTTGAAGAACTATCTTCTATGTTATTCTGTTACAGAAGTTTACAAAAGTTGGTTCATCTGATATTTTATTGATTTTTTGTGTAACGTACTCGTCTTTTCCAAAGTGAAGATATTTTTTTAGTTCACAAACGTGTACCACTTTGATTGTTTGTTATTAGATATAAACAAACATTGTAGCTTACTAATTGGAAATAAAACCAGTAGCTCAAACATCTTCTGTCCATTACATCCGTTTCGTTGAAAGGTAAAAGCGGTTTTAAGATTAGGGACGTCGACGATCTTTATTTTCGGTTAGCAGCCTAAGAAAATGATCGATTTTTATCTTAATTTCTATTCTACGTGAAAATGTTATTGTAAGGACGATCGTGATCCATTTTCCTTCATTCGATGGCTTCTTCTATCCGTGAAATATCAAGATCGCTTTTGTCTCCGGCTGTTCGTTCCCCTTTCGACCTGTTTGCTCCTCGACGTTCGTGGTTTCGAGTTTTCTCATCTGCTCCTTCAGAGATCTCCCCCGCGATTTCGCGGCCTCCTCGAGTGCAGCCGCTCTCCAGCGACCAACCGCAACGCCTCTTCGCTTGATGGACTTCTTCTGTACGTGTACACAAAGCGGCGATGCACCAAAGCGTTGTATAGACTTTTCGGAGCCAATTTCGTGGTCTCTACTTGTTTGCTTTGGAAATGTACGGTAAATATGTTGCAGGATTTACAAACATCCATGTTGTTTTTAATGATAGGGAAATGATTAATCCTTTTGCTATTATACTTGGTGGTTGCGCTTGTTTGCTATGAGACAAGCTTCGTTATTATTAACTATTCGTTCTATGTCATCATTATGTTGTATTGCACTCGTATACAGAGAAATATTTATCGGAAAAAGATTTGATTTTGGTATATAATTGTGTCTTCTAAGTGGCATACCACTTTTTTTTTAATCTGTTTTATTCTCGTATTTTCTATCTATAGGACTAAAATATATCTTTATAAATAAAAATTTATAAATGCTTGTCAGGGTAGTATCCACTTCGGTATCTATCTTTATTCAGCCAATAGTTTTTCAATTCAGTGAACAGATTTAATTCAGTACTAAATAATGATTTGTTCGGGATAATAAGAAAAGAATGAAGGAAAAATTTGTACACAGAAACATACCATAATATTCTTTTCACCTTGAAACAGAAGTTCTTGCAATCTGTTTCAAGCTTATCTCGTCTATTCTCCTATACCATATTCTCTTCAAAGTGTCAATTATAACTACACCACGATATATCCCCCAGTGTTTATTCTAATAAACACCCTCGCTAACCATTCTACATCAGCCAGGATCCTAGGTATCCTGTCCTGTGTCTTATAGACACACGTATACTCGTGTATCAACTTGTCACATGGATGATACTCTCCACAGCTTGGCAACCTTCGACTGGCAGGTCTTCTGCTTGCAAGTCCCCGGGCGACGTTCCCAGGAGTATCCCGGCGAGAGTGTTCAAGTTCGAACTTCTCTTTGTCTCTCCTTTCTCTCCTTTCATCCTATCTTACTCTCTATCCATCTTCTCTTCCGACTTTCTAGCGCAGCTTCTCGCGAACGTTGAGGTTAGACGGGATTGCTCTCGATAGCAAGGTTAGAACTACGACCTGCCTCAGCTCTTATTGGTGTCGATAAACTATGGGGAAACGAGTGGCACAGGGGGATAAGTGAACGGTAGCCGTGGACCAGCCAATATAATGGCTGTCGCGCGTCCTCGAAGAAAGAAGAAAGGAAAGAGAGAAAAATGGTGCTTTGGCTTTTATCGTTTCGCCGCGACACGACGCAGGGAGGAAGAACTACGAGGAAATTCGAATCGAGTGGTCGAGCCTCGATTGGTCGTACAACGTTTTGGACGTGTTTGTGGTCTCGTTGTTAGCCGCGGGTTAATAATACGGCCGAGCAAGGAGGTCGGTAATTTTGTTCGGTACCAAACGGCCAGGTTTCTTCGGTGGAACGAAGCGGAAGATTTATAGAACACTCCGATCCATATTCTTTCGCCTGTATCATCCTCGGAAGGACTCGTTGGCAGCGTCTTGCTAATCTTTCTAATTGTACCTTTCGTTGGAACTCCCTGCGGGTATTTCGTGTTGCGAGCGATCTACCGACTTTTGTCCCATCGATCAGCGAACCGTTTCACCCTTGCCGTGTCCGAGAAAGGACTTGGATCTTGTAGCTGGGACTTATTTCCATGGATTAAGTCTAGCGGAAGCTCGTTATTCTCGTCCAAACGGATTCATTCTGGTTCGTACGGTTGGTTTTACGCGAGGATCCAAAGCGATCCGTTTAATTACCTAATAAATACGTTTAATTGCCACGTTGTACGGAATAAAAAGAAGCATAGCCGGCGGCTGATAGCGTGGGAGGTACACGCTGAAAGGGGATGATGATAATTTAATTGCAGAACGCTTGTTGTGTCTTGCTGCTCTTAGTTCCGAAAACCGAGGCGCAGCTGGCGAAGACGTATTTACTCGGCTACCTCGAACCCCCTAGCTCACTGCTCCGTCTCGCGTCTCTCTTGCTCTCTCTCTCTCTCTCTCTCTCTCGTTCACCAGGCACGCTCTGTTTCTTGTTTTTATTGCTAAGTCAAAGAGCGAGTTCTACGAGCCCGCAGGAACTGTTTTGTCACCCGGGTAAAAAGGAACTGTGCCGGAAGAAAGGAGCGCGACTCGCAGGAAACCGAAGGAAACGGTTTCCACGGCGCGACATCTTCCCTCCCCATAAACAAAGAACAGGAAACGGCTTCCGCCAATTTTCTTCCCGCCCGATGTGTTTTTATGCCAACACGTTTGACGCCGTTTTATCGGTTCCGTTGGAAGTTCACGAACCCTACATACCCATCCAATCTAACCATGGGAAACACAAGAATTCCATTTCATTACATTTTTTTCCTCCTTTCCTTTTAATATTTTTCAGTTTGCCTTCCTTTTTTTTCTTTGGTAAAAACAAGGATGCAAGTTTTTATACGATATAACGAAACCTAGATGATATATGAGATGGACCAGGTCACGTTTCAATTAATCGTACGAGTTGTTCGTTCTTTCGTTTTCGTTTGCCCGATAGTAGTAATTGGTCTGCCTATAGCAGCTTCTTCAAACGCGCCGGCGAAGCAAATTGTTGGAACAGTAATGTATTCCTGAGTGTAACGTTTACCGCGTCGGCGTTTCCTATCCACGCAATTTGCGCGAGCAGCCGAGCAATTCCACTGTTCGTACCGACGTTGATGCATCTGCACGGCCTACCAGATGTATGGATTGACGCGACGTTGGCTTATTCAGAAAGATGATTTTCCGAATAACGCAGTGTTTTTACACTTTTCAGCCTTTGACGTCACTTTTCCGATACAGTACGAGTCTCGTGTTCAATGAAAAGAACAAGAAAAATTACTTAATACGTATAATGAGAAATGAAATCCTTCGTGTCAATTACATCCAACCAAGTAAACATACCGTCAAAAGATATATTCGATACGATTCGATTTCTGGAAACATTTTAATTAAACGGATACGGGACAAGCGGCGAATTTTTCTCGTCATACAAAAAGATAAACAAACGGAACTCGTAAATCGTACAATCGATCTTTTCGGGTAAGAACGAACTGGAGCGCGTGATTGGTGTACCATATCTCGATCGGAGGTATTATTCAATTTCATGAACTTCCTGCGACAGCCGTAACGATACCCGGCCTGGTTTCGCGCAATTATAATTTATAACGGGCGAGACGAATAGACGCGACGCCGTGTGCACGTATTATGTTGTTCATTTAAATGGAAAACGCCAGCGGAGAACGCAAGGGGAAAATCGATGCCGGCTTAATTTGTCGTTGCTGATTCTCTTCCGCTTTTTACCACCTCCGTTCGTTCGTCGTAAATTCCTCGGCTGCGCCGTATGCCGCGTTTAATTTATCGTAATCGCTTTAATTGCGATCGACACGAGTCGTGGAAAGCTCGTGAATCAAGACGAACGTTCTGCAAACGGGCGCCTCGATGAAATCGAAATACCAGCTGATCGATCGCTCCGTGTTATTGGTCACGGATAAAATTCCAATTCCAGACGGACATTAATTTATCGGATTTTGTTTAACATTCTATTTATTTTTAATAGATGCCAATTTAGATTTTTCTCTAATTTCCTTTAGAAAGTAGTTTGTACCGTTACAAATTTTTTAGCTTCTCTAGTTGATCAATTTTGCAGTTAAATTTATCCTTTAGTAATTGCGTCGATAGTTCCTTCTGATTTTCAGATGTTACCTCCATCTTTTACGTTTGTAAATAGATATTATCTGGATACTATTTACGGACTGAAGCATCTACAAATCCTGTAAAGAGGTAAACTCTTTGCCCCAAACGTGCCCTCAAAGTACTAAACTCTAAAGATAGCAGAAACCAAATTATCTTTCCCACTAAAACTTCCCACAGAAAGATAAACGATTACATCCAGCACTCTGCTTCTTCGCTAACTATAACCCTGAAAAATCAACAAATTTACTATGAACAATCTTCAGCCGGAGAATATTCTTTACTCTTTAGAATATACATATGTCACAGAGTATCTCGCCAAATATGTGGATATTTATAAGGTCGATTCTAGACATGAAACTTAATTTCGTTACAAAAGTATTCGACTGATATACTATACTTAAGAAACAAGTGACTTACTTTCGTAAGTTCATTCATCGCAGAACGACGACACGAATAATGGTAAATTCTGGGGTAAATTAAAAAGCAGAAAACTATGCTTGAAACACTACTTTTTGTACGCTTCAATTTCTAAAGATCATCAGTGTGGTTTCTGAACCGTTCACGTTCCTAGCATAAAATAAAATCGCTTGAAAAATACGAATACAAATTAAAACTGCAAGAATGCAAATGGGAGCTCAAAACATATGCCTCGAACGGCGATTTTGTATATCTTCTTTCATCATTTCAATGCTTGGAATCGATCGTACATCTACATGACCTTCGTATATTTCACGACACCCTGTAGAAAGCGTATGATACTATACGATACAGCATCAATGTTGATACCGCGTTTCGAAGTTGGCAACTTTCGCGGCAGCTGTTTCTCCGCTTTCTTTCCGCTTTATTCCCTCGCGGGATTCTCGAGACGAGTCGGGTGGTTACCGTTGCCCACTCGGAAAACGTGTCTGTCGCCATTCGAGCGAACAATCGTAGCCGGGGGCAGCGGATGGCTAATATTTGATCGAGTCTGCACGATTCTAAGGGAAGAATGTTCCCTGCGTTACGTTTGGCGAAAGAACAGGAGGAGGTACGCCCAGGGTCGAGTCGAAGGAGCAAAGAGGGATTAAAGGGAAATTCCGGAATACGACGGGGAATACCGGCTGAAATATTTGCCCGGTGCAAACAGAAAATTCTCGCGTGACGTCTCGTCCTTTCAGCTTGGTCCTCTCTGCGGGACGTTTTCGTGAGCATTCACGGGGATCCAAAACTCCTGGACTACCCTGGAATCACTGCTCAAGATGACATTCGCTCGTCTTCTCGCTTCTACGAACCTGGACTGGTGCACAGTGCACATCTTTCTTCCTTCTTACTGTACCAGTTTCTCCTGCTTTCGGCTCCTGGTCTTCTTTTTCCATTGGCACGGTTGCACTCTGGCTCTCCTTTTCTGCGACAAAAGTCGCAGTCGTACTGATGGAAACGCATCGCTGGCGCCAAAGACGTGTTCCTCCGCGTGGATGGTATAGTTGACGGAATCGATGTAGCGAGATTGTAAATACAATGATTGAGTAACGATATTCGTTGATTTTAGATAAAACCATATGTGATTCATAGAAAGCCCATGAATTTCAATCAGCAAATTATTTATCGATGTTGTACCGTACGGTATTAATGTTTTATACTCCATTGGTGTTGCTATAATATAATACTGTTTTTCCTATTAGTTTTCTAATATGAGTTATAGAAAGGCCATTGTATAATTAAATTTATAAGCATACGTATGTAACCTCACGTTTTCTTTCGAAAGAAAACTTGATTTCAGAAAGCCTCGGTAAAAATATGGAAGATTGGGGTTAGATTCATATCGTAAGAATTTTTCGAGGCGCAAAAGGTTAAGTCTCCATCACCATCGCTCGATAGGAATCCCGATAATAGAGATTAGATTAAAATCATTGAATAATCAAGAAATCAATTTGTGAAAGAAAGCCTTGATCTAGTTCTTATATCAAGAAAGACGTCTTGAAATTATTTTCAACCCTATAAACATATCAACTTGAACTGCCAACCGATTTTTCGACTTTGTTACATTTTCTGTTCCTCGAACTGTACCAGTCTCGTTAATACACTGGCTGTGGCAGGGAATGCAAGAGGAAAAACGCGATCACGACGAGTGCACCGCTGGACTGACCAGGAGATTGTGTTTCCGAGGGGAAGAAAAGACCGGGCTATGAATAAGCGACAAACAGAACAAGATATTCGCGTCGCAGGATCAAGTTCGCCGCGTGTTTACGGGCGTGAATCGATTTTCTACAGATCGTTTCGTTCGAGTCGAATGGCGTGGCTGCAAGTTGATGTTTCGTTCGCGGTACTTGAACGCATTTGTTCATCGAAACGAAGTTGCTGATGGAATTTCGAACGATATCGTACGCTGTGTTACTCGATACTACTGTTGGCAGTAGAACTTTCTGATTATTAATTTTGCTTTATTGCTAACAATAGTTTTACGAGCAGGCCGACGCCAGGAAATGCACCAAGCGTATTGTGACCGTTGCAATGTATTTGCGATTCGAGGTGCACGCAATTATGCAAAGAAATATATAGCCTAGTATTGTCAGAAAGAAATTTGCCAAAGATACACTTGATTTTTATAAAATCTTCTTTGTTTATTACGAGTTTGTATATAGAAAAATAGTGGCGAATTAAGGGCGAAAAAAGAGCAACGTTTAAAGAGATAATGAATATTCGATGGTTCAATGTGTAGGAAAATATTTGTGATGATAATTTGAATAAAAATAGGCTTTTGTCGGCTATCATAGTACACAATATGCATTAGCTAGATCGATAGAGTGTAACTCGAACCTGGTATTGTTAGTCGATCAAGTGGCTTACGATTGAGCTATTCGGGTCAACAGATTCCTTATCTTTTCTTTATCCTTGAATCTAATATTCGAAAGTAACTATTACCGACTCTATTACTTGGCGAATTTAGATGTCGACAGTGATATTCATACTCTATGAATAGAAGGTTTCATGAATCACGCGCGTATGTCTACACGTGAATTCTTGAATCGAATTCCCCGTTGTCGGTGTCAGGTTAAAGGTATTTAGTAGTTGACGTTGGCATTGTTTTTCTGCACCACCGAGTGAATCATCCGTTTCACTTGATCCTCTCATCCAGCGATACGTTTATGCCGCGTGGAAAGATAAACGAGTGTCACTAGTGAGTCTCTCGAGTTTCGAGTAATTGCGCGATATAAATTTCGTGTAACGAATGAACGTGCCGAGATTTACTGTCTCTACTTGTCGTAATGTATGTAGTTTAAAACTGTCAGATTTTCTAATGATTTAATTTTCAAATGAATTTTATCATTAATATAATCTAATTTATTTCCGCGCTATTTTTTTTTTATGATAATTAATTAGAAGGAAATTTAGGATGCTTTCACGGTGACAAGCAGTTTTTCAAAGTCTACTCGTTTATGGAGTCGAATGAGAATCGTTTAACGCTGTATTAATATTTTAGTATAATAATTACTTGAGTAATTGGAACATTGAAACCGGAAAATTTTTAAGTGGAAACTGAATCTTTCTAAGTTTAGAAATCTCAAAGCATGAATCAACGCACGAAGCATTGTCGCATTCTATACAATTGCGCATGAATCGATTACTCGATACATGCATCCGGATACGTTTCACAAGCATTTCTACCGAATGCCATTTCCTTTCCGAGATGGATAGGCAGAAAAATGATCTACTTAGAGTCTTGTAGAAATGATAATAATAGACAAAAACATCATAGATGGTCTTGTACGTTTGTACTGTATTTTGTTTTGCTCTTTGAAAAAGCTAAGAAATATCTTTACGTAGACACGGTAATTATAATTATTGATTTATGATAGTTTAATCTCTTAGGTTGAATTTTGTGCGAGGCTGTTTCTGTGTACGGCAGAGTTTGACGGGAATTTCGCGTAAACGATACCAGCACTGCAATGTGTGACGGATAATGCTGTTCTCTACGCAAGCACATTGGAACGAAGCTTTTGATAATAAAATTATAATTTTTCTTAAAGATATGATGCACATGCTTGAACTTTAATAATTTACTTTAATAATTAATAATACAATTGAGTGTGATATATTTTAAAGCACGGTACGACATAGACCCACGTCACAATTTTCACACTCATTGCGCGATAGTGTTTTTCAAATTGCTTTTCGTTTTCTATTTTGAAGCGATATTTTGAGCTTGAAGATTCTACAAAATTACAAGGATACAGATTGGCATGTTAAAAAGAGCATCTAATAATGGTACATTTATTTTAGCGAAAAGCAATGATTGATATCTGACACTGGTATATCAAAAATAAAGACTATATATTCTGCCTGTATATTGTTAACACTGTTATAAAATGTTGCGAGGACAAGAAAAATGCGAAGCAAGATAAATGAAAATGATCGTTTAGTTCAAACAACAGAGTCAGTAGAATGAGCCACTATAGTGGCGCGTTATAATATAAGATGACATTCGCGTAAACCACTATAGTAGCGCATCGTACCTAAAAGGTTAATAACGCAATATTAACGCACAATACGGATTCGTATTACGATAATCGTCTGTTTCGATTGGATTAAATTTCCCGTATTTCTATCGCGTGAGATAATCGCGTTCAGGAGTGTTAAGGGGGGAAAAATCGCTATAAAATTTCGATCAGATCGAGTTCGCGAAACGAGAAACGAGGAAAAGAAAAAAAAGAAAGTGAAAAAGGTGAAAAAATGCAACCAGATGACAATCGGCTGGTAAAAGCTGGATGAAATGTCTATCAATCTGTCGATCTATCCATGCGCGTTGTACCACAGAAAAATATGGAGATGTATTTTCCTGCCGCTTTTCGATACGTACGCGAAAATGGGAAACGACACAGGGTTTGTTCAACATTCCTCACACGACTATTTTTTATCGTCTATTTTCGATGCGCGGATCTACCGGGTCCTTTACAGGAGACGGTTATTTGAGATGCATCCGGAGGGATCTAGCTTTGTCGATATGATTTCTTTCATTTTTTCCATTGATTCGATACTCAGCTATGAACGCGTACGTATAGATCTGTCACATCGAAAATGTATTTGGTTTTCTCTTTTAGAGATACGTGTCTCGTTAAAATCTCAGAAAAACATACCAGTATTATGGAAACTATAGACTTTAGATAAAATTTGTTAGATCGAAATTACAGACTACAGATAGTATGAATCGTATGGATTTAATAATATAGGGATTCCTAAATCTCATAACATACAAATTTTTATGTCCAAAAAATCTAGAGATTCCTAAATTTCATAGTCTAGAGATCTTTATGTGTACTACTAACACTTTAATGAAGGTTCGTACAATGATAGAGCTGGAAAAGCGAAAACTAATGATAGTGGTATTAGGGCTAGATAGTCACCTAATACTTTACGAAATATTTCATGTTAAAATTAATGTTAGTCGAAAGTATTAAAAGAACAAACAAAGAGTGTTTGGACGAAGTAGTTGTGATTATTCTGTGAACGAATGCATCATCTTCCAAGACATTCAGAATAATGGGCTGAATGTATTCTAGGAACGAGTGCATCTTATGATAGAAATAGTAAACTGACGAAAGAGTGAATGTAAGCACGTGTGCAAGGATAAATGCTTAGGGCAACTGCTTATACATAGGTTAATTATACCTTCGAATTTAAAGCAAGTGTCGGTTGTTCGAAAAAGTGAGGGATGAAAAATTTATACGAACTATTTATAATATTTGACCAATAATTGTCAGCATCCTGTTACACCATTATTAGAGACAGTTATCAGATTCTCATTTGAGATGTGACACATCAAAAACCTATCTGTAACCTCCAACACGAAAGAACGAAGAAACTTTCACAGTGAATATAACACAGCAATCGATCAATCTCTGAAAGCGATACCTCGAGGAAAAATGAAAAAAAAAAGTGATTGAGATCGACGAATCTGCGGTTGAATTACGCGTGGAAGAAGCGAGAAAACGGTGCAATCGGGGTGCGTTTAGTCGGCCAAGCGAAATGAATTCTCACATTTTCCACGCGTATTTATTCTCGCCAGGAACCTAACCCTCGAATGGACTATTGGGATGCAATTACGTTTCGCCCATGATGTTCTTCCGTGGAATGGAAACGGGAAAGCATAGCGGTATAAGCGCACTCGCGCAATTTCCGTGTATAAGCGTTCAACGTTAAACCTAACGCGTGTGACGCGTTCCGGTGCATTATAGGAAATGTAATCGTGTTTTTAGCGGCTGCGGAAAAGGGTATGGGGCTGTGCGTACGGTCTGGTCTCGACTGGAACGTAATTAAACTAATTTGATTCGTGAATCGATCGATCGATTCATAAAATAGATCGTGTCTTCACCACGTGGAATTTGATTACAACGATTCCGCTGGGATCTCAAAAATTTCCCAAATGTTCGTAAATTTCCTGCCGCGTGACAAAAGTATATACATTGTCGGCCGTGAGTATTTGGATATTTTGTGATGTTAACTTAAATTAATCCATTGCACTGCTTTTCATTTAAACGTTCTATTGCTGTATAAATCTGTTAATTTATTGTACCATATAATGTAAAATACTGAATAAAAAAAAATTTATTAGAGTATTCCAATAATTGCAACAAGTAGGTATTCTGATATGTATACTTACGGCCTGTATGTACATTGACGCTCATAAGTATTACGGCGCCTATTGATTTCATACGCAAGGTGATAATTAATGTGAAGTTTCAAGGAAAGAATTGAAGGACTAAATTTTTACACTTACGCAAAATTATGAACAAATGTGAAGATAACAGCAGGAAAGCGGGATAAATACATTTTTGTCGATTTCCTAATTTTCATGTCATTTTATGATCGAAGTATTTGAACACTTGTCAGAATTTTCACGTTCGTATTTTACATGTGTAAACGTTTTGGAACTTCATTGGCATTGTAACGAGACACGGCTGTATCATGATTACATTCGTTAAAACCAATCTGACAACGTGTAGAGAAATCACGAGATATTTTTCGATATTTATTTGAATTATTATATGGTAAATTACTAGGTAAATGTATCTTCGTGTATTCTTAACTAATGCAAATATACGAAAGTGGATAAGGGCGGGTACAAATATAAATACATACGAAATAGAGAAAGCAGAATAAATTTAGAAGATAACGTCTAGAAGATAAGACTTAGTTATACTTTTACAGTGTCTGTAAAAGTACGAATTTGCATGAACGTATCATTTTGAACAAATTATTGAACAAATTTTGCTTCGTTTTAATATAGTTCCAATGCTGAATGGCGAATGTGCTTACTGGATTTAGATGTCGTTGATGGAAAGAATATCTTGATATGACACATACTTTTGAAATATAGATATTAATCTTGTAAAAGTAATCTTGGAAGTCTACCAAATATTAACGTCAACTTACCATTATACCACACAGTCGATATTTTTTAAATATTTAAAGCAGTGACCAAAATACTTATTTAATTACAAACCCAAATATGAAGAAATTTTAATAATGTAATGACGAAACGAATTTAGAAATTCTTCTGTTATAAGAGAAAATGGGTCTCATCCACAATATATGCATTTCTTCTATGATTTTTTTAACTATTTATTTTAACTTTTATTTTAACTTTTTAACTTCTATGATTTTTATTTCTTTCAATTATATATTTAAATTTAAATTTAAATTTTGTATCATTTAGTGGTACTTTCATATGACTACAAATATTTCATACTACGAAAATAAAATGTAATAGAACTTGATAAACGAGAAAACACTTTAGTTTTGTAGCCACTATACTTCTTTCGATTTATTATTATCTTCGAATCTAAAATAAAGTATATATTAACTAAAATATCTCTTACTCGAGAAATAATAAAGCGGTATTGTTCGATCGATCGGTTAAAATTGATAATACATCCGATATATGACGATCAGATTGGACCGGAGCGATGTTAAACGATGGTAGGTTGCCTCTGGACGACAGCCTTTGAACTCTAACACAATCATGCGATTTATGAAATTTTAACGTGGAATCGGCGAATAGCTCGCGGCTCGCCGAAATTTAATCGCGTTGCTCGTCGTTTCGTTTTCGAATTCTTCTCTCTCTTTCTATTTTGCGCCACTTTCCACCCCTCTTTTTCCTCCTTTTTTGCCTTTCAGCCGCTTAATCGATATCGAACCAGCAACCGATTTCAATTTACTTTTAATTTCCTTCGACTATTTCTTGCTTAGCGAGTTTCACGGACAGTCAGCAACCAGCCTGGCAAATATTTGATCGTTCATACGATTAGTGTTCCGTGTAAACACTGGACCCCAGCGAACATCGATTAAAAGAGAATAGTTGATTTGTTGTATCTCGTGAGCTGTTGAATGGAATCTTTGATCGGCCGCATAAGCCGCTATCTTTCTAACAGAAACTAATGATACTTAATGCTGTTAGTCAGGAACGCATGACTTTTACGATCTTCTCTTCTTGTTTCCTGTTTTGTCAACTGATT
Source organism: Bombus terrestris (assembly GCF_910591885.1). Taxonomy (NCBI): domain Eukaryota; kingdom Metazoa; phylum Arthropoda; class Insecta; order Hymenoptera; family Apidae; genus Bombus; species Bombus terrestris. Next base: position 13,148,621 of record NC_063275.1, read on the forward strand.
ATTGCCAGCCGTTCACGGAGCACCGTATTTCGTGTGCGTTGCCAAAGAGAGCGATTTCAATGGATCTTAAATCGAATAATTCTGGTCTTTGTACAGTAAATATGCTTTGAAACAAATAGAAGAATATTGATTAAAACGCTAAATAATAATTTCTGTGTCATGAAACAATATGTTATCGAATATTCGATTTGGAACGTTCTTGGAACCTTTGATCAATTGTGACATCATAAGCATAAAAAGCAGGAAAATTGTGAATTACTTTCTGATATTTGTTAATACACGATTATAATAATATTATAATAATATAATTGCGAAATGTTGTATATTACGTTGCAGTTAGTCGATAATAACTACGCTACGGATGTTTATGTAATTTCATATTTTTATCAATTTAATTAAAGAAATAGGATTTAAATGGAAACTTGTTTCATCCGCTATATGTTATAATAAACGCATTAATTTTATTATTTTCCATATTTTTCCATATTATATACATTTTGTGAAAATATTTGCATTTAAAAGTCTCTCCATAAATGCATAAACATTCGTGGTTTATTGACAATCTTGTTACCCTTATTAAGTAACAACCGTAAAATGAATAATTTCGTTAATTGTCAAAAAATTACAATTTTATAACACATGAATTATCTCGATAGCCAATATTCGTTAGTTGAAACAAATCGTCTAACCCGCTTTCTCCCGTTGCCTTTATTCAAAGCGGACGGCGATCAAGATAAACGCGAGTCGATACCGTATGCAATTAGCTGGCAACCGGTGAAAATTCAGTGCAAAGCGCATAACGCTAACAAGGTGGACAAACGGGAGGCTTGCGCAGCCTTCGATGCGAAATTCTGCAGCATCTACGAATACAAACTAAGCAGAACGCGGCAGCCACTTCACAGAGGGGTGTCCGCTATCTCGGTTCGTTAACGTTAATTAAGGGTAGACGTCGATAAAGGGAAGTCGTTATGTACTCCCCTATATCGATCGTGGCCGCCGACCACGTCGCCGTCGATGGCTTATCGTTGATTAACGGATAAACAAAACGTGTATTGCGTACGTCGCGTTAAATGCGTTCGTCTCATGTTCCGCGCCCGCACACGTCTAATGATGTATTAAACTCTTTGGAAACATGCTGGACAGAACAGGATGGAATTGGCCCGCGAGTTACAGCGTATACAGTCGAGAAGAAAAATAAATAGACAGAAATCAATAGTGGAAACAGGTACCAATGAAGTTTCGTTAAATACGGTGTGTTCAGGTAAAAATGTGGATATTAATTTTCACTGTTTATCAAATAATCTCATATAGGTTTAGGTATATAACTGGTACCAGTTCAATTATATTTTATTGATACCTGCTTTCACTACATGTGCATTTATTTTTGTGCCCGTCTGTAGATCTGGCTTTAACGCGAAAAACGTGCCGGATTTTCTTTGACTTTGAAGCGGTGATTTCGCATCGGGCTTTCTGGCCGATTGAAAGCTGCCTGGTGCTCTTGGCAAAAATATCGGAACACTCAAATTATCGTTTTCCAGGTTGAATTGGGGGAGATAGAATTTCGCTATCCTAAATTCACGAACGTAAAAGTTGTTACTCATTTAACGATACAACAAGTGGAATAGTAGAATAGCATCGACACATGTGTTCATAGTATCGTCTAGTAAATACACCCGTAACATAAAATTGTCCACATGCCGTTGAAGTTTCAAAACGTTTGATGTAATACACATATCCATACAAATTTTCTGTTTTAATATTCTCATGAGTCAGTGTTAGTATACTGCTCTTGACAAATTGATCAAAGCATCATTGATCAAGCATATCTATGCAGATGGATATGCACGGCAATCATTTCTACATTCGGCACCTATCGTCAATTAAAATTCAAAAAAATTAATTGTATCATCGATTGATCACTAGCAAACGCGAGAACCCGCGCACGTAAAACTGTGTAGGAAATTAATTCGATAGTTTCGAGGACATCATCGAGTTTGTCTTGCCGGTGTCATAACGATGATCCATGGTTGGCAACATTTTCTTTCCTCGAAGTTTCGTCGTCGACGACTAACGACGTGACGCAACCGGTCAGGAGAAAAGGGTCATCGGCGGAAGTTTCGAGCGCACTCTCGACGAGGGCTGTTTGTAGTAAACGTCTCGACCCTCTTGATTGTTCCCCGTCGTTGTTTCATCAGTATGCTCGTCGCGGCGTACCGAGTGGTTTGCCGTCTGAATAAGGAAATTAAACCATTTATACGAGGCTGCTCGCCCTGTCACGGGCCACGAAATATGGGGGAAGGTCTACGCTGGAATATCTGTGAGCAAGATTCATCCTCTTCTTACCTTACCATCTTATTCTTTCAGCAACGATAGAAATTTCTTCGTTGTGAAAGTACGTCATCGAAAGAGTCATTCACAGAGGAAAACTTGTTTTTCTTCTGTTCGGGACGACACTCATTCTGGATCTTGAGTAGCTCTTTCGTTTCGCTCGAGTTTTATCAGGCAAGATGAACGTGTTTACGTGGCCCGTAACATCGACGCGGTTCGTTGATTCTCAGAGAAGCTGTGCCCGTTTTAATCAATGCGAGGAAACAGCGATGTTTGTTTGCACGCAACTCCATCGCCTGCCCCGCGGGGGATATCGGTTTAACCGAGCGTGAACTCGTGGAAAGCACCGATTTATATCGCACGCTTTACATCGTGCCGCTGTCAGGTAATTCTTGCGGAACGCTTTTACGAACTTCGGTTGGAGAAGCCGAGACAGATTATCTTAGGATCTCCTTTTCTTTTATCGTCCTGGCAAATTATGAAACGTACTCCGACCGAGTTATACGATGATTATCGTTGCTTTCATCGATAAAGCGTGTTAGTTATTCATAGGTAAACATGCTTTTTGACACTGTGTGCAGGAAAACTGAATTATTTCGTTTCAAGTTCAATGTTGATACCATTTTAGGTTTTTAAGAAATGCGAAGAAATTGCGAGATACGTATCGATGTTTTTATTGTCTCATACAACTTTTCCGTGAAATTATATCGGAACCTCTCCCAATATAAATAAAAATTCTTTTCGGAAAGTGAAATTTCATTCGGATCGCGGATGACCACTTTTACTACGCAGGATTAAGCTCGTGAATTCAGGAAATTCGATTCCGTCTTGGTTAATAAGAAAGTATCACGACGGTAGCTAATTTGGTTTAATCAGCCTTTTCCTCCAGACCAATTTTTCCACCGTCTTCCTAAAACTCTCGCCGATCTTCGTTGCGAAAATTCATTCTCATGCAAGATCTTGGAATTCTATTCTCTCGTACTATGCGACGTAGGTTCCGCTTTCGTCGTGTCGCATTCCATCAGTGGCAATAACGTGTGCCCCGTGTAGCAACGAAAAAATAGAGAACGAGAAGGTAAGAGGATGGGATTTCGTCACGTGAAATTGACAAACCTGACAACATTGTCCCCTATTTCGTGTCTCAAATTCCTTCCGTTTCTTTTTTCTTCTTTTTCTTCTGTCTGTTTTTTTCCATTCCAAACGACTACCGAATGAATGGTTCATTTCCATTCTTTGGCGGTGGCTCGGGCGCATCGTCGACCCGCTTCTCTTTCGGGTCAAACGATCCTCTCTCGACGAGCTAGCACTCCGCGAGGCAAACTCGTTTCCACGCGAGCTACGTCGACCTCGTTGCACACAAGCCCGAGACCGGCTTGTCCGCGTCCACGAATAGTTTCAGACGAATAGTTTCGCGATGAAAGTGAGTTACCGAAAACGAGACATCGTCGCGTCGTGCCATTGAGTTCTGTCGAGGCAGTTCGGTTAAACGGCTCCGTTTCTCCCCTTTTCGGTCTCCTCTGGCGTGTTCTTTGTTTCCGCGGATTCACTTTGGCTTCGAGCTGTTGTTATTGTCGGGCGTTTCGCGCCAGCTTTATGTGGTTTTGACAGCGATGGAGAATCACGATAGCGAAAAAAAATAAAAGAGCTGTTTAATCGTCTCTGCTTGCTGTCGTTTTGGGCGAATATGAATTTTCACTCGAATGCTTTAATTTATACGTATATGAGGGTGAAGAGAAATATTTCAAGTTTGTATATCTAAGAAGGCTTAGATTTATACTTAACAATTTTGGACCTGAATTTGAAAGCTTTTATTTGAATTTAAACTTGAACTTTCGCATGAACTGGAACTTGAATTTAGACATTCGGAAACCTCAGTGTTACTTATATTAAAAACATTCTGAGAAAATTGATTATGTTTCTCATTTCTAGATGGTCAAACGAAAAGATCATGATACTCCTTCACACGTGAGAAAACACCGCTGATTGTTTCCGATTAAATTTTAACGTTAACAGCAATTCAGCCAACGCAATTTCGCAACAATTACCATGGAAGTTTAACGTAACCACGGAGCGTACCTTCCTTGCTCATCGTCGTCGTTGGAAGCTTAATTATTCAAAGTTCTTCAGCATTTAATCAGAACAAAATTACAACGCTCTTTTGCTTATCTCTTCCCCCTCTCTTTCTCTCTCCTCTCCCTCTCTCATCGGAACTTTGATCAACGCCCCCTCCTTTCGAAGCAACCACAATTTTCTCGCTTCTCGAACATTCTAATCTGGATCAAAGACATTCTCATCTCGATATCCACGGTGAACCGTGTTTCGAACCCCTGGTAACCAAAGTTAGACCGCGAAGAAGAGTCTCATCCGACTTTGAGCTCTGTTTTATCGCGCACGAATGTTTCGAAAAGCTGAGCGACGAAATGAAGACTGAAACAATGGAACGTAAGAAGAAGAAGAAGAAGTGTCCGAGTTTGTATTGAAATCGAAAGAAACAGGCGTGTTCGTCTCGCCAAGTTATTACGAACACGTTCGCCAGTAACGTGCACTGTTTGATCTCGCGTTGCAGCGATGAATTCTCTGATTGGAAAGAGTGCTCGAGCTACACGCTCGAGTACATATATCGTTACTATTAGGGCTAAAACACCTGAAAAATTCATCATACTCATCCACGTTCTTTACGATCCTTTTTACATGATATTCGCGAGCACTTCTTTGATAAGAAGAAGCTTTTTCTCGAGAACGACTGTGGATTACGGGTTTTAGCATTATGAAAGAAGCGCCAATCGATCTTATTACATTACCATATAGACTACGGATGCTTGCACATTTATGGAAAATTTAAATGTGCAAAATTGCACTGAATGCGCGTGACATATACATACAAGAATATATAAAATATCCGAAGCAAAGTGGATGTTTTATATTACGGTATAAAATTGAATTCCGCTTTGATACTTAAATTTTTTGTATCTCAACCTCGTTTTCATTCCACGTGGAAGAAGGATTTTCAGCGTTCTAGGGGAATTTTTAGCATAAAATTGAAAGGAGATATCAAACGTATCAATATTGACTCTTTCATATTTTCCTTACTTAGGACATTTTTTAACGATAGAAAAATACGTTTCGGTCAAACATGATGAAAAGAAAACAAGGGGATTGAAGGATGGAACAAATCTCTAGGTTCTGTTTATTCAGTCGTATTCATAAAAGTTGAATTTGCATGAACGTTATACTAAAATTCAATGTACTGTTTCCTCGTTAAATGATCTACAAATATGTTATCGAAGTCATGCTAATTCGAATTTCTCTGGTATCTGATTCGTGTAGCGCAGCTCGAAATTGACGATGATAAAATGTCGCGAAACAAGAGGGGGAAAGAAAAAACTACGAAAAAAGGAGAACAGCGAATCAGAAGGAAAAAGGTGAACACGAAACATTTCCTTCGTGAACATGAAAGTTAGATGTAACCGGGCTTAACAGCGTCTCGCGGCGGCGCGTAATGAAACGGAATTGTATTAAATTGCGCTGTTTATCTCTCACGAGATCAGCCACTCGGTCTCTCTGCTGAACTTTTTCACGCGACCCGGCATCGGTTCTTTTACGGAATGTTTTCTATTATTCTCCGTTGCCGGTGTGTTCAAGCTTTCCTCCGGTATCTGAGCGTGCAGCAGTGGGGCGAATTAAAATTCACGTCGGTCTGTGATCAAGCCCGCAAAAGTTTGCGAAAAAATTTGGCGAACATTCCGCTCACGTCAGCTCGCGTGTTCTTCTTCGTCCACTGTGTTGTCGCCTCGAGATTTACACGCGTAGCTCAGAAATTAATACGTTTACTCGAGTCGAATTTGAGTTAAATGCGTCAATTATTGATTTGTGTAATCTTCACATTTCGTTTAGGATATATTACCCTGTTTTAGTATAAATGGATGCAATATGGTTTTAAATATGATTGCGATATTTATGGGAATAATATGCGATTCAAGATAGTCATTTTGTTTGATTATTGCATTTTAATTATATATTAAGCTATTACCATTAACTGCACGCTATTGGTCTTGTGTTATATTATTGCATATTAATATATCTTTGAATTGTATATACATCTTATATGAAACACGTCGTGCATAATGTACCTCTTGTTAATTAGTTTCCAATCATCCTTGAACTAAAGGCTTATTTCATTTCCCTCAATGACAGAAAGACACAGCCTCAAAGAAGAGGAATGTTATCGACAAATTCAGTCATCGCCATTTAGACAATTATTAAATCGTATAACATATTTTTATTTTCATGTGACTTTTACAAATTACAATTTGTTATTCGAAATTGCTTGCATACTTTACAACTACTTAAATTCTAGAACGTTACTATTACAAAACACGTAAAATAATTAGCGAATAATTAGGCCGAATTTGACAACGTGTTAAATTCGAATAACATTTGACTTGTTCGATTTCTTTCGGGTTGATTCTTCGACCGGTTTCACGTTCCAACACCTTTATCTCGTCTTCTCTTTGAAGTTTCTCCGGTGAAGTCTTCTCTAGAGATACGTACATACTTCTGTGTGGAAAAATAGTCGCGATTTCTCTTGACTTAGTCCCGGTCGCGTTCCGCGACATGTAGCCACAGTAGAATCGGTCCAATGTCCTGACAAAACGGTACGTGTCCTCGAGAACAAACGGCCGATGCATTTATGAGATTTAAATCGCCTAAGCGGTCCATTTCCTCGGCTATGCATTATTCACCGGTTCCACGGTTACCCGAATGTTTTATATACCCTTTTTCATTCTTCTCCTTTTCTTCTTTCTTATATACATCTTCCCTTTTTCTCTCTTCTTCTTTCCTAACCAACTTTCCGAGCTGGTAACTGCACCAACTTCCTCAGATACGTCAGCTTATCGCGTGGCTTCACAGAAGAAGCTGAAGAGGAAAACGAAGAAAGGAGAGCTTGGTTTACCGTTTTTGCTTTGTCTATTATCATTTTTCACGCAGCCGGTTGCAAATAATGCTAAATGCTGTGTGCCTGTCTGGATATTTGCATGCATTGCATATCTTGACGAATCTGTCGCTCTTAGAAACTTCTTTCCCGCTTTTATTGTCTCGTTGACGATAGTATCACGGTGCCGAAAAAAATAGCCGAATTCTTTACATTTTGCATGTAATTGCAGCTAAAAGACTTGCCAATTATATAGAACGTTCGATAATTTTGAAATATAGCTAAAATCGGTGTGCATATCAGATTGATTAGATGTATACTTTTTCACAAGTATTTCACTGCGATATTATACACAATTGATCGATCAACTTTAATCGGATGAATTACCTCAACGAACTCGATAATTTCAGCTTCTGTGTAGTTCACATCAAACTACCGAACCCGCTCCAATCAACGAGGTATATCCAATTCTCCATAATTACCACGGCTCTCTTCTCAAATATCTTGCCAGACTTTTTCGACCGTAGTGAAAAAAAGATCGTCTCAAGGTTCTATCTTCGTAGACTGTTCGTTCGAAGGAGCACGGCTTGATCTTATATTGTTCTTATTTGCGCACCGGGATACAGTACAGTGTCGGAATGGTTTTCAACGGTTCCAACCTCTCTTTCCATCGACCACTTTTCTTCTTCTTCTTCTTTTCTTCCGCTACCCTAACAGAATTCCCGTTTCATCGCGTTTCGATTTTTCTCGTACGTCCCCTGCCGGCTATTCTCTCTATCGTTTCGATTTTCCTCGACTATTTCAAGAAATGTAAATTTCTTTGGCAACCTCCGAGGCCGATGGACGAGCGTGTGCACGTACAATCGCATGCCGCGCGTCTCGTTCGGCCGGTTTTTGGTATTCCGGCCGGGAATCTGCACGCATTCGCCTCGGCAGCAGCAGCACAGAAATTTTCGGATCTCGTAGAAGCCCTCGAGAGACACGGCCAATGTCCAGTTTCGTGCTTGCCTTGCCACTTTAATTATCCCTCTTTTCTGCGTCGCCATCCCCTCTCGTACGTTACACATCGAAACTCACGTACACCTTTTCTACGTGACGTAAAGACTCGACGAATCCGTCGCAGGATCTTCGATTTACTTCGTTTCTGAAGGATGTGCAAAAAAACGACTATCTGGTCGGCGGTACAATGACTTTATCGGGCGGTATTGGAGCCATTAGTCTCGTTCTTTGGACCGATCGTGTTTGCTGTTAGAGTTCTTTGACTTCTTCGAACGCGTAGATGACGATGATTCTGAAAGTGAAGGCTTGTTAATGTTATAGACTGTATAAGGAAGAAATTTATCGTGGTATTTCTTTATTTTATAAAAAGTAAGTTTTGAGCCTTAGAATCTGATTATTTTAATAATTTTAATAATTTAATTTGCTTTCGAATAAGATACGATTGTCTTACACAATTTAGAAAAAATGTGATATTTCGTCTAGGCAAAGCTCGATCTACCTATATTATCGAAATATGAAACAAAAATGTATTATGTCGAAATCTACAACTTGGTATAACGTGTACCAAAACGAAAGTCGCCTAATTTCAATTATTTTTAATTGACATTAACAGAAGGAATGCGACATCGATCATCCCGCAAACTGATCGTACCGTCTCTGCCTATTTAATTTCTAAAAAAGATATCTTTGCCGAGTTGAAAGACAATCGCGTTCAACAAGAATCAAACGAAGACCTGCTTGTCCTGTTCCGATCGAAGGTCTCATGTCGGATGCCAGAAAGTTGAGGATTAACGAGCGTATTTCTCGACGAGACGTCGAACGTATCCGAAATCGAAAGCTCTCTCGTTATTCCGGCGAAAGCTCACGCGAAAACGTTGAAAACGGACTGTTGCACCCGAAGACACGTCGTTGGAAAACGTTCAACGTGTATATGTATACTGTCGATAACCCTGCAACTTTCAATATTTTATCGTCAAACAGACGCGGGAATATTAAACTTAGGTCCCTAGGGGCTGTGCTACGTATACCCTACGATAATGTAGCCCTGTTTGACGATAAATTTCCAACGATATTCACGATTTTTCTTTTAATATCCCCCGTTGCACACACATCGGTAGTACCAGACGGTGCAATAATGTTCCACGGGAAACGCTATTACGCACCGGCTTGAATTTTCCGCTGTTGCTGTTTGATTCACACTGCGTTTTCAATGTACATTTTATTTGTAATTTCACCGCTCGACGCGGGTTTGTTGTAACGTATAATATGGAAGTTATGTTTGCACATTCTGTGTCACGAGCAAATTACAGTTGGTGGGAAGAGTTTGGTGGAAAATTGAGAATTTATAGTAGAGTATTTAATTGTGAAAAGATAGAAATATCAGTGGACCAAACTTCTATTATAACAGTGGCGCTTTTAATAAAAGAAATCAACATGGATAACAAAGGATAATTGTGAAATAAAAAGTAAAAAGTTGATGTTAGGAACTAAAGAAATACTTATATTTTTATTTTCAATTAGATATATCGTTTTAGTTTATAATAAAATATTCTGTGCGATTTAAGTTCTAGTAAGAAGATGTCTCTTATTTCGTAAGACGCGCATTTTTTTTCTAAATCACCACTAACTATCTCTTCTTAACATTGAATTATATAGCCGTGTTATCTTATTAAAAAATAACCTTTTCTTCGACTGAAATTCCTAATATTCTGGTTATTAATGTTTCATATATATATATATGCATTCTGCTGGAAAATTGATTCGAAATTTATTTCCTTCTGCTTAACGAACGTGCATTTGGTTTTGATATCTATCATCGATAACCAGTGATCTACGCGACACAAAATGTATTAAACAAAGCTGTTCACTGATCAGAGGTTCCGTATAATTATAATTATCTGTAATTTGCTATTTGTAATATATTATAATGTATGTTTTAATTTGCGGTAGAATGGGAAATACGGAATATTCCGCGGGCTGCAGGTGAAATATTTAATATTGCAGGCCATGCGTCGAGTGATCATGATGAACGATATTAATCAAGCATTACAAGGTAATCGGAGTGTATAGTCAATAAAAGCTACTATGAATGTCTGTTCAGTCGGATAGATCTATTATTCTCAACTTATTTACCAAGCTAGCGAGACATCAAGTACGAGCGTTTCTTTACATCTTCTTCCAATTCCCATTTCTTTTTTAAACAATTTTTAAGAGCTTCCTTCCCATTTTTATTTCCTTCGAGTAATCGAATGAACGAGTCCAGCGCAAGACTTCGAAACCCCAACAACGCCAATAAAAGCTTGGAGTACAGGCAGCAAGCATTGGCCAGGATCGAGAAACCGTTTCGACGATTAGTTTTCCTAGAATAAAATTCAACGATCTCTTCGATTTCGCGGGAACGACGTTTTACAAACGATCGTTTCGTCCAAGAACTCGTTCCGGGTCGAAGGAGATAAAATTATTCCATTTGAAACGGATGACATATTCGTATGTCAAAGGTGTCCTCGCCATTTTCATGGATGGATGTATCGGTACGTCAGATTTTCACATATCATTTCGTAACATCTTTAAGCACATGTTATACTATTATCTTGTTTTTATCGGTTGGAATTAGGTTTTATTATAATTCACAGGAATTCGATCATAAGACACTTCGATTAACTTGTAATAATAATATGCGAATTTTACAAAAATCTGTAAATTAATGAACCATGAGAAGCAGTATTCCCTAACTTTGTATGATATCAATCGAGTATAGATTTAAATTATCTATCGGAAATATTGTAATATTATTGCTTGCATTAACTACGAAAGTATTGATCTGAATTATAATTAAGAACTTAAAGAATATAAAAACAAGATGCTGGTCTTTTAACTAACAAAACATCTGTCTAAGATTTAGCTTTTAAAAATTGGTCTCGTCGTATCGTAATATATCGATATTCAACTCTTTGTATTTTCTCACTAACCAATGCTTTATTCCAAATTGTACTGGACTATCGTCTTTGCAAATGTATTAAATTAATTTCTTTCGGGAGAAAAAATCAAGCTTCGCCAAAAACATTTCCAGAGTATTTCACCAACGTGAACCAACGCTTCGCTTTCATCCTCCGCGCGTTCTAAAATCTTTTCTTCGTTGATATATCTTACGTTCATATTGGCTTCTTGGTGATCGAACGATCGTGAGCATGGATCGGCCATCGCGGTTTTACGACGACCACGTCGCGTGGTCTGGTCGTAGAACGACGATAAAAATCGCTCATGAAAAGTAAGAAGTGTGTCTCTTTTCTTGTGTCCGCTATTCGTCCTCGTCGCCGTTTACGTCGCCGATTTCTTTGCGTTCTACTCGCGTGCTCTGTGCTTTACGACCACGTCTTGCGCCACCGCATGAATTAAACGTACGTAACAACATCGTAAACCGCGACTTTTACGCGGCTACTGATCGTATTCGTTCGAGCTGCTTTCCCACTCGTTCTACTACGATTTTTCATGTGTTTCAGGCAATCGTTGAAACAGGATGCCAACGAGACTATCTACAATTACACTGGAATTAATTTTTTTCAGTTTTCAGATAAAATAATTTTGAAATATGAAAGACGAAGATTTTGGGTATTTCGGAAATCTGGGACGTGTTACGATGTAATTTATAACGCGAAATTTCAGTTTTACTGATGTTAAACAGATATGCAGTGTAAATGTACAAATATCCGGCAGTCTAACGTATAAGTGGAAGTTATGCTGCGTGTTCTTCGACTGCAAATTTACTGTGGTTTGAAATCTGAGTTTACTATATTTTGCTTCCGACTGCAAACTTGGAATTGACCTTAAATAAAGTTCGAATAAGCCTTCGTATATAAGCGACTGAGAAAATAGTTGAGATTTCATATATTTATGGCTACCACCGAGGAAACAAACTCTAACCAATGATTTGTTTCGTCGATGGAATATAACGAGTACAATACCGTGATATTTTATCTTCCTTTTTGCATGTTATGCATTTTTGCAACTTCGTGTTTCTCGTAAATGCAAAAACGCCCATTATACGTTTCGTTTATCGATTTTCTGCAGTGTTCAAAAATAGCAGTGTTTACTCATCCGATACTACTATGAAGATTTTCTTGAAAAACGCATCTGCATTCAGTGAAGAATATTTTATACAAGAAAAACAATAGGAAAGAACCTCGATTGACGTCTATTTTACGATATTCTCCACTTTCACGTCTTCCCTTCCGCGAATGAAATGTTCAGATGAAGAAGAAGATGTTCGCGCGCTGCCGAGGAATTTCAAGCACGTTTCCAGCCACCAGGGTGGAGGGTGGTTCGCCGGACGACGCGGATAAACTTCGAAACGACTCGTCCTTAGCGGTCATAAATTCTTTACTGGCGGCCGGTTATCGGAAATAAACGAATTCGTCCGTGCGAGATCCCTTAATCCGTCTTCGCTGGTTTCGTCGAATGTGAAAAACGATGGACGAGACAAGGAAAAGGCCGGAAACCGTCGGAAACGTTGAAAGCCACCTCCGCGAAAAGGGTGGAGACGTCTGCGAACGGAAACGGACGATTAACGAGAGTTTCCGCGAACCGATCGATCATTTAACCCAACTCTCGCGTTCCTATCTCCACGGCTATTCAGTATCCAGCCAGGAAGTCGTGCGTTCGACTCGATACCAGGGTATTTCTAACTTTGCTGACCTATGAATGTGGCAAATTTTTTTCACCCAAATTCGGTAAATGTTTCATAATTTTTATTTCGTAGGAATTTTTGTTAACGAGGAAAGCTACGACGTGAAACATTTAGAAATCACTTTGTAAGAAATACGCTTTAGAAAGCCTTTATTTCGTAAGTACAATATATTACGTTGACACTATTTGCAAACATCCAGTTAATCTTCGTTCGGTGCATTGTCGTCTTGTGAAAGAATGGCCTTGCTACAAAATGCAAGGACCTCGTCGCTTCGTTGCAATTGATGTTGATGCGATGGAGTCTCTCGTCGTCCTTTGCCTATTATCCTATGCTTTCTTATACGAAATACGTAGCGTGTTCCTATCAGATATCTCTCAAAGAACGTAAATACACGAACACAGTCAGACATTGATTCTGAGACGTATTTCCTTACAAATTTCTTATTTTTCATCAAATCCAGATCTTTAACTTAAAATTTTTAACAGTTCTATGTTCCAATCTCTGAATCCTTGTAATTTATATTATATAACAAGTTTGCTTAAAGTTGCTGTATCAGACAATAATAACCTGCAAATGCAGCGATAGCAGTCGAGATTAACGAAGAAATGTTGATACAAACGAAGCGACTGAAGCACGTCTACCGTGTTGCCGTCTTGGGTCTCGTATCAAGAGCCATTGAATAATTCCGGTCACGTTGGTTTATAGGTGACACTTGATTCTCGGTATTTATGCACTGGCGCATGCATCGATTGTTGATTTTGTCGATATATGCATTGCGAGTTTGGTTTTGTAAATTGAAACCAATCGATTGATCACATTGCCCTCGAAGGTTTGCAGCGTAGATTATTACATTCGAATTTATCGATTTGCCATGTAGAGTATCTTAAATTACAGGCAATTTATGTTCGCACTTTTGTAAACGAAACACCAAATGGAATAGCTTACTACTAAGCGAACTCACTCCATTACACCTCGTTGTACGATACGTAACTCGACCAATAGCTATCGCAATAGATTAGTCTTGTTTGCCGAACCTCTTAGTCCGCCGATCCAATTTAGCCAACACCATAACCGCAAGTCCAATTAGAGAAACGAATTACCAAACGTTACCGAGTTAATCGGTCTAATCTAATCCAATATTTATCGTACGATCATACGATAAAACTATCATCTTTTTCCATGTGTAATGGTACTTTATTTCGAATGAATGTATTTTTTAAATATTATTGTTCTAAATTCAATCACTAAAAAATCTCGTTCTATCCCTTAACTGGTGTTATCCTTGCTCCGTGACTCTATGATATCTAAATTCTGACTTGTTCACTATAATTTATAGAATTTAATCAATTCTATCGTCTTCGTTCTGAACCTTTTCCAAATGCTTGAACTCCATTTTCTATCTAACAAATTTACACGTTACATGCTATACACCTCTGAATCTCATTGGAATTTCTCACCTCATCAGATAGTTAACCCCCGCCCAGTACACATCGATTTTCATCAGCTTGATGAAAATGCAAATGAATGCGTCCCTAAAACGCTTCTTACTACTTAGATTATTCCCTCTCGCGTTTTTCCACGTCCATTGAATCGGTCGTTGATCATTAATAAGCCTGGAACAAGCATCCGCGACGATTCTCGTCCGAGATTACTAGATTAATTAACGACGATCAACTACTCGCACGAGCGAGTATACAAAGATTGCCTATGTTCAAGCAACGAGAGAGAGAGTTTCCGCGGTCTTAAGCGCGTCGGAGGAAGGTTGGCAATCGGTCGAACGACCGATCGAACTTTGTTCGAGCGTGAAACAAAGGTGTCGTCGAACGATCTCCGATCGGAGCTCGGTCGAGGACCGCATCGCATTCAGATCGAACCGCAATTTCACCGTGTAATTGGAACGGGACCAGGGACAATGGGGGCGTGCAGACGGTTTTGCGCGACGTTTCCGGCCCCTTTGGCCCCCTTTCAACCCTCTTAAGCCGCCAGCCTGATTGCTAATTAGATCCATCGGCACGCGCGCTATCCTCCCGACAGGCTTCTCGTGTTCGTTCGAGTTGCTCGCTTCGAAACTCGAGCCGAAAGGCGCTTTTGCCACGCCGACATGGAGGAATTTCAAGGGCGAGATTGTCTGACGAACTTAGGATCACCCTCTTTTTTTAGTCCTGTGCTCGAGACGGATGGTTTTAGGATAATTAGATGATTCGATAGCTGGCTGTTGATACACTTACCAGTTCTGAGACTGAATCGCAAAATTCGCAGGTTTGATCATTTAGAAAGAAAATACATCTTACTTGATGATGTGATATATGGCAAAAGAAACAAAGGTGTAAACCATACAAATCAGCTGACAAATTGACGAAGTTTTCTAAAAAAAAACCAAAGGTATATAATAAAGGTAATATCATACAAAATCTTGGTAAAAAGTCCGGCGAAAGATCTTTGAAATGCGTACAATCGTTCGTATAAAATCTTCTTCTTGGTCAAGTCCTTTCATACAAAATTTTGAAGCATTAGAGTAGCTCGTAAAAAGTCTTATCGCAAATGAAGGTACATGAAGTAGGGGTAAAGTACTATCCTAGAAACAAACCTTCCTCTGTAACTGACCACATAAAGTCACGCTTCGTGATGTTGATCGTAAATTAACACAATACCAGCGTATTCAGGATCGAGGCTATTAAGACGATCATAGAGAGAGAGAGTCTCTTTGGATCTGATGCGCGATCGAATGAAATCGAGTGCATCGGCCGGAGAAGCTCGCGATCGCGGTATTCCCTTCAACCCTCCAAGTGCAATTAATTATCGTTCAATTGAACCGAGAATATTTCACGAAGGGAGGAGCGACATTAGAGGCGTGGGGGATCTCTTCGCGGATCATTAAGCGGACGAAATGGAGCGTTCCGTCGCTTGCCGAGGATACGACTAATTATTTCGTGTATACCACGGTTGTTATTTCATCGATTCATTAACGGTCGACTCGTGGACCAAGCGGCGTTAACGGCGAATATGAACCACGATTTCAAGATAGACGATAAACCGGATTCTTTCTTGGCCGGGCGATTCATTTTCTTTCGAGTTTCCTCGAGTATACTTCGTGGTTTCTCGATTCGAATAGCGACTGCTTCTTTCAACCAACTCATCCCCTTTCAACGGAATGGTTACCAGCGAACGCTAGAGACTTCTACCCTGTAGTCTTGTGGATTCGCCAATTTCACGGTGAATTCGTGTTTTTCAGGGCAACGCCCCAATTATTCCGAGCTTTCAGTGCGCGTCCTCGTCGATAACTACCATGGCGGACAAAAGAAAGTTTATGAAATAAGAAGTATAAAGTAACATCATAATTTTGCAAATTTAATTAGAGCAAGCAATAAATCTCTGGTGGGTCGACAAAGAAGGCGTAGGGGAAATTTTGGTCGAGGCAGGATGAATACATGCAGTTCTTTGCTCATGATTCTAATAGTACGAGTCAATTTCGCTTCTTTCTCGATCTTTCCAAATTCTAATAGCGTATGTCAATAATAATAAAAATGATAATAATAATAATAATAATTTTGGTAAAAATAGTATGATTTAAAAAAAGGGGGGGGGGATGTTTTTAAATCGATATATTTTGTAAGTTCGAAATCTAACGCTCGATCTTGCACTGCACCTATTAAATATTATAAACGTTTCTCTGCTACTAAATACTGATAATTCCGACTTGTATACACTTTTGCTCGCCCATTCGAGAAATATATTAGGTTGTCCGAAAAGTTTCTTTCGTTTCATAATAGATGAACAACAATTATTATTTTATATTATTTTATTTAATTAGGTGTGATCCATTTCGTTCTATTTCTATTATTATGTTCGTGTATAATTCAATAAACTAATATAAAATAAAAAACATTGTGCGTCTATTATTTCCTTATAAAACGAAAGAAACTTTTCGGACAACCTAATAATACGATTTACACCGTAGAAGCAGTTCTACCGAATAGACGACCGTTACCAATAGGGTAACAAATTTTTGCTATAAAGTTTTTACTAAAATACATATCCACCTTAAACTTACTTTTATCCTCCACTGTCTATCCAACGAGGGAGGCTGGCAGAAAGCTACGCGATCAGCTTTTTGCTCTCGCAGCGTGGCCACAAGGGGGTTAATGCCACCCGTGGTTTTATGCGATATTCCATTAAGAGGGTGCCCCGGCATCGTTCTATTAAGTCGTCTCCTGGCGAGCCGATAGGCTCGGACGGGAAATATCGGCGGTTACGTCGCCGCGACACGACGCGACGTTTATTCCGCTCGGCCTGGAGCCGACATTGCGACTGGCAGCCGCGTCGATTCCACTTTAAATACGCGCCACATTCGCCTGTCCTCCGTCGTCGTTGTGTCACTAGTTTGATCGACTTGTTCGATGGTTTTGATGACCGATGCATCGATCCTGATCGACGTCGAAATTTTGCCGGCTTTTCAACGATCTTCAGATAATAGAGATTAATTGAAATAGAGCGACTATTAAGGTAGTGTCGTGAGATACTTCACGATTAGAGAAGCCTTTTTCTCTATTTTTTCAGATTTGATTTTAGTCTTCGGGCGCTACATTTTTTTATTATGTCGGATTTGTACGTGACAATGTATTTTGTTCATAGTTATCCTGTCTATTGTGGACTTTTAATACCAACACTCCAAATTAATTAAGATTTTATTATTTTGTAGAGAACTTTTTATTATTCTAATTTGAACTATGACAGGAATGCGAATATTGGTAGCAGCTTCTAGTTTATTATTCAAAGTTTAATGGTGGGCAGTCAATAGATAAAACAGGTGTTTACTTTATGAATATCAAAGAAGTAACGCTGCTGTTGTTACAAACAACTTCTGTTTTTAAGAAAATCGCCCGACTTGGCCCTTTCTGATCACTTACTTTCATCATTACGATAATTTGTAAATGGAAAATGTTTGAAAACTGAAGACAATGGATAAGAGACAATTGAAAAGTACGAAGAAACAAATCAATGGAGATGAAAACATAGTACTATATAATGGCGAGCAGTATATTGATGGCGAATAAAAGGTATAAATACAGAACTTTTCGATAGCTTTAACAATTCAGTTCTTTCAATTCTTTCAGGTGCCGCTATGAAGTTGTTGTATCTCGTTGTATAGGAAATAATTTAGATCTCTGTTCTTGACATACACGTGGTTTACTGCGAGTTTTTAAAAGAAAAGTTTCATCTTAACATTGCCACGAATTTCACTCTGCCAAGAATTCTCATAAGTTAACTTGCTCATTCGTTATCAAAGGACCTCGTACTTTCCACTTTAGCTCTTCAGGATACAGTTTCTTTTCATTCTCCATTTTCATAGCTACAAGGACAATTGAGAATTCTTTTTCGAAGGAAACATCACCTTATTCTCGTTGTATTTCATAATCCCGTTATATTATTTATATAAACGTTATATTTATAATTAAAATTGATTAGCCTAGATTAGCTTAATTAATCTGTCTGAAAGTATACGTGATAGTGATATGATTAAAGTGAATAAGTACACAGAAAGATTAAAAGTACAATTTATAAAAGAATGAAATAATCTTACGTTTTTAAATGACATCAATTGTTTCCTTCCTCCTATATTCTTAGAAATATTCTTTCGTATTATTTTCGAAGAAGAAACCAATTCAGAAAGGACATGAAAAGAAAAATACATAATGCTATTTAAGATATGTAAGATAGCTTCGTACAAAATGTCCTTTTTACATTAATAGTATCTAGAACTCATAGTTTCGACGAGTTTAATAATTTGAATGTTAATATCAGAAGAATTAGTCAGATTATCTCGACTCCTCGACACATCGATAAAATTTGTTATTCTCACTAACAAATATAATTATTCGCGAGCTTCTAACTGCAAAGAAAGATGAAGTGTGATCTTCGCATTGTACTCAAAATAATAGATTCTTTGACTATTGATTTTCAGATATAAAAGAACGTACTTGAAAGAAAAGATTACCAGAAAAAAGGAACTGGTATCTTTTCTAGTATTTTGGATCTTGGAATTTTCAGTATTAAGCAAACGTACACTGTGTTTAGACCAAAATTCTGGTCGCTGAATTTTCTTCTAATTTTCAATGTGGTTCCCAACGATCGACCGAACGGACGACCAAACAGATTATGCGCGGTTGTCCAGGGATTCAATTTAGCCCGGTCCGCGATTAGCGAGTGAATGGAAGTGCTTGTTTGCGTGTATAACGCGTGGTCGAAACTCTCGCTAAAGTGGCGGGAAACGCCGGGACCGAAACACGTTGCAGCCACATCGTGAAATCGAAAGTGCGCTAGAGAGAGGATAGCGTATGTACGTCCACGCGAGTCCATATTTCATACACGATGCAAGTTTACAACCGCTTCATCGTACTCCCATCCTTGACAGAATCCATCCTCATATACACTGTGTTTTAGAAAGTTGGTATTTAATTTGAGAAGTATTTGGTACTTATTGAAACAAATACAAAAGCGAATAAATATGAATAAACATTCAAATAGAAGGGTAATATACATGAATGCAAATATTACCAGATCGCGGATACTTACGCGTTTATAGCAAATTTAAAATAGAAAAAGCGAGCAGAATGCTTATGATACAGAAGAATGTATGAAATATCCAAAATGTGACACGTTATTATATTTCGCTAATAAGACAATATATAAATACAAATATATAGATAAAATCTTTTATACTGTTATAAGTCCACAGTTGAGAACATCTTTTAACTAAAAAAATAATGATTTAATTTAGATCCACATTTGTTATAAGTTGCTTATTTCGATCAGCTTTACATGTTCCTGAAGTTTGCCACCAAGTTTCTGAAACACCCCGTATACGATTCCGTGCAAATTCTCCTAAAATCGGATCGCGTTTTATATCGCTGTTCGTAATCGTTCGGTTCGTTCGTGACCTCGTTTATTTTTTCTGCGCGACTATCTCGGGCAATATTCTCGCGGATTAAAATCGTTCCAATCTCAATTAAAACAGATAGCGTCGTGAAAATAAAAGTGAATGGGAGAAAATGTGGAGGACGAAGAAAAAAACCATGGATACGAGCTTGGTACGGTTAATTTGAAACACGGAAAGATGGGAAGATCCATCGTACTGTCAGGCTTCGATATTATTAGATTAGGATGTACGAGTAACGATGGTTACGTTTTACATTGGTATCGTTAAATTAAGATTTAGAGCGAGCATGGGAGAAGATTAGCTGAGGAATTGGAACAGTGTAACATTGAAACAATTAGACCAATTGTAGGAAATAAAAGAGCGATTCGACAAGGAAGAAGATTACTACGATATCGTACAGCTTGCGAAATATAGGAACATTTTAAATTCAATGGAGAAGTTCCTTGCGCAAGATAGATTCGTGTATTGTGGGAATTAAATCCGTAGATCCTAGTCTACGATAGCAACAACATAACAGATATTCTTTATATTGACTGGATCCAAAGATACGTCCTCCATTATGACCCTAGCCATCAGTTTAGATATTTACAATAAAAATTAAACCAGAATTAAAAATAAAAAAAATTAATCCTAGATGTAGTCTATGATAGCAACAACATAACAGGTATTCTGTATACTGAACTGATTCCCAAAGACGTCCTCCACTATGACCTTGTAATAAAAAATAAACCAGAAAATTCTATATTTATAAATATATCTTACACATATTCAATGTAATACTGGAAGTACACATTTTGTAAAAATAAAAGTTTATTCAAAAAAATTCCAAATAAGAACGAAGGATTTCATCGTTGCATCGCTATAAAATTCGGCTTTTATTCGAACAAGGGTAAAAAGGCAGTGAATAACGAGGGAAGCTCTCTCTTTTGGTTACTCGATACTACTAAGTATCGATAAATATTTTCAACACGAATCCAACTATTTACGTCCGTGGTTCACTACATACAATTCCTGCTATGTATCCGTAACGAAATCCTCATCGAATTGCAACGCTTAACGGATTGGCGAAACATATGAAAATCCAATCAAACAACGCGTGATACGTCTATGCGTTCGTACGTGTATAGAGTATAGCCAGAGGCGGCATGAAACGTTGGAACGAATCGTTCTCCAGCGATATTGTTCCAGTTTCATTGATCGGCAGCGGGTTCGTTAAGGGATAGCAGGACGCGTGTTTCAAGTGCCTCGAAAAGTTGAGATCACGGTGGTCCCCGCCGGTTTCTATTAATAGATGCACGTGTGCACGCATGACGGGGCGCACCCCGATAAATCAGCGACACGATAAAAGACTGGTCGGAGAACCCGCGAGGCCCACGCACACGCAGATACGACCGGCAAAATCTCCTGTCGATCTATATAAATCGCCAGGAAATGCTTGCCAATAGGCAACAAAAGATTTATCTTTCAATTTTTAGATAGATTTTTTGACCAATTTTTTGACGGTTTGCATGGTGTGTTGATTTTTAGGTCTGTTCAAACTTGTAGCGCTTGAGTGGCGGTCGTGATTGGATCGGTCGTTTTCATTTTTAATCATTTTATCGTTTGATTCGTCTTGCACGATTGAACTCTAATATTACTAGGTCAGTTACAAAATGAAATTTAACATAAAAAAAAATCGTACATCTTTAAACTAATAATCGCGGCTCGAGAGGTCCGCAGAAAAATTAAGGTCAAAATAGATCGACATATTCTATCTTTATAATCGTATTACAGGACCTGGACCTATTACTCTATGAGCAATCAGACCTGCATTCATTCCGCGTACCAACTTTCTATCTGTGTAATGCTTGAAATACTGAGAATTTTAGGCCTTCACGTCCTAAATTGCACACATATATAGTTCTTAGAATTCGAGGTTTCAAATAAAAGAAGCTATCTGGCATGTTGGCAGAAGATCAAGACGTGACTTCTATTGAAATCTCCGGTCGTAGCTTGTAATTGTAATTTGAAACGCGATCAAATAATCTTTAATATTTAAAGGTTTACAAAGCAGTGTACATTAATCAAGATTGTCCAAATGAATAAAAATTATAAAAAATTCTATAATGTTGTAAAAGTTTTACAGTGTTCTCTAACGATCTATGTTTTGAACCAACAGCAACAGAAAAGAAAGAAACTCATTAAGTATCAAAATACTAAGAACCTCTAAGCTCAGTTCCTGAAAACTTTTGTAATTCCTACAACACCATGAAGAGAAACAATTCTCAGGAAAATCCTAATCTGGTTTTGTAACGACGCGACGAAGCGTCGCCGTTCTCAAACCGCACGACACCGAAATAGCGTTCAGCCAACGCATTACACGTTCCGCAAAATA